>NW_027667366.1:0-352000 GCF_963924665.1 Micromys minutus | reverse complement strand
CAAAATTGCAGAAATTTCACTTATTTTAGGGTAATAAGTCAAAAATTCCCCTTATTTTCGGGCAAAAAAGACAGAAATTCCCTTTGTTTTGGGGGAAAAAGACAGAAATTCCACTTATTTAGAGGCAAAAAAGCCGAAATTCTTCTTATTTTGGAGCAAAAATGAAGAAATTTTCCTCTTTTATGAAAAAAACTTATGCATTTCCTCTATTTTCTGGCAAAATGCAGAAATTCCCCGTATTTTGGAGCAAAATTGCAGAAATTCCTCTAATTCTCGGGCAAAAGGGCAGAAATTCCCTATATGTTGGGGCAAAAAGACAGAAATTCTCCTTATTTTGGGGCAAAACTCAGAATTTCCCCTTTTTTGGGGGCAAAATTCCAGAAATTTCCCTTATTTTGGGGCAAAATTGCAGAAATTTCACTTATTTTGGGGCAAAATTGCAGAAATTTCACTTATTTCAGGGTAATAAGTCAGAAATTTTCTTTATTTTGGGGCAAATATGCAGAAATTCCCCTTATTTTGAGGTAAAAAGGCTGAAGTTCCCCTTATTTGGGGGCAAAAAGGCAGAAATTTCCCTTATTTGGGGGCAAAAAAACAGAAATTCTCCTTATTTTGTGGCAAAAATGCAGAAATATCTTCTGTTTTGGGGCAAAATTGCAGAAATTTCACTTATTTCAGGGCATAATTAAAAAATTCCTTTTATTTTGGGGCAAGAAGACAGAAATTCCGTTTATTTTTTGGGTAAAAAGGCAGAAATTTCACTTATTTTGAGGTAAAAAGGCAGAAATTCCTCTTATTTTGGGGCAAAAATGAAGATATTTCCCTTTTTTGTGGCAAAAGGTATACATTCCCCTTACTTTCGGGATAAAAAGCAGAAATTTCCCGTATTTTGAAGCAAAATTGCAGAAATTCTCTCAATTTTCGTGCAAAAAGGCAGAAAATCTCCTTATTTTGGGGCAAAAAGACAGAAAATCTCCTTTTTGGGGAGCAAACAGTCAGAAATTCCCCTTATTTTGGGGCAAAATTGCAGAAATTTCCTTTACATCAGGGCAAAATTGAAAAAATTTCCCTTATTCGGGGCAAAGTTGCAGAAATTTCACTTATTGCAGGGGAATATGTCAAAAATTCCCCTTATTTTGGGGCAAAAAAGACAGAAATTTCCTTTGTTTTGGGGGCAAAAGATAGAAATTCCACTTATTAAGAGGCAAAAAGGCAGAAATTCCCTTTATTTTGGAGTAAAAATAAAAAAATTTCCCTTTTTATGGCAAAAAGGTATGCATTCCCATTATTTTCGGGCAAAAAGGCAGAAATTCCCCGTATTTTGGAGCAAAATTGCAGAAATTCCTTAAATTTTGGGGCAAAAGGCAGAAATTCCCTTTATTTTGGGGTAAAAATCAGAAATTCCCCTTATTTTGGGGCAAAATTTCAGAAATTTCCTTTATTTTTGAGACAAAATTGCTGGAATTTACCTTATTTTGGGGCAAAATTGCAGAAATTTTACTAATTTTCAGGTAAAAAGGCTGAAATTTCCTTTATTTTGGGGCAAAAAGGGAGAAATTCCTTTTATTTTAAGGCAAAATTACAGAAATTTCCCTTTTGTTGGGAAAAATTGCAGAAATTTCCTTTATTTTAGGGCAAAATTGCAGAAATTTCACTTATTTCAGTGAAAAAAACCAATAATTTTTCTTATTTTGGGGCAAAAAGGCAGAAATTCACATTATTTTTGGCAAAAAGTCAGAAATTCACCTTATTTTAGGGTAAAATTGCAGAAATTTCACATATTTCAGGGCAAAAAGGCAGAAATTTCCGTTATTTTGGGGCAAAATAGCAGGAATTTCACTTATTTCAGGGTAATAAGTCAAAAATTCCCCTTATTTTCGGGCAAAAAAGACAGAAATTCCCTTTGTTTTTGGGGAAAAAGACAGAAATTCCACTTATTAAGAGGCAAAAAAGCAGAAATTGTTCTTATTTTGGAGCAAAAATGAAGAAATTTTCCTTGTTCATTTTAAAAAATTATGCATTCCCCTTATTTTCGGGCAAAAAGGCAGAAATTCCCTGTATTTTGGAGCAAAATTGCAGAAATTCCCCTAATTGTAGGGCAAAAATGCAGAATTTCCCTATATGTTGGGGCAAAAAGACAGAAATTCTCCTTATTTTGGGGCAAAACTCAGAAATTCCCCTTATTTTGGGGCAAAATTCCAGAAATTTCCCTTATTCTGGGGCAAAATTGCAGAAATTTCACGTATTGTGGAGCAAAATTGCAGAAATTTTACTTATTTCAGGGAAAAAAGCAGAAATTTTCCTTATTTTGAGGCAAAAATGGCAGAAATTTCTTTTATTTTGAGGTAAAAAGGCTGAAATTCCCTTTATTTGTAGGAAAAGAGGCAGAAATTTACCTTATATTGGGGCAAAATTGCAGAAATTTCACTTATTTCAGGGTAATAATTAAGAAATTCTCCTTATTTTGGGGCAAAAAAGACAGAAATTCCCTTTGTTTTGGAGGAAAAAGACAGAAATTCCACTTATTCAGAGGCAAAAAGGCAGAAATTCCCCTTATTTTGGAGCAAAAATGAAGAAATTTACCTTTTTATGGCAAAAAGGTATGCATTCCCCTTACTTTCAGGATAAAAAGCAGAAATTCCCCGTATTTTGAAGCAAAATTGCAGAAATTCTCATAATTTTCGGGCAAAAAGGCAGAAATTCTCCTTATTTTGGGGCAAAAACAGAAAATCTCTTTTTTTTGGGAACAAACAGTCCGAAATTCCCTTTATTTTGGGGCAAGATTGCAGAAATTTCCTTTACATTGCGGCAAAATTGCAGAAATTTCCCTTATTTTGGGGCAAAATTGCAGAAATTTCACTTATTTCAGGGTAATAAGTAAGAAATTCCTTTTATTATGGAGCAAAAAAAAAAGAAATTCCATTTGTTTTGGGGGAAAAAGACTGAAATTCCACTTATTTATAGACAAAAAGGCAGAAATTCCCCATATTTTGGAGCAAAAATGAAGAAATTGCCCTTTTTATGGCAAAAAGTTATGCATTCCCATTATTTTCGGGCAAAAAGGCAGAAATTCCCCGTATTTTGGAGCAAAATTGCAGAAATTCCCCTAATTTTGTGGCAAAAGGCAGAAATTCCCTTTATTTTGGGGCAAAAATCAGAAATTCCTTTTATTTTGGGTCAAAATTCAGAAATTTTTTTATTTTGGGGCAAAATTGCAGGAATTTACCTTATTTTGGGGCAAAATTGAAGAAATTTCCCTTATTTGGGGCAAAATTGCAGAAATTTCACTTATTTTCAGATAAAAAGGCTGAAATTTCCTTTATTTTGGGGCAAAAAGAGAGAAATTCCACTTATTTTGGGGCAAACTTGCAGAAATTTCCTTTATTATGGGGAAAAATTGCAGAAATTTCCCTTATTTTAGGGCAAAATTGCAGAAATTTCACATACTTCAGAGAAAAAAAGCCAAAGTTTTTCTTATTTTGGGACAAAAAGGCAGAAATTCCCATTATTTTGGGGCAAAAAGGCAGAAATTCACCTTATTTAGGTGTAAAATTGCAGAAATTTCACATATTTCAGGGCAAAAAGGAAGAAATTATCTGTATTTTGGCAAAATTGCAGAAATTCCCCTAGTTATGGGGCAAAAAGACAGAAATTCCCTATATGATGAGGCAAAAAGACAGAAATTCTCTTTATTTTGGGGCAAAACTTAGAAATTCTACTTATTTTGGGGCATAATTCCAGAAATTTCGCTTATTTGTGGGCAAAATTGCAGAAATTTCACTTATTTTGGGGCAAAATTGAATTAATTTCACTTATTTCAGAGAAAAAAGGCAGAAATTTTCCTTATTTTGGGGCAAAAAGTCAGAAATCCCTAATATTTTGTGGCAAAAATGCAGAAATTCCCCTTATTTTGAGGTAAAAAGGCTGAAATTCCCCTTATTTGGGGGCAAAGAGGCAGAAATTTCCCTAATTTTGGGGCAAAATTGAAGAAATTTCACGTATTTCAGGGTAATAATTCAGAAATTCCCCTTATTTTGGGGCAAAAAAGACAGAAATTCCCTTTGTTTTGGGGGAAAAAGACAGAAATTCCACTTATTTAGAGGCAAAAGCAGAAATTTTCCTTATTTTTGAGCAAAAATGAAGAAATTTTACTTTTTATGGCAAAAAGGTATGCATTCCTATTATTTTCGGGATAAAAAGCAGAAATTCCCCGTATTTTGAAGTAAAATTGCAGAAATTCTCATAATTTTCAGGCAAAAAAGCAGAAATTCTCCTTATGTTGGGGCAAAAAGACAGAAAATCTCCTTTTTTCGGGAGAAAACAGTCAGAAATTCCTCTTATTTTGGGGCAAAATTGCTGAAAGTTCCTGTACATTTGAGCAAAATTGCAGAAATTTCCCTTATTTTGGGGCAAAATTGCAGAAATTTCACTTACTTCAGGGTAATAAGTCAGAAATTTCCCTTATTTTGGGGCAAAAAAGACAGAAATTCTCTTTGTTTTGGTTGAAAAAGACAGAAATTCCACTTATTTAGATGCAAAAAGGCAGAAATTCCTTTTATTTTGGAGCAAAAATGAAGAAATTTCCCTTTTTATGGCAAAAAGGTATGCATTCCCATTATTTTCGTGCAAAAAGGCAGAAATTCCCCAAATTTTGGAGCAAAATTGCAGAAATTCCCTTAATTTTGGGGCAAAAGGAAGAAATTCCCTTTATTTTGGGGCAAAATTGCAGAAATTTCCCTTATTTGTGGCAAAATTTCAGAAATTTCACTTATTTTCAGGTAAAAAGTCTGAAATTTCCTTTGTTTTGGGGCAAAAAGGAAGAAATTCCCCTTATACTTTGGCAAAATTGCAGAAATCTCCCTTATTATGGGAAAAAATTGCAAAAATTTCCCTTATTTTAGGGTAAAATTGAAGAAATTTCACTTAATTCAGAGAAAAAAAGCAAAAATTTTTCTTATTTTGGGGCAAAAAGGCAGAAATTCACATTATTTTGGGGCAAAAAAGCAGAAATTCACCTTATTTAGGGGTAAAATTGCAGAAATTTCACATATTTCAGGGCAAAAAGGCAGAAAATACCCGTATTTTGGAGCAAAATTGCAGAAATTCCCCTAATTGTTGTGCAAAAAGGCAGAAATTCCCTATATGTTGGGGCAAAAAGACAGAAATTCTCCTTATTTTGGGGCAAAACTCAGAAATTCCAATTATTTTGGGGCAAAATTGCAGAAATTTCACTTACTTCAGAGAAAAAAGGCAGAAATTTTTCTTATTTTGGGGCAAAAAAGCAGAAATTCCTAAAATTTTGTGGCAAAAATGCAGAAATTCCCCTTATTTTGAGGTAAAAAGGGTGAAATTCCCCTTATTTGTGGGCAAAAAGGCAAAAATTTTCCTTATTTTGGGGCAAAATTGCAGAAATTTCACTTATTTCAGGGTAATAAGTCAGAAATTCTTCTAGTTTTGGGGCAAAAAAGACAGAAAATCCCTTTGTTTTGGGGGAAAAAGACGGAAATTCCACTTATTTAGAGGCAAAAAAGCAGAAATTCCCCTTATTTTGAAGCAAAAATGAAGAAATTTCCCTGTTTTAAGGCAAAAAAGAATGCATTCTTCTTATTTTCGGGCAAAAAGGCAGAAATTCCCCGTATTTTGGAGCAAAATTGCAAAAATTCCCCTAATTGTGGGACAAAAATGCAGAAATTCCCTATATGTTGGGGCAAAAAGACAGAAATTCTCCCTATTTTGGGGAAAAACTCAGAAATTCCACTTATTTTGGAGCAAAATTCCAGAAATTTCCCTTATTCTGGGGCAAAATTGCAGAAATTTCACTTATTTTGGGCAAAATTGCAGAAATTTCACTTATTTCAGGGGAAAAAAATTTGTTATTTTGGGGCAAAAAGGAAGAAATTCCCCTGATTTTGAGGTAAAAAGGCTGAAATTCCTTTTATTTGGAGGCAAAAAGGCAAAAATATCCCTTATTTTGGGGCAAAATTGCAGAAATTTCACTTATTTTTGGGTAATAAGTCAGAAATTCCCCTTAATTTGGGGCAAAAAAGATAGAAATTCCCTTTGTTTTTGGGGAAAAAGACAGAAATTCCACTTATTTAGAGGTAAAAAGGCAGAAATTCCTTTTATTTTGGAGCAACAAGGAAGAAATTTCCCTTTTTATGGCAAAAAGGTATGCATTTCCATTATTTTTGGGCATAAAGGCAGAAATTCCCCGTATTTTGAAGCAAAATTGCAGAAATTCTCCTAAATTTGGGGCAAAAGGCAGAAATTCCCTTTATTTTGGGACAAAAATCATAAATTCCCCTTATTTTGGGGAAAATTCAAGAAATTTCCTTTGTTTTGGGGCAAAATTGCAAGAAATTATCTTATTTTAGGGCAAAATTTCAGAAATTTTTCTTATTTGGTGCAAAATTGCAGAAATTTCACTTATTTTCAGGTAAAAAGGCTGAAATTTCCTTTATTTTGTGGAAAAAAGGGAGAAATTCCTCTAATTTTGGGGCAAAATTGCAGAAATTTCCCTTATTATTGGGAAAAATTTCAGAAATTTTCCTTATTTTAGGGCAAAATTGCAGAAATTTCACTTATTTTAAGGTAAAAAGGCTGAAATTTCCTTTATTTTGTGGCAAAAAGGGAGAAATTCCTTTAATTTTGGGGCAAAATTGCAGAAATTTCCCTTATTATTGGGAAAAATTTAAGAGATTTTCCTTATTTTAGGGCAAAATTGCAGAAATTTCACTTATTTCAGAGAAAAAAAGCAAAAATTTTTCTTATTTTGGGGCAAAAAGGCAGAAATTCACATTATTTTGGGGCAAAAAGGCAGAAATTCACATTATTTTGGGGTAAAATTGCAGAAATTTCACTTATTTTGGGGCAAAATTGCAGAAATTTTACTTATTTCGGGTAAAAATGCAGAAATTTTCCTTATTTTGAGGCAAAAAAGGCAAAAATTTCCCTTATTTTGAGGTAAATAGGCTGAAATTCCCTTTATTTGGGGGAAAAGAGGCAGAAATTTCCCTTATTTTGGGGCAAAATTGCAGAAATTTCACTTATTTCAGGGTAATTCGTCAGAAATTCCACTTATATTGAGGCAAAAAAGACAGAAATTCTCGTTGTTTTGGGGGAAAATGACAGAAATTCTACTTATTGAGAAGCAAAAAGGCAGAAATTCCCCTTAGTTTGGAGCAAAAATGCAGAAATTTCTTTTTTTTTATGGCAAAAAGTTATGCATTCCCCTTATTTTTGGGCAAAAAGGCAGAAATTCCCCGTATTTTGGAGCAAAATTGCAGAAATTCCCATAATTGTGGTGCAAAAAGGCAGAAATTCCCTATATGTTGGGGCAAAAAGACAGAAAATGTCCTTATTTTGGAGCAAAACTCAGAAATTCCACTTATTTTGGGGCAAAATTGCAGAAATTTCACTTATTTCAGAGAAAAAAGGCAGAAATTTTTCTTATTTTGGGGCAAAAAAGCAGAAATTCCTAATATTTTGTGGCAAAAATGCAGAAATTCCCCTTATTTTGAGGTAAAAAGGGTGAAATTCCCCTTATTTGTGGGCAAAAAGGCAAAAATTTTCCTTATTTTGGGGCAAAATTGCAGAAATTTCACTTATTTCAGGGTAATAAGTCAGAAATTCTTCTTGTTTTGGGGCAAAAAAGAGAGAAAATCCCGTTGTTTTTGGGGAAAAAGACAGAAATTCCACTTATTTAGAGGCAAAAAAAGCAGAAATTCCCCTTATTTTGAAGCAAAAATGAAGAAATTTCCCTTTTTTAAGGCAAAAAGGAATGCATTCTTCTTATTTTCGGGCAAAAAGGCAGAAATTCCCCGTATTTTGGAGCAAAATTGCAAAAATTCCCCTAATTGTGGGGCAAAAATGCAGAAATTCCCTATATGTTGGGGCAAAAAGACAGAAATTCTCCCTATTTTGGGGAAAAACTCAGAAATTCCACTTATTTTGGAGCAAAATTCCAGAAATTTCCCTTATTCTGGGGCAAAATTGCAGAAATTTCACTTATTTTGGGCAAAATTGCAGAAATTTCACTTATTGCAGGGGAAAAAAAATTTGTTATTTTGGGGCAAAAAGGCAGAAATTCCCCTGATTTTGAGGTAAAAAGGCTGAAATTCCTTTTATATGGGGGCAAAAAGCAAAAATATCCCTTATTTTGGGGCAAAATTGCAGAAATTTCACTTATTTCAGGGTAATAAGTCAGAAATTCCCCTTAATTTGGGGCAAAAAAGATAGAAATTCCCTTTGTTTTTGGGGAAAAAGACAGAAATTCCACTTATTTAGAGGCAAAAAGGCAGAAATTCCTTTTATTTTGGAGCAACAAGGAAGAAATTTCCCTTTTTATGGCAAAAAGGTATGCATTTCCATTATTTTTGGGCATAAAGGCAGAAATTCCCCGTATTTTGAAGCAAAATTGCAGAAATTCTCCTAAATTTGGGGCAAAAGGCAGAAATTCCCTTTATTTTGGGACAAAAATCATAAATTCCCCTTATTTTGGGGCAAAATTCAAGAAATTTCCTTTGTTTTGGGGCAAAATTGCAGGAATTTATCTTATTTTAGGGCAAAATTTCAGAAATTTTTCTTATTTGGTGCAAAATTGCAGAAATTTCACTTATTTTCAGGTAAAAAGGCTGAAATTTCCTTTATTTTGTGGAAAAAGGGAGAAATTCCTCTAATTTTGGGGCAAAATTGCAGAAATTTCCCTTATTATTGGGAAAAATTTCAGAAATTTTCCTTATTTTATGGCAAAATTGCAGAAATTTCACTTATTTTAAGGTAAAAAGGCTGAAATTTCCTTTATTTTGTGGCAAAAAAGGAGAAATTCCTTTAATTTTGGGGCAAAATTGCAGAATTTTCCCTTATTATTGGGAAAAATTTCAGAAATTTTCCTTATTTTAGGGCAAAATTGCAGAAATTTCACTTATTTCAGAGAAAAAAAGCAAAAATTTTTCTTATTTTGGGGCAAAAAGGCAGAAATTCACATTATTTTGGGGCAAAAAGGCAGAAATTCACATTATTTTGGGGTAAAATTGCAGAAATTTCACTTATTTTGGGGCAAAATTGCAGAAATTTTACTTATTTCGGGTAAAAAAGGCAGAAATTTTTCTTATTTTGAGGCAAAAATGGCAAAAATTTCCCTTATTTTGAGGTAAAAATGCTGAAATTCCCTTTATTTGGGGGAATAGAGGCAGAAATTTCCCTTATTTTGGGGCAAAATTCCAGAAATTTCACTTATTTTAAGGTAAAAAGGCTGAAATTTCCTTTATTTTGTGGCAAAAAGGGAGAAATTCCTCTAATTTTGGGGCAAAATTGCAGAAATTTCCCTTATTATTGGGAAAAATTTCAGAGATTTTCCTTATTTTAGGGCAAAATTGCAGAAATTTCACTTATTTCAGAGAAAAAAAGCAAAAATTTTTCTTATTTTGGGGCAAAAAGGCAGAAATTCACATTATTTTGGGGCAAAAAGGCAGAAATTCACATTATTTTGGGGTAAAATTGCAGAAATTTCACTTATTTTGGGGCAAAATTGCAGAAATTTTACTTATTTCGGGTAAAAATGCAGAAATTTTCCTTATTTTGAGGCAAAAAAGGCAAAAATTTCCCTTATTTTGAGGTAAATAGGCTGAAATTCCCTTTATTTGGGGGAAAAGAGGCAGAAATTTCCCTTATTTTGGGGCAAAATTGCAGAAATTTCACTTATTTCAGGGTAATTCGTCAGAAATTCCACTTATATTGAGGCAAAAAAGACAGAAATTCTCGTTGTTTTGGGGGAAAATGACAGAAATTCTACTTATTGAGAAGCAAAAAGGCAGAAATTCCCCTTAGTTTGGAGCAAAAATGCAGAAATTTCTTTTTTTTTATGGCAAAAAGTTATGCATTCCCCTTATTTTTGGGCAAAAAGGCAGAAATTCCCCGTATTTTGGAGCAAAATTGCAGAAATTCCCATAATTGTGGTGCAAAAAGGCAGAAATTCCCTATATGTTGGGGCAAAAAGACAGAAAATGTCCTTATTTTGGAGCAAAACTCAGAAATTCCACTTATTTTGGGGCAAAATTGCAGAAATTTCACTTATTTCAGAGAAAAAAGGCAGAAATTTTTCTTATTTTGGGGCAAAAAAGCAGAAATTCCTAATATTTTGTGGCAAAAATGCAGAAATTCCCCTTATTTTGAGGTAAAAAGGGTGAAATTCCCCTTATTTGTGGGAAAAAAGGCAAAAATTTTCCTTATTTTGGGGCAAAATTGCAGAAATTTCACTTATTTCAGGGTAATAAGTCAGAAATTCTTCTTGTTTTGGGGCAAAAAAGAGAGAAAATCCCGTTGTTTTTGGGGAAAAAGACAGAAATTCCACTTATTTAGAGGCAAAAAAAGCAGAAATTCCCCTTATTTTGAAGCAAAAATGAAGAAATTTCCCTTTTTTAAGGCAAAAAGGAATGCATTCTTCTTATTTTCGGGCAAAAAGGCAGAAATTCCCCGTATTTTGGAGCAAAATTGCAAAAATTCCCCTAATTGTGGGGCAAAAATGCAGAAATTCCCTATATGTTGGGGCAAAAAGACAGAAATTCTCCCTATTTTGGGGAAAAACTCAGAAATTCCACTTATTTTGGAGCAAAATTCCAGAAATTTCCCTTATTCTGGGGCAAAATTGCAGAAATTTCACTTATTTTGGGCAAAATTGCAGAAATTTCACTTATTGCAGGGGAAAAAAAATTTGTTATTTTGGGGCAAAAAGGCAGAAATTCCCCTGATTTTGAGGTAAAAAGGCTGAAATTCCTTTTATATGGGGGCAAAAAGCAAAAATATCCCTTATTTTGGGGCAAAATTGCAGAAATTTCACTTATTTCAGGGTAATAAGTCAGAAATTCCCCTTAATTTGGGGCAAAAAAGATAGAAATTCCCTTTGTTTTTGGGGAAAAAGACAGAAATTCCACTTATTTAGAGGCAAAAAGGCAGAAATTCCTTTTATTTTGGAGCAACAAGGAAGAAATTTCCCTTTTTATGGCAAAAAGGTATGCATTTCCATTATTTTTGGGCATAAAGGCAGAAATTCCCCGTATTTTGAAGCAAAATTGCAGAAATTCTCCTAAATTTCGGGCAAAAGGCAGAAATTCCCTTTATTTTGGGACAAAAATCATAAATTCCCCTTATTTTGGGGCAAAATTCAAGAAATTTCCTTTGTTTTGGGGCAAAATTGCAGGAATTTATCTTATTTTAGGGCAAAATTTCAGAAATTTTTCTTATTTGGTGCAAAATTGCAGAAATTTCACTTATTTTCAGGTAAAAAGGCTGAAATTTCCTTTATTTTGTGGAAAAAGGGAGAAATTCCTCTAATTTTGGGGCAAAATTGCAGAAATTTCCCTTATTATTGGGAAAAATTTCAGAAATTTTCCTTATTTTATGGCAAAATTGCAGAAATTTCACTTATTTTAAGGTAAAAAGGCTGAAATTTCCTTTATTTTGTGGCAAAAAAGGAGAAATTCCTTTAATTTTGGGGCAAAATTGCAGAATTTTCCCTTATTATTGGGAAAAATTTCAGAAATTTTCCTTATTTTAGGGCAAAATTGCAGAAATTTCACTTATTTCAGAGAAAAAAAGCAAAAATTTTTCTTATTTTGGGGCAAAAAGGCAGAAATTCACATTATTTTGGGGCAAAAAGGCAGAAATTCACATTATTTTGGGGTAAAATTGCAGAAATTTCACTTATTTTGGGGCAAAATTGCAGAAATTTTACTTATTTCGGGTAAAAAAGGCAGAAATTTTTCTTATTTTGAGGCAAAAATGGCAAAAATTTCCCTTATTTTGAGGTAAAAATGCTGAAATTCCCTTTATTTGGGGGAATAGAGGCAGAAATTTCCCTTATTTTGGGGCAAAATTCCAGAAATTTCACTTATTTTAAGGTAAAAAGGCTGAAATTTCCTTTATTTTGTGGCAAAAAAGGAGAAATTCCTCTAATTTTGGGGCAAAATTGCAGAAATTTTCCTTATTATTGGGAAAAATTTCAGAAATTTTCCTTATTTTAGGGCAAAATTGCAGAAATTTCACTTATTTCAGAGAAAAAAAGCAAAAATTTTTCTTATTTTGGGGCAAAAAGGCAGAAATTCACATTATTTTGGGGCAAAAAGGCAGAAATTCACATTATTTTGGGGTAAAAATGCAGAAATTTCACTTATTTTGGGGCAAAATTGCAGAAATTTTACTTATTTTGGGTAAAAAAGGCAGAAATTTGCCTTATTTTGAGGCAAAAAAGGCAAAAATTTCCCTTATTTTGAGGTAAAAAGGCTGAAATTCCCTTTATTTGGGGGAAAAGAGGCAGAAATTTCCCTTATTTTGGGGCAAAATTGCAGAAATTTCACTTATTTCAGGGTAATTCGTCAGAAATTCCACTTATATTGAGGCAAAAAAGACAGAAATTCTCGTTGTTTTGGGGGAAAATGACAGAAATTCTACTTATTGAGAAGCAAAAAGGCAGAAATTCCCCTTAGTTTGGAGCAAAAATGCAGAAATTTCTTTTTTTTTTATGGCAAAAAGTTATGCATTCCCCTTATTTTTGGGCAAAAAGGCAGAAATTCCCCGTATTTTGGAGCAAAATTGCAGAAATTCCCATAATTGTGGTGCAAAAAGGCAGAAATTCCCTATATGTTGGGGCAAAAAGACAGAAAATGTCCTTATTTTGGTGCAAAACTCAGAAATTCCACTTATTTTGGGGCAAAATTGCAGAAATTTCACTTATTTCAGAGAAAAAAGGCAGAAATTTTTCTTATTTTGGGGCAAAAAAGCAGAAATTCCTAATATTTTGTGGCAAAAATGCAGAAATTCCCCTTATTTTGAGGTAAAAAGGGTGAAATTCCCCTTATTTGTGGGCAAAAAGGCAAAAATTTTCCTTATTTTGGGGCAAAATTGCAGAAATTTCACTTATTTCAGGGTAATAAGTCAGAAATTCTTCTTGTTTTGGGGCAAAAAAGAGAGAAAATCCCGTTGTTTTTGGGGAAAAAGACAGAAATTCCACTTATTTAGAGGCAAAAAAAGCAGAAATTCCCCTTATTTTGAAGCAAAAATGAAGAAATTTCCCTTTTTTAAGGCAAAAAGGAATGCATTCTTCTTATTTTCGGGCAAAAAGGCAGAAATTCCCCGTATTTTGGAGCAAAATTGCAAAAATTCCCCTAATTGTGGGGCAAAAATGCAGAAATTCCCTATATGTTGGGGCAAAAAGACAGAAATTCTCCCTATTTTGGGGAAAAACTCAGAAATTCCACTTATTTTGGAGCAAAATTCCAGAAATTTCCCTTATTCTGGGGCAAAATTGCAGAAATTTCACTTATTTTGGGCAAAATTGCAGAAATTTCACTTATTGCAGGGGAAAAAAAATTTGTTATTTTGGGGCAAAAAGGCAGAAATTCCCCTGATTTTGAGGTAAAAAGGCTGAAATTCCTTTTATATGGGGGCAAAAAGGCAAAAATATCCCTTATTTTGGGGCAAAATTGCAGAAATTTCACTTATTTCAGGGTAATAAGTCAGAAATTCCCCTTAATTTGGGGCAAAAAAGATAGAAATTCCCTTTGTTTTTGGGGAAAAAGACAGAAATTCCACTTATTTAGAGGCAAAAAGGCAGAAATTCCTTTTATTTTGGAGCAACAAGGAAGAAATTTCCCTTTTTATGGCAAAAAGGTATGCATTTCCATTATTTTTGGGCATAAAGGCAGAAATTCCCCGTATTTTGAAGCAAAATTGCAGAAATTCTCCTAAATTTGGGGCAAAAGGCAGAAATTCCCTTTATTTTGGGACAAAAATCATAAATTCCCCTTATTTTGGGGCAAAATTCAAGAAATTTCCTTTGTTTTGGGGCAAAATTGCAGGAATTTATCTTATTTTAGGGCAAAATTTCAGAAATTTTTCTTATTTGGTGCAAAATTGCAGAAATTTCACTTATTTTCAGGTAAAAAGGCTGAAATTTCCTTTATTTTGTGGAAAAAGGGAGAAATTCCTCTAATTTTGGGGCAAAATTGCAGAAATTTCCCTTATTATTGGGAAAAATTTCAGAAATTTTCCTTATTTTATGGCAAAATTGCAGAAATTTCACTTATTTTAAGGTAAAAAGGCTGAAATTTCCTTTATTTTGTGGCAAAAAAGGAGAAATTCCTTTAATTTTGGGGCAAAATTGCAGAATTTTCCCTTATTATTGGGAAAAATTTCAGAAATTTTCCTTATTTTAGGGCAAAATTGCAGAAATTTCACTTATTTCAGAGAAAAAAAGCAAAAATTTTTCTTATTTTGGGGCAAAAAGGCAGAAATTCACATTATTTTGGGGCAAAAAGGCAGAAATTCACATTATTTTGGGGTAAAATTGCAGAAATTTCACTTATTTTGGGGCAAAATTGCAGAAATTTTACTTATTTCGGGTAAAAAAGGCAGAAATTTTTCTTATTTTGAGGCAAAAATGGCAAAAATTTCCCTTATTTTGAGGTAAAAATGCTGAAATTCCCTTTATTTGGGGGAATAGAGGCAGAAATTTCCCTTATTTTGGGGCAAAATTCCAGAAATTTCACTTATTTTAAGGTAAAAAGGCTGAAATTTCCTTTATTTTGTGGCAAAAAAGGAGAAATTCCTCTAATTTTGGGGCAAAATTGCAGAAATTTTCCTTATTATTGGGAAAAATTTCAGAAATTTTCCTTATTTTAGGGCAAAATTGCAGAAATTTCACTTATTTCAGAGAAAAAAAGCAAAAATTTTTCTTATTTTGGGGCAAAAAGGCAGAAATTCACATTATTTTGGGGCAAAAAGGCAGAAATTCACATTATTTTGGGGTAAAAATGCAGAAATTTCACTTATTTTGGGGCAAAATTGCAGAAATTTTACTTATTTCGGGTAAAAAAGGCAGAAATTTTCCTTATTTTGAGGCAAAAAAGGCAAAAATTTCCCTTATTTTGAGGTAAAAAGGCTGAAATTCCCTTTATTTGGGGAAAAAGAGGCAGAAATTTCCCTTATTTTGGGGCAAAATTGCAGAAATTTCACTTATTTCAGGGTAATTCGTCAGAAATTCCACTTATATTGAGGCAAAAAAGACAGAAATTCTCGTTGTTTTGGGGGAAAATGACAGAAATTCTACTTATTGAGAAGCAAAAAGGCAGAAATTCCCCTTAGTTTGGAGCAAAAATGCAGAAATTTCTTTTTTTTTATGGCAAAAAGTTATGCATTCCCCTTATATTTGGGCAAAAAGGCAGAAATTCCCCGTATTTTGGAGCAAAATTGCAGAAATTCCCATAATTGTGGTGCAAAAAGGCAGAAATTCCCTATATGTTGGGGCAAAAAGACAGAAAATGTCCTTATTTTGGAGCAAAACTCAGAAATTCCACTTATTTTGGGGCAAAATTGCAGAAATTTCACTTATTTCAGAGAAAAAAGGCAGAAATTTTTCTTATTTTGGGGCAAAAAAGCAGAAATTCCTAATATTTTGTGGCAAAAATGCAGAAATTCCCCTTATTTTGAGGTAAAAAGGGTGAAATTCCCCTTATTTGTGGGAAAAAAGGCAAAAATTTTCCTTATTTTGGGGCAAAATTGCAGAAATTTCACTTATTTCAGGGTAATAAGTCAGAAATTCTTCTTGTTTTGGGGCAAAAAAGAGAGAAAATCCCGTTGTTTTTGGGGAAAAAGACAGAAATTCCACTTATTTAGAGGCAAAAAAAGCAGAAATTCCCCTTATTTTGAAGCAAAAATGAAGAAATTTCCCTTTTTTAAGGCAAAAAGGAATGCATTCTTCTTATTTTCGGGCAAAAAGGCAGAAATTCCCCGTATTTTGGAGCAAAATTGCAAAAATTCCCCTAATTGTGGGGCAAAAATGCAGAAATTCCCTATATGTTGGGGCAAAAAGACAGAAATTCTCCCTATTTTGGGGAAAAACTCAGAAATTCCACTTATTTTGGAGCAAAATTCCAGAAATTTCCCTTATTCTGGGGCAAAATTGCAGAAATTTCACTTATTTTGGGCAAAATTGCAGAAATTTCACTTATTGCAGGGGAAAAAAATTTGTTATTTTGGAGCAAAAAGGCAGAAATTCCCCTGATTTTGAGGTAAAAAGGCTGAAATTCCTTTTATATGGGGGCAAAAAGGCAAAAATATCCCTTATTTTGGGGCAAAATTGCAGAAATTTCACTTATTTCAGGGTAATAAGTCAGAAATTCCCCTTAATTTGGGGCAAAAAAGATAGAAATTCCCTTTGTTTTTGGGGAAAAAGACAGAAATTCCACTTATTTAGAGGCAAAAAGGCAGAAATTCCTTTTATTTTGGAGCAACAAGGAAGAAATTTCCCTTTTTATGGCAAAAAGGTATGCATTTCCATTATTTTTGGGCATAAAGGCAGAAATTCCCCGTATTTTGAAGCAAAATTGCAGAAATTCTCCTAAATTTGGGGCAAAAGGCAGAAATTCCCTTTATTTTGGGACAAAAATCATAAATTCCCCTTATTTTGGGGCAAAATTCAAGAAATTTCCTTTGTTTTGGGGCAAAATTGCAGGAATTTATCTTATTTTAGGGCAAAATTTCAGAAATTTTTCTTATTTGGTGCAAAATTGCAGAAATTTCACTTATTTTCAGGTAAAAAGGCTGAAATTTCCTTTATTTTGTGGAAAAAGGGAGAAATTCCTCTAATTTTGGGGCAAAATTGCAGAAATTTCCCTTATTATTGGGAAAAATTTCAGAAATTTTCCTTATTTTATGGCAAAATTGCAGAAATTTCACTTATTTTAAGGTAAAAAGGCTGAAATTTCCTTTATTTTGTGGCAAAAAAGGAGAAATTCCTCTAATTTTGGGGCAAAATTGCAGAATTTTCCCTTATTATTGGGAAAAATTTCAGAAATTTTCCTTATTTTAGGGCAAAATTGCAGAAATTTCACTTATTTCAGAGAAAAAAAGCAAAAATTTTTCTTATTTTGGGGCAAAAAGGCAGAAATTCACATTATTTTGGGGCAAAAAGGCAGAAATTCACATTATTTTGGGGTAAAATTGCAGAAATTTCACTTATTTTGGGGCAAAATTGCAGAAATTTTACTTATTTCGGGTAAAAAAGGCAGAAATTTTTCTTATTTTGAGGCAAAAATGGCAAAAATTTCCCTTATTTTGAGGTAAAAATGCTGAAATTCCCTTTATTTGGGGGAATAGAGGCAGAAATTTCCCTTATTTTGGGGCAAAATTCCAGAAATTTCACTTATTTTAAGGTAAAAAGGCTGAAATTTCCTTTATTTTGTGGCAAAAAGGGAGAAATTCCTCTAATTTTGGGGCAAAATTGCAGAAATTTTCCTTATTATTGGGAAAAATTTCAGAAATTTTCCTTATTTTAGGGCAAAATTGCAGAAATTTCACTTATTTCAGAGAAAAAAAGCAAAAATTTTTCTTATTTTGTGGCAAAAAGGCAGAAATTCACATTATTTTGGGGCAAAAAGGCAGAAATTCACATTATTTTGGGGTAAAAATGCAGAAATTTCACTTATTTTGGGGCAAAATTGCAGAAATTTTACTTATTTCGGGTAAAAAAGGCAGAAATTTTCCTTATTTTGAGGCAAAAAAGGCAAAAATTTCCCTTATTTTGAGGTAAAAAGGCTGAAATTCCCTTTATTTGGGGAAAAAGAGGCAGAAATTTCCCTTATTTTGGGGCAAAATTGCAGAAATTTCACTTATTTCAGGGTAATTCGTCAGAAATTCCACTTATATTGAGGCAAAAAAGACAGAAATTCTCGTTGTTTTGGGGGAAAATGACAGAAATTCTACTTATTGAGAAGCAAAAAGGCAGAAATTCCCCTTAGTTTGGAGCAAAAATGCAGAAATTTCTTTTTTTTTATGGCAAAAAGTTATGCATTCCCCTTATTTTTGGGCAAAAAGGCAGAAATTCCCCGTATTTTGGAGCAAAATTGCAGAAATTCCCATAATTGTGGTGCAAAAAGGCAGAAATTCCCTATATGTTGGGGCAAAAAGACAGAAAATGTCCTTATTTTGGAGCAAAACTCAGAAATTCCACTTATTTTGGGGCAAAATTGCAGAAATTTCACTTATTTCAGAGAAAAAAGGCAGAAATTTTTCTTATTTTGGGGCAAAAAAGCAGAAATTCCTAATATTTTGTGGCAAAAATGCAGAAATTCCCCTTATTTTGAGGTAAAAAGGGTGAAATTCCCCTTATTTGTGGGCAAAAAGGCAAAAATTTTCCTTATTTTGGGGCAAAATTGCAGAAATTTCACTTATTTCAGGGTAATAAGTCAGAAATTCT
The DNA here is from genome assembly GCF_963924665.1 of Micromys minutus. Classification (NCBI taxonomy): domain Eukaryota; kingdom Metazoa; phylum Chordata; class Mammalia; order Rodentia; family Muridae; genus Micromys; species Micromys minutus. The sequence continues at coordinate 333,750 of NW_027667366.1, read as the reverse complement.
TCTTGTTTTGGGGCAAAAAAGAGAGAAAATCCCATTGTTTTTGGGGAAAAAGACAGAAATTCCACTTATTTAGAGGCAAAAAAAGCAGAAATTCCCCTTATTTTGAAGCAAAAATGAAGAAATTTCCCTTTTTTAAGGCAAAAAGGAATGCATTCTTCTTATTTTCGGGCAAAAAGGCAGAAATTCCCCGTATTTTGGAGCAAAATTGCAAAAATTCCCCTAATTGTGGGGCAAAAATGCAGAAATTCCCTATATGTTGGGGCAAAAAGACAGAAATTCTCCCTATTTTGGGGAAAAACTCAGAAATTCCACTTATTTTGGAGCAAAATTCCAGAAATTTCCCTTATTCTGGGGCAAAATTGCAGAAATTTCACTTATTTTGTGCAAAATTGCAGAAATTTCACTTATTGCAGGGGAAAAAAAATTTGTTATTTTGGGGCAAAAAGGCAGAAATTCCCCTGATTTTGAGGTAAAAAGGCTGAAATTCCTTTTATATGGGGGCAAAAAGGCAAAAATATCCCTTATTTTGGGGCAAAATTGCAGAAATTTCACTTATTTCAGGGTAATAAGTCAGAAATTCCCCTTAATTTGGGGCAAAAAAGATAGAAATTCCCTTTGTTTTTGGGGAAAAAGACAGAAATTCCACTTATTTAGAGGCAAAAAGGCAGAAATTCCTTTTATTTTGGAGCAACAAGGAAGAAATTTCCCTTTTTATGGCAAAAAGGTATGCATTTCCATTATTTTTGGGCATAAAGGCAGAAATTCCCCGTATTTTGAAGCAAAATTGCAGAAATTCTCCTAAATTTGGGGCAAAAGGCAGAAATTCCCTTTATTTTGGGACAAAAATCATAAATTCCCCTTATTTTGGGGCAAAATTCAAGAAATTTCCTTTGTTTTGGGGCAAAATTGCAGGAATTTATCTTATTTTAGGGCAAAATTTCAGAAATTTTTCTTATTTGGTGCAAAATTGCAGAAATTTCACTTATTTTCAGGTAAAAAGGCTGAAATTTCCTTTATTTTGTGGAAAAAGGGAGAAATTCCTCTAATTTTGGGGCAAAATTGCAGAAATTTCCCTTATTATTGGGAAAAATTTCAGAAATTTTCCTTATTTTATGGCAAAATTGCAGAAATTTCACTTATTTTAAGGTAAAAAGGCTGAAATTTCCTTTATTTTGTGGCAAAAAAGGAGAAATTCCTCTAATTTTGGGGCAAAATTGCAGAATTTTCCCTTATTATTGGGAAAAATTTCAGAAATTTTCCTTATTTTAGGGCAAAATTGCAGAAATTTCACTTATTTCAGAGAAAAAAAGCAAAAATTTTTCTTATTTTGGGGCAAAAAGGCAGAAATTCACATTATTTTGGGGCAAAAAGGCAGAAATTCACATTATTTTGGGGTAAAATTGCAGAAATTTCACTTATTTTGGGGCAAAATTGCAGAAATTTTACTTATTTCGGGTAAAAAAGGCAGAAATTTTTCTTATTTTGAGGCAAAAATGGCAAAAATTTCCCTTATTTTGAGGTAAAAATGCTGAAATTCCCTTTATTTGGGGGAATAGAGGCAGAAATTTCCCTTATTTTGGGGCAAAATTCCAGAAATTTCACTTATTTTAAGGTAAAAAGGCTGAAATTTCCTTTATTTTGTGGCAAAAAAGGAGAAATTCCTCTAATTTTGGGGCAAAATTGCAGAAATTTTCCTTATTATTGGGAAAAATTTCAGAAATTTTCCTTATTTTAGGGCAAAATTGCAGAAATTTCACTTATTTCAGAGAAAAAAAGCAAAAATTTTTCTTATTTTGGGGCAAAAAGGCAGAAATTCACATTATTTTGGGGCAAAAAGGCAGAAATTCACATTATTTTGGGGTAAAAATGCAGAAATTTCACTTATTTTGGGGCAAAATTGCAGAAATTTTACTTATTTCGGGTAAAAAAGGCAGAAATTTTCCTTATTTTGAGGCAAAAAAGGCAAAAATTTCCCTTATTTTGAGGTAAAAAGGCTGAAATTCCCTTTATTTGGGGAAAAAGAGGCAGAAATTTCCCTTATTTTGGGGCAAAATTGCAGAAATTTCACTTATTTCAGGGTAATTCGTCAGAAATTCCACTTATATTGAGGCAAAAAAGACAGAAATTCTCGTTGTTTTGGGGGAAAATGACAGAAATTCTACTTATTGAGAAGCAAAAAGGCAGAAATTCCCCTTAGTTTGGAGCAAAAATGCAGAAATTTCTTTTTTTTTTATGGCAAAAAGTTATGCATTCCCCTTATTTTTGGGCAAAAAGGCAGAAATTCCCCGTATTTTGGAGCAAAATTGCAGAAATTCCCATAATTGTGGTGCAAAAAGGCAGAAATTCCCTATATGTTGGGGCAAAAAGACAGAAAATGTCCTTATTTTGGTGCAAAACTCAGAAATTCCACTTATTTTGGGGCAAAATTGCAGAAATTTCACTTATTTCAGAGAAAAAAGGCAGAAATTTTTCTTATTTTGGGGCAAAAAAGCAGAAATTCCTAATATTTTGTGGCAAAAATGCAGAAATTCCCCTTATTTTGAGGTAAAAAGGGTGAAATTCCCCTTATTTGTGGGCAAAAAGGCAAAAATTTTCCTTATTTTGGGGCAAAATTGCAGAAATTTCACTTATTTCAGGGTAATAAGTCAGAAATTCTTCTTGTTTTGGGGCAAAAAAGAGAGAAAATCCCATTGTTTTTGGGGAAAAAGACAGAAATTCCACTTATTTAGAGGCAAAAAAAGCAGAAATTCCCCTTATTTTGAAGCAAAAATGAAGAAATTTCCCTTTTTTAAGGCAAAAAGGAATGCATTCTTCTTATTTTCGGGCAAAAAGGCAGAAATTCCCCGTATTTTGGAGCAAAATTGCAAAAATTCCCCTAATTGTGGGGCAAAAATGCAGAAATTCCCTATATGTTGGGGCAAAAAGACAGAAATTCTCCCTATTTTGGGGAAAAACTCAGAAATTCCACTTATTTTGGAGCAAAATTCCAGAAATTTCCCTTATTCTGGGGCAAAATTGCAGAAATTTCACTTATTTTGTGCAAAATTGCAGAAATTTCACTTATTGCAGGGGAAAAAAAATTTGTTATTTTGGGGCAAAAAGGCAGAAATTCCCCTGATTTTGAGGTAAAAAGGCTGAAATTCCTTTTATATGGGGGCAAAAAGGCAAAAATATCCCTTATTTTGGGGCAAAATTGCAGAAATTTCACTTATTTCAGGGTAATAAGTCAGAAATTCCCCTTAATTTGGGGCAAAAAAGATAGAAATTCCCTTTGTTTTTGGGGAAAAAGACAGAAATTCCACTTATTTAGAGGCAAAAAGGCAGAAATTCCTTTTATTTTGGAGCAACAAGGAAGAAATTTCCCTTTTTATGGCAAAAAGGTATGCATTTCCATTATTTTTGGGCATAAAGGCAGAAATTCCCCGTATTTTGAAGCAAAATTGCAGAAATTCTCCTAAATTTGGGGCAAAAGGCAGAAATTCCCTTTATTTTGGGACAAAAATCATAAATTCCCCTTATTTTGGGGCAAAATTCAAGAAATTTCCTTTGTTTTGGGGCAAAATTGCAGGAATTTATCTTATTTTAGGGCAAAATTTCAGAAATTTTTCTTATTTGGTGCAAAATTGCAGAAATTTCACTTATTTTCAGGTAAAAAGGCTGAAATTTCCTTTATTTTGTGGAAAAAGGGAGAAATTCCTCTAATTTTGGGGCAAAATTGCAGAAATTTCCCTTATTATTGGGAAAAATTTCAGAAATTTTCCTTATTTTATGGCAAAATTGCAGAAATTTCACTTATTTTAAGGTAAAAAGGCTGAAATTTCCTTTATTTTGTGGCAAAAAAGGAGAAATTCCTCTAATTTTGGGGCAAAATTGCAGAATTTTCCCTTATTATTGGGAAAAATTTCAGAAATTTTCCTTATTTTAGGGCAAAATTGCAGAAATTTCACTTATTTCAGAGAAAAAAAGCAAAAATTTTTCTTATTTTGGGGCAAAAAGGCAGAAATTCACATTATTTTGGGGCAAAAAGGCAGAAATTCACATTATTTTGGGGTAAAATTGCAGAAATTTCACTTATTTTGGGGCAAAATTGCAGAAATTTTACTTATTTCGGGTAAAAAAGGCAGAAATTTTTCTTATTTTGAGGCAAAAATGGCAAAAATTTCCCTTATTTTGAGGTAAAAATGCTGAAATTCCCTTTATTTGGGGGAATAGAGGCAGAAATTTCCCTTATTTTGGGGCAAAATTCCAGAAATTTCACTTATTTTAAGGTAAAAAGGCTGAAATTTCCTTTATTTTGTGGCAAAAAAGGAGAAATTCCTCTAATTTTGGGGCAAAATTGCAGAAATTTTCCTTATTATTGGGAAAAATTTCAGAAATTTTCCTTATTTTAGGGCAAAATTGCAGAAATTTCACTTATTTCAGAGAAAAAAAGCAAAAATTTTTCTTATTTTGGGGCAAAAAGGCAGAAATTCACATTATTTTGGGGCAAAAAGGCAGAAATTCACATTATTTTGGGGTAAAAATGCAGAAATTTCACTTATTTTGGGGCAAAATTGCAGAAATTTTACTTATTTCGGGTAAAAAAGGCAGAAATTTTCCTTATTTTGAGGCAAAAAAGGCAAAAATTTCCCTTATTTTGAGGTAAAAAGGCTGAAATTCCCTTTATTTGGGGAAAAAGAGGCAGAAATTTCCCTTATTTTGGGGCAAAATTGCAGAAATTTCACTTATTTCAGGGTAATTCGTCAGAAATTCCACTTATATTGAGGCAAAAAAGACAGAAATTCTCGTTGTTTTGGGGGAAAATGACAGAAATTCTACTTATTGAGAAGCAAAAAGGCAGAAATTCCCCTTAGTTTGGAGCAAAAATGCAGAAATTTCTTTTTTTTTATGGCAAAAAGTTATGCATTCCCCTTATTTTTTGGGCAAAAAGGCAGAAATTCCCCGTATTTTGGAGCAAAATTGCAGAAATTCCCATAATTGTGGTGCAAAAAGGCAGAAATTCCCTATATGTTGGGGCAAAAAGACAGAAAATGTCCTTATTTTGGTGCAAAACTCAGAAATTCCACTTATTTTGGGGCAAAATTGCAGAAATTTCACTTATTTCAGAGAAAAAAGGCAGAAATTTTTCTTATTTTGGGGCAAAAAAGCAGAAATTCCTAATATTTTGTGGCAAAAATGCAGAAATTCCCCTTATTTTGAGGTAAAAAGGGTGAAATTCCCCTTATTTGTGGGCAAAAAGGCAAAAATTTTCCTTATTTTGGGGCAAAATTGCAGAAATTTCACTTATTTCAGGGTAATAAGTCAGAAATTCTTCTTGTTTTGGGGCAAAAAAGAGAGAAAATCCCGTTGTTTTTGGGGAAAAAGACAGAAATTCCACTTATTTAGAGGCAAAAAAAGCAGAAATTCCCCTTATTTTGAAGCAAAAATGAAGAAATTTCCCTTTTTTAAGGCAAAAAGGAATGCATTCTTCTTATTTTCGGGCAAAAAGGCAGAAATTCCCCGTATTTTGGAGCAAAATTGCAAAAATTCCCCTAATTGTGGGGCAAAAATGCAGAAATTCCCTATATGTTGGGGCAAAAAGACAGAAATTCTCCCTATTTTGGGGAAAAACTCAGAAATTCCACTTATTTTGGAGCAAAATTCCAGAAATTTCCCTTATTCTGGGGCAAAATTGCAGAAATTTCACTTATTTTGGGCAAAATTGCAGAAATTTCACTTATTGCAGGGGAAAAAAAATTTGTTATTTTGGGGCAAAAAGGCAGAAATTCCCCTGATTTTGAGGTAAAAAGGCTGAAATTCCTTTTATATGGGGGCAAAAAGGCAAAAATATCCCTTATTTTGGGGCAAAATTGCAGAAATTTCACTTATTTCAGGGTAATAAGTCAGAAATTCCCCTTAATTTGGGGCAAAAAAGATAGAAATTCCCTTTGTTTTTGGGGAAAAAGACAGAAATTCCACTTATTTAGAGGCAAAAAGGCAGAAATTCCTTTTATTTTGGAGCAACAAGGAAGAAATTTCCCTTTTTATGGCAAAAAGGTATGCATTTCCATTATTTTTGGGCATAAAGGCAGAAATTCCCCGTATTTTGAAGCAAAATTGCAGAAATTCTCCTAAATTTGGGGCAAAAGGCAGAAATTCCCTTTATTTTGGGACAAAAATCATAAATTCCCCTTATTTTGGGGCAAAATTCAAGAAATTTCCTTTGTTTTGGGGCAAAATTGCAGGAATTTATCTTATTTTAGGGCAAAATTTCAGAAATTTTTCTTATTTGGTGCAAAATTGCAGAAATTTCACTTATTTTCAGGTAAAAAGGCTGAAATTTCCTTTATTTTGTGGAAAAAGGGAGAAATTCCTCTAATTTTGGGGCAAAATTGCAGAAATTTCCCTTATTATTGGGAAAAATTTCAGAAATTTTCCTTATTTTATGGCAAAATTGCAGAAATTTCACTTATTTTAAGGTAAAAAGGCTGAAATTTCCTTTATTTTGTGGCAAAAAAGGAGAAATTCCTTTAATTTTGGGGCAAAATTGCAGAATTTTCCCTTATTATTGGGAAAAATTTCAGAAATTTTCCTTATTTTAGGGCAAAATTGCAGAAATTTCACTTATTTCAGAGAAAAAAAGCAAAAATTTTTCTTATTTTGGGGCAAAAAGGCAGAAATTCACATTATTTTGGGGCAAAAAGGCAGAAATTCACATTATTTTGGGGTAAAATTGCAGAAATTTCACTTATTTTGGGGCAAAATTGCAGAAATTTTACTTATTTCGGGTAAAAAAGGCAGAAATTTTTCTTATTTTGAGGCAAAAATGGCAAAAATTTCCCTTATTTTGAGGTAAAAATGCTGAAATTCCCTTTATTTGGGGGAATAGAGGCAGAAATTTCCCTTATTTTGGGGCAAAATTCCAGAAATTTCACTTATTTTAAGGTAAAAAGGCTGAAATTTCCTTTATTTTGTGGCAAAAAGGGAGAAATTCCTCTAATTTTGGGGCAAAATTGCAGAAATTTCCCTTATTATTGGGAAAAATTTCAGAGATTTTCCTTATTTTAGGGCAAAATTGCAGAAATTTCACTTATTTCAGAGAAAAAAAAGCAAAAATTTTTCTTATTTTGGGGCAAAAAGGCAGAAATTCACATTATTTTGGGGCAAAAAGGCAGAAATTCACATTATTTTGGGGTAAAATTGCAGAAATTTCACTTATTTTGGGGCAAAATTGCAGAAATTTTACTTATTTCGGGTAAAAATGCAGAAATTTTCCTTATTTTGAGGCAAAAAAGGCAAAAATTTCCCTTATTTTGAGGTAAATAGGCTGAAATTCCCTTTATTTGGGGGAAAAGAGGCAGAAATTTCCCTTATTTTGGGGCAAAATTGCAGAAATTTCACTTATTTCAGGGTAATTCGTCAGAAATTCCACTTATATTGAGGCAAAAAAGACAGAAATTCTCGTTGTTTTGGGGGAAAATGACAGAAATTCTACTTATTGAGAAGCAAAAAGGCAGAAATTCCCCTTAGTTTGGAGCAAAAATGCAGAAATTTCTTTTTTTTTATGGCAAAAAGTTATGCATTCCCCTTATTTTTGGGCAAAAAGGCAGAAATTCCCCGTATTTTGGAGCAAAATTGCAGAAATTCCCATAATTGTGGTGCAAAAAGGCAGAAATTCCCTATATGTTGGGGCAAAAAGACAGAAAATGTCCTTATTTTGGAGCAAAACTCAGAAATTCCACTTATTTTGGGGCAAAATTGCAGAAATTTCACTTATTTCAGAGAAAAAAGGCAGAAATTTTTCTTATTTTGGGGCAAAAAAGCAGAAATTCCTAATATTTTGTGGCAAAAATGCAGAAATTCCCCTTATTTTGAGGTAAAAAGGGTGAAATTCCCCTTATTTGTGGGAAAAAAGGCAAAAATTTTCCTTATTTTGGGGCAAAATTGCAGAAATTTCACTTATTTCAGGGTAATAAGTCAGAAATTCTTCTTGTTTTGGGGCAAAAAAGAGAGAAAATCCCGTTGTTTTTGGGGAAAAAGACAGAAATTCCACTTATTTAGAGGCAAAAAAAGCAGAAATTCCCCTTATTTTGAAGCAAAAATGAAGAAATTTCCCTTTTTTAAGGCAAAAAGGAATGCATTCTTCTTATTTTCGGGCAAAAAGGCAGAAATTCCCCGTATTTTGGAGCAAAATTGCAAAAATTCCCCTAATTGTGGGGCAAAAATGCAGAAATTCCCTATATGTTGGGGCAAAAAGACAGAAATTCTCCCTATTTTGGGGAAAAACTCAGAAATTCCACTTATTTTGGAGCAAAATTCCAGAAATTTCCCTTATTCTGGGGCAAAATTGCAGAAATTTCACTTATTTTGGGCAAAATTGCAGAAATTTCACTTATTGCAGGGGAAAAAAAATTTGTTATTTTGGGGCAAAAAGGCAGAAATTCCCCTGATTTTGAGGTAAAAAGGCTGAAATTCCTTTTATATGGGGGCAAAAAGCAAAAATATCCCTTATTTTGGGGCAAAATTGCAGAAATTTCACTTATTTCAGGGTAATAAGTCAGAAATTCCCCTTAATTTGGGGCAAAAAAGATAGAAATTCCCTTTGTTTTTGGGGAAAAAGACAGAAATTCCACTTATTTAGAGGCAAAAAGGCAGAAATTCCTTTTATTTTGGAGCAACAAGGAAGAAATTTCCCTTTTTATGGCAAAAAGGTATGCATTTCCATTATTTTTGGGCATAAAGGCAGAAATTCCCCGTATTTTGAAGCAAAATTGCAGAAATTCTCCTAAATTTCGGGCAAAAGGCAGAAATTCCCTTTATTTTGGGACAAAAATCATAAATTCCCCTTATTTTGGGGCAAAATTCAAGAAATTTCCTTTGTTTTGGGGCAAAATTGCAGGAATTTATCTTATTTTAGGGCAAAATTTCAGAAATTTTTCTTATTTGGTGCAAAATTGCAGAAATTTCACTTATTTTCAGGTAAAAAGGCTGAAATTTCCTTTATTTTGTGGAAAAAGGGAGAAATTCCTCTAATTTTGGGGCAAAATTGCAGAAATTTCCCTTATTATTGGGAAAAATTTCAGAAATTTTCCTTATTTTATGGCAAAATTGCAGAAATTTCACTTATTTTAAGGTAAAAAGGCTGAAATTTCCTTTATTTTGTGGCAAAAAAGGAGAAATTCCTTTAATTTTGGGGCAAAATTGCAGAATTTTCCCTTATTATTGGGAAAAATTTCAGAAATTTTCCTTATTTTAGGGCAAAATTGCAGAAATTTCACTTATTTCAGAGAAAAAAAGCAAAAATTTTTCTTATTTTGGGGCAAAAAGGCAGAAATTCACATTATTTTGGGGCAAAAAGGCAGAAATTCACATTATTTTGGGGTAAAATTGCAGAAATTTCACTTATTTTGGGGCAAAATTGCAGAAATTTTACTTATTTCGGGTAAAAAAGGCAGAAATTTTTCTTATTTTGAGGCAAAAATGGCAAAAATTTCCCTTATTTTGAGGTAAAAATGCTGAAATTCCCTTTATTTGGGGGAATAGAGGCAGAAATTTCCCTTATTTTGGGGCAAAATTCCAGAAATTTCACTTATTTTAAGGTAAAAAGGCTGAAATTTCCTTTATTTTGTGGCAAAAAAGGAGAAATTCCTCTAATTTTGGGGCAAAATTGCAGAAATTTTCCTTATTATTGGGAAAAATTTCAGAAATTTTCCTTATTTTAGGGCAAAATTGCAGAAATTTCACTTATTTCAGAGAAAAAAAGCAAAAATTTTTCTTATTTTGGGGCAAAAAGGCAGAAATTCACATTATTTTGGGGCAAAAAGGCAGAAATTCACATTATTTTGGGGTAAAAATGCAGAAATTTCACTTATTTTGGGGCAAAATTGCAGAAATTTTACTTATTTCGGGTAAAAAAGGCAGAAATTTTCCTTATTTTGAGGCAAAAAAGGCAAAAATTTCCCTTATTTTGAGGTAAAAAGGCTGAAATTCCCTTTATTTGGGGAAAAAGAGGCAGAAATTTCCCTTATTTTGGGGCAAAATTGCAGAAATTTCACTTATTTCAGGGTAATTCGTCAGAAATTCCACTTATATTGAGGCAAAAAAGACAGAAATTCTCGTTGTTTTGGGGGAAAATGACAGAAATTCTACTTATTGAGAAGCAAAAAGGCAGAAATTCCCCTTAGTTTGGAGCAAAAATGCAGAAATTTCTTTTTTTTTTATGGCAAAAAGTTATGCATTCCCCTTATTTTTGGGCAAAAAGGCAGAAATTCCCCGTATTTTGGAGCAAAATTGCAGAAATTCCCATAATTGTGGTGCAAAAAGGCAGAAATTCCCTATATGTTGGGGCAAAAAGACAGAAAATGTCCTTATTTTGGTGCAAAACTCAGAAATTCCACTTATTTTGGGGCAAAATTGCAGAAATTTCACTTATTTCAGAGAAAAAAGGCAGAAATTTTTCTTATTTTGGGGCAAAAAAGCAGAAATTCCTAATATTTTGTGGCAAAAATGCAGAAATTCCCCTTATTTTGAGGTAAAAAGGGTGAAATTCCCCTTATTTGTGGGCAAAAAGGCAAAAATTTTCCTTATTTTGGGGCAAAATTGCAGAAATTTCACTTATTTCAGGGTAATAAGTCAGAAATTCTTCTTGTTTTGGGGCAAAAAAGAGAGAAAATCCCGTTGTTTTTGGGGAAAAAGACAGAAATTCCACTTATTTAGAGGCAAAAAAAGCAGAAATTCCCCTTATTTTGAAGCAAAAATGAAGAAATTTCCCTTTTTTAAGGCAAAAAGGAATGCATTCTTCTTATTTTCGGGCAAAAAGGCAGAAATTCCCCGTATTTTGGAGCAAAATTGCAAAAATTCCCCTAATTGTGGGGCAAAAATGCAGAAATTCCCTATATGTTGGGGCAAAAAGACAGAAATTCTCCCTATTTTGGGGAAAAACTCAGAAATTCCACTTATTTTGGAGCAAAATTCCAGAAATTTCCCTTATTCTGGGGCAAAATTGCAGAAATTTCACTTATTTTGGGCAAAATTGCAGAAATTTCACTTATTGCAGGGGAAAAAAAATTTGTTATTTTGGGGCAAAAAGGCAGAAATTCCCCTGATTTTGAGGTAAAAAGGCTGAAATTCCTTTTATATGGGGGCAAAAAGGCAAAAATATCCCTTATTTTGGGGCAAAATTGCAGAAATTTCACTTATTTCAGGGTAATAAGTCAGAAATTCCCCTTAATTTGGGGCAAAAAAGATAGAAATTCCCTTTGTTTTTGGGGAAAAAGACAGAAATTCCACTTATTTAGAGGCAAAAAGGCAGAAATTCCTTTTATTTTGGAGCAACAAGGAAGAAATTTCCCTTTTTATGGCAAAAAGGTATGCATTTCCATTATTTTTGGGCATAAAGGCAGAAATTCCCCGTATTTTGAAGCAAAATTGCAGAAATTCTCCTAAATTTGGGGCAAAAGGCAGAAATTCCCTTTATTTTGGGACAAAAATCATAAATTCCCCTTATTTTGGGGCAAAATTCAAGAAATTTCCTTTGTTTTGGGGCAAAATTGCAGGAATTTATCTTATTTTAGGGCAAAATTTCAGAAATTTTTCTTATTTGGTGCAAAATTGCAGAAATTTCACTTATTTTCAGGTAAAAAGGCTGAAATTTCCTTTATTTTGTGGAAAAAGGGAGAAATTCCTCTAATTTTGGGGCAAAATTGCAGAAATTTCCCTTATTATTGGGAAAAATTTCAGAAATTTTCCTTATTTTATGGCAAAATTGCAGAAATTTCACTTATTTTAAGGTAAAAAGGCTGAAATTTCCTTTATTTTGTGGCAAAAAAGGAGAAATTCCTTTAATTTTGGGGCAAAATTGCAGAATTTTCCCTTATTATTGGGAAAAATTTCAGAAATTTTCCTTATTTTAGGGCAAAATTGCAGAAATTTCACTTATTTCAGAGAAAAAAAGCAAAAATTTTTCTTATTTTGGGGCAAAAAGGCAGAAATTCACATTATTTTGGGGCAAAAAGGCAGAAATTCACATTATTTTGGGGTAAAATTGCAGAAATTTCACTTATTTTGGGGCAAAATTGCAGAAATTTTACTTATTTCGGGTAAAAAAGGCAGAAATTTTTCTTATTTTGAGGCAAAAATGGCAAAAATTTCCCTTATTTTGAGGTAAAAATGCTGAAATTCCCTTTATTTGGGGGAATAGAGGCAGAAATTTCCCTTATTTTGGGGCAAAATTCCAGAAATTTCACTTATTTTAAGGTAAAAAGGCTGAAATTTCCTTTATTTTGTGGCAAAAAAGGAGAAATTCCTCTAATTTTGGGGCAAAATTGCAGAAATTTTCCTTATTATTGGGAAAAATTTCAGAAATTTTCCTTATTTTAGGGCAAAATTGCAGAAATTTCACTTATTTCAGAGAAAAAAAGCAAAAATTTTTCTTATTTTGGGGCAAAAAGGCAGAAATTCACATTATTTTGGGGCAAAAAGGCAGAAATTCACATTATTTTGGGGTAAAAATGCAGAAATTTCACTTATTTTGGGGCAAAATTGCAGAAATTTTACTTATTTCGGGTAAAAAAGGCAGAAATTTTCCTTATTTTGAGGCAAAAAAGGCAAAAATTTCCCTTATTTTGAGGTAAAAAGGCTGAAATTCCCTTTATTTGGGGAAAAAGAGGCAGAAATTTCCCTTATTTTGGGGCAAAATTGCAGAAATTTCACTTATTTCAGGGTAATTCGTCAGAAATTCCACTTATATTGAGGCAAAAAAGACAGAAATTCTCGTTGTTTTGGGGGAAAATGACAGAAATTCTACTTATTGAGAAGCAAAAAGGCAGAAATTCCCCTTAGTTTGGAGCAAAAATGCAGAAATTTCTTTTTTTTTATGGCAAAAAGTTATGCATTCCCCTTATATTTGGGCAAAAAGGCAGAAATTCCCCGTATTTTGGAGCAAAATTGCAGAAATTCCCATAATTGTGGTGCAAAAAGGCAGAAATTCCCTATATGTTGGGGCAAAAAGACAGAAAATGTCCTTATTTTGGAGCAAAACTCAGAAATTCCACTTATTTTGGGGCAAAATTGCAGAAATTTCACTTATTTCAGAGAAAAAAGGCAGAAATTTTTCTTATTTTGGGGCAAAAAAGCAGAAATTCCTAATATTTTGTGGCAAAAATGCAGAAATTCCCCTTATTTTGAGGTAAAAAGGGTGAAATTCCCCTTATTTGTGGGAAAAAAGGCAAAAATTTTCCTTATTTTGGGGCAAAATTGCAGAAATTTCACTTATTTCAGGGTAATAAGTCAGAAATTCTTCTTGTTTTGGGGCAAAAAAGAGAGAAAATCCCGTTGTTTTTGGGGAAAAAGACAGAAATTCCACTTATTTAGAGGCAAAAAAAGCAGAAATTCCCCTTATTTTGAAGCAAAAATGAAGAAATTTCCCTTTTTTAAGGCAAAAAGGAATGCATTCTTCTTATTTTCGGGCAAAAAGGCAGAAATTCCCCGTATTTTGGAGCAAAATTGCAAAAATTCCCCTAATTGTGGGGCAAAAATGCAGAAATTCCCTATATGTTGGGGCAAAAAGACAGAAATTCTCCCTATTTTGGGGAAAAACTCAGAAATTCCACTTATTTTGGAGCAAAATTCCAGAAATTTCCCTTATTCTGGGGCAAAATTGCAGAAATTTCACTTATTTTGGGCAAAATTGCAGAAATTTCACTTATTGCAGGGGAAAAAAAATTTGTTATTTTGGAGCAAAAAGGCAGAAATTCCCCTGATTTTGAGGTAAAAAGGCTGAAATTCCTTTTATATGGGGGCAAAAAGGCAAAAATATCCCTTATTTTGGGGCAAAATTGCAGAAATTTCACTTATTTCAGGGTAATAAGTCAGAAATTCCCCTTAATTTGGGGCAAAAAAGATAGAAATTCCCTTTGTTTTTGGGGAAAAAGACAGAAATTCCACTTATTTAGAGGCAAAAAGGCAGAAATTCCTTTTATTTTGGAGCAACAAGGAAGAAATTTCCCTTTTTATGGTAAAAAGGTATGCATTTCCATTATTTTTGGGCATAAAGGCAGAAATTCCCCGTATTTTGAAGCAAAATTGCAGAAATTCTCCTAAATTTGGGGCAAAAGGCAGAAATTCCCTTTATTTTGGGACAAAAATCATAAATTCCCCTTATTTTGGGGCAAAATTCAAGAAATTTCCTTTGTTTTGGGGCAAAATTGCAGGAATTTATCTTATTTTAGGGCAAAATTTCAGAAATTTTTCTTATTTGGTGCAAAATTGCAGAAATTTCACTTATTTTCAGGTAAAAAGGCTGAAATTTCCTTTATTTTGTGGAAAAAGGGAGAAATTCCTCTAATTTTGGGGCAAAATTGCAGAAATTTCCCTTATTATTGGGAAAAATTTCAGAAATTTTCCTTATTTTATGGCAAAATTGCAGAAATTTCACTTATTTTAAGGTAAAAAGGCTGAAATTTCCTTTATTTTGTGGCAAAAAAGGAGAAATTCCTCTAATTTTGGGGCAAAATTGCAGAATTTTCCCTTATTATTGGGAAAAATTTCAGAAATTTTCCTTATTTTAGGGCAAAATTGCAGAAATTTCACTTATTTCAGAGAAAAAAAGCAAAAATTTTTCTTATTTTGGGGCAAAAAGGCAGAAATTCACATTATTTTGGGGCAAAAAGGCAGAAATTCACATTATTTTGGGGTAAAATTGCAGAAATTTCACTTATTTTGGGGCAAAATTGCAGAAATTTTACTTATTTCGGGTAAAAAAGGCAGAAATTTTTCTTATTTTGAGGCAAAAATGGCAAAAATTTCCCTTATTTTGAGGTAAAAATGCTGAAATTCCCTTTATTTGGGGGAATAGAGGCAGAAATTTCCCTTATTTTGGGGCAAAATTCCAGAAATTTCACTTATTTTAAGGTAAAAAGGCTGAAATTTCCTTTATTTTGTGGCAAAAAGGGAGAAATTCCTCTAATTTTGGGGCAAAATTGCAGAAATTTTCCTTATTATTGGGAAAAATTTCAGAAATTTTCCTTATTTTAGGGCAAAATTGCAGAAATTTCACTTATTTCAGAGAAAAAAAGCAAAAATTTTTCTTATTTTGTGGCAAAAAGGCAGAAATTCACATTATTTTGGGGCAAAAAGGCAGAAATTCACATTATTTTGGGGTAAAAATGCAGAAATTTCACTTATTTTGGGGCAAAATTGCAGAAATTTTACTTATTTCGGGTAAAAAAGGCAGAAATTTTCCTTATTTTGAGGCAAAAAAGGCAAAAATTTCCCTTATTTTGAGGTAAAAAGGCTGAAATTCCCTTTATTTGGGGAAAAAGAGGCAGAAATTTCCCTTATTTTGGGGCAAAATTGCAGAAATTTCACTTATTTCAGGGTAATTCGTCAGAAATTCCACTTATATTGAGGCAAAAAAGACAGAAATTCTCGTTGTTTTGGGGGAAAATGACAGAAATTCTACTTATTGAGAAGCAAAAAGGCAGAAATTCCCCTTAGTTTGGAGCAAAAATGCAGAAATTTCTTTTTTTTTATGGCAAAAAGTTATGCATTCCCCTTATTTTTGGGCAAAAAGGCAGAAATTCCCCGTATTTTGGAGCAAAATTGCAGAAATTCCCATAATTGTGGTGCAAAAAGGCAGAAATTCCCTATATGTTGGGGCAAAAAGACAGAAAATGTCCTTATTTTGGAGCAAAACTCAGAAATTCCACTTATTTTGGGGCAAAATTGCAGAAATTTCACTTATTTCAGAGAAAAAAGGCAGAAATTTTTCTTATTTTGGGGCAAAAAAGCAGAAATTCCTAATATTTTGTGGCAAAAATGCAGAAATTCCCCTTATTTTGAGGTAAAAAGGGTGAAATTCCCCTTATTTGTGGGCAAAAAGGCAAAAATTTTCCTTATTTTGGGGCAAAATTGCAGAAATTTCACTTATTTCAGGGTAATAAGTCAGAAATTCTTCTTGTTTTGGGGCAAAAAAGAGAGAAAATCCCGTTGTTTTTGGGGAAAAAGACAGAAATTCCACTTATTTAGAGGCAAAAAAAGCAGAAATTCCCCTTATTTTGAAGCAAAAATGAAGAAATTTCCCTTTTTTAAGGCAAAAAGGAATGCATTCTTCTTATTTTCGGGCAAAAAGGCAGAAATTCCCCGTATTTTGGAGCAAAATTGCAAAAATTCCCCTAATTGTGGGGCAAAAATGCAGAAATTCCCTATATGTTGGGGCAAAAAGACAGAAATTCTCCCTATTTTGGGGAAAAACTCAGAAATTCCACTTATTTTGGAGCAAAATTCCAGAAATTTTCCTTATTCTGGGGCAAAATTGCAGAAATTTCACTTATTTTGGGCAAAATTGCAGAAATTTCACTTATTGCAGGGGAAAAAAAATTTGTTATTTTGGGGCAAAAAGGCAGAAATTCCCCTGATTTTGAGGTAAAAAGGCTGAAATTCCTTTTATATGGGGGCAAAAAGGCAAAAATATCCCTTATTTTGGGGCAAAATTGCAGAAATTTCACTTATTTCAGGGTAATAAGTCAGAAATTCCCCTTAATTTGGGGCAAAAATGATAGAAATTCCCTTTGTTTTTGGGGAAAAAGACAGAAATTCCACTTATTTAGAGGCAAAAAGGCAGAAATTCCTTTTATTTTGGAGCAACAAGGAAGAAATTTCCCTTTTTATGGCAAAAAGGTATGCATTTCCATTATTTTTGGGCATAAAGGCAGAAATTCCCCGTATTTTGAAGCAAAATTGCAGAAATTCTCCTAAATTTGGGGCAAAAGGCAGAAATTCCCTTTATTTTGGGACAAAAATCATAAATTCCCCTTATTTTGGGGCAAAATTCAAGAAATTTCCTTTGTTTTGGGGCAAAATTGCAGGAATTTATCTTATTTTAGGGCAAAATTTCAGAAATTTTTCTTATTTGGTGCAAAATTGCAGAAATTTCACTTATTTTCAGGTAAAAAGGCTGAAATTTCCTTTATTTTGTGGAAAAAGGGAGAAATTCCTCTAATTTTGGGGCAAAATTGCAGAAATTTCCCTTATTATTGGGAAAAATTTCAGAAATTTTCCTTATTTTATGGCAAAATTGCAGAAATTTCACTTATTTTAAGGTAAAAAGGCTGAAATTTCCTTTATTTTGTGGCAAAAAAGGAGAAATTCCTCTAATTTTGGGGCAAAATTGCAGAATTTTCCCTTATTATTGGGAAAAATTTCAGAAATTTTCCTTATTTTAGGGCAAAATTGCAGAAATTTCACTTATTTCAGAGAAAAAAAGCAAAAATTTTTCTTATTTTGGGGCAAAAAGGCAGAAATTCACATTATTTTGGGGCAAAAAGGCAGAAATTCACATTATTTTGGGGTAAAATTGCAGAAATTTCACTTATTTTGGGGCAAAATTGCAGAAATTTTACTTATTTCGGGTAAAAAAGGCAGAAATTTTTCTTATTTTGAGGCAAAAATGGCAAAAATTTCCCTTATTTTGAGGTAAAAATGCTGAAATTCCCTTTATTTGGGGGAATAGAGGCAGAAATTTCCCTTATTTTGGGGCAAAATTCCAGAAATTTCACTTATTTTAAGGTAAAAAGGCTGAAATTTCCTTTATTTTGTGGCAAAAAAGGAGAAATTCCTCTAATTTTGGGGCAAAATTGCAGAAATTTTCCTTATTATTGGGAAAAATTTCAGAAATTTTCCTTATTTTAGGGCAAAATTGCAGAAATTTCACTTATTTCAGAGAAAAAAAGCAAAAATTTTTCTTATTTTGGGGCAAAAAGGTAGAAATTCACATTATTTTGGGGCAAAAAGGCAGAAATTCACATTATTTTGGGGTAAAAATGCAGAAATTTCACTTATTTTGGGGCAAAATTGCAGAAATTTTACTTATTTCGGGTAAAAAAGGCAGAAATTTTCCTTATTTTGAGGCAAAAAAGGCAAAAATTTCCCTTATTTTGAGGTAAAAAGGCTGAAATTCCCTTTATTTGGGGAAAAAGAGGCAGAAATTTCCCTTATTTTGGGGCAAAATTGCAGAAATTTCACTTATTTCAGGGTAATTCGTCAGAAATTCCACTTATATTGAGGCAAAAAAGACAGAAATTCTCGTTGTTTTGGGGGAAAATGACAGAAATTCTACTTATTGAGAAGCAAAAAGGCAGAAATTCCCCTTAGTTTGGAGCAAAAATGCAGAAATTTCTTTTTTTTTATGGCAAAAAGTTATGCATTCCCCTTATATTTGGGCAAAAAGGCAGAAATTCCCCGTATTTTGGAGCAAAATTGCAGAAATTCCCATAATTGTGGTGCAAAAAGGCAGAAATTCCCTATATGTTGGGGCAAAAAGACAGAAAATGTCCTTATTTTGGAGCAAAACTCAGAAATTCCACTTATTTTGGGGCAAAATTGCAGAAATTTCACTTATTTCAGAGAAAAGAGGCAGAAATTTTTCTTATTTTGGGGCAAAAAAGCAGAAATTCCTAATATTTTGTGGCAAAAATGCAGAAATTCCCCTTATTTTGAGGTAAAAAGGGTGAAATTCCCCTTATTTGTGGGAAAAAAGGCAAAAATTTTCCTTATTTTGGGGCAAAATTGCAGAAATTTCACTTATTTCAGGGTAATAAGTCAGAAATTCTTCTTGTTTTGGGGCAAAAAAGAGAGAAAATCCCGTTGTTTTTGGGGAAAAAGACAGAAATTCCACTTATTTAGAGGCAAAAAAAGCAGAAATTCCCCTTATTTTGAAGCAAAAATGAAGAAATTTCCCTTTTTTAAGGCAAAAAGGAATGCATTCTTCTTATTTTCGGGCAAAAAGGCAGAAATTCCCCGTATTTTGGAGCAAAATTGCAAAAATTCCCCTAATTGTGGGGCAAAAATGCAGAAATTCCCTATATGTTGGGGCAAAAAGACAGAAATTCTCCCTATTTTGGGGAAAAACTCAGAAATTCCACTTATTTTGGAGCAAAATTCCAGAAATTTCCCTTATTCTGGGGCAAAATTGCAGAAATTTCACTTATTTTGGGCAAAATTGCAGAAATTTCACTTATTGCAGGGGAAAAAAAATTTGTTATTTTGGAGCAAAAAGGCAGAAATTCCCCTGATTTTGAGGTAAAAAGGCTGAAATTCCTTTTATATGGGGGCAAAAAGGCAAAAATATCCCTTATTTTGGGGCAAAATTGCAGAAATTTCACTTATTTCAGGGTAATAAGTCAGAAATTCCCCTTAATTTGGGGCAAAAAAGATAGAAATTCCCTTTGTTTTTGGGGAAAAAGACAGAAATTCCACTTATTTAGAGGCAAAAAGGCAGAAATTCCTTTTATTTTGGAGCAACAAGGAAGAAATTTCCCTTTTTATGGCAAAAAGGTATGCATTTCCATTATTTTTGGGCATAAAGGCAGAAATTCCCCGTATTTTGAAGCAAAATTGCAGAAATTCTCCTAAATTTGGGGCAAAAGGCAGAAATTCCCTTTATTTTGGGACAAAAATCATAAATTCCCCTTATTTTGGGGCAAAATTCAAGAAATTTCCTTTGTTTTGGGGCAAAATTGCAGGAATTTATCTTATTTTAGGGCAAAATTTCAGAAATTTTTCTTATTTGGTGCAAAATTGCAGAAATTTCACTTATTTTCAGGTAAAAAGGCTGAAATTTCCTTTATTTTGTGGAAAAAGGGAGAAATTCCTCTAATTTTGGGGCAAAATTGCAGAAATTTCCCTTATTATTGGGAAAAATTTCAGAAATTTTCCTTATTTTATGGCAAAATTGCAGAAATTTCACTTATTTTAAGGTAAAAAGGCTGAAATTTCCTTTATTTTGTGGCAAAAAGGGAGAAATTCCTCTAATTTTGGGGCAAAATTGCAGAATTTTCCCTTATTATTGGGAAAAATTTCAGAAATTTTCCTTATTTTAGGGCAAAATTGCAGAAATTTCACTTATTTCAGAGAAAAAAAGCAAAAATTTTTCTTATTTTGGGGCAAAAAGGCAGAAATTCACATTATTTTGGGGCAAAAAGGCAGAAATTCACATTATTTTGGGGTAAAATTGCAGAAATTTCACTTATTTTGGGGCAAAATTGCAGAAATTTTACTTATTTCGGGTAAAAAAGGCAGAAATTTTTCTTATTTTGAGGCAAAAATGGCAAAAATTTCCCTTATTTTGAGGTAAAAATGCTGAAATTCCCTTTATTTGGGGGAATAGAGGCAGAAATTTCCCTTATTTTGGGGCAAAATTCCAGAAATTTCACTTATTTTAAGGTAAAAAGGCTGAAATTTCCTTTATTTTGTGGCAAAAAGGGAGAAATTCCTCTAATTTTGGGGCAAAATTGCAGAAATTTTCCTTATTATTGGGAAAAATTTCAGAAATTTTCCTTATTTTAGGGCAAAATTGCAGAAATTTCACTTATTTCAGAGAAAAAAAGCAAAAATTTTTCTTATTTTGTGGCAAAAAGGCAGAAATTCACATTATTTTGGGGCAAAAAGGCAGAAATTCACATTATTTTGGGGTAAAATGCAGAAATTTCACTTATTTTGGGGCAAAATTGCAGAAATTTTACTTATTTCGGGTAAAAAAGGCAGAAATTTTCCTTATTTTGAGGCAAAAAAGGCAAAAATTTCCCTTATTTTGAGGTAAAAAGGCTGAAATTCCCTTTATTTGGGGAAAAAGAGGCAGAAATTTCCCTTATTTTGGGGCAAAATTGCAGAAATTTCACTTATTTCAGGGTAATTCGTCAGAAATTCCACTTATATTGAGGCAAAAAAGACAGAAATTCTCGTTGTTTTGGGGGAAAATGACAGAAATTCTACTTATTGAGAAGCAAAAAGGCAGAAATTCCCCTTAGTTTGGAGCAAAAATGCAGAAATTTCTTTTTTTTTATGGCAAAAAGTTATGCATTCCCCTTATTTTTGGGCAAAAAGGCAGAAATTCCCCGTATTTTGGAGCAAAATTGCAGAAATTCCCATAATTGTGGTGCAAAAAGGCAGAAATTCCCTATATGTTGGGGCAAAAAGACAGAAAATGTCCTTATTTTGGAGCAAAACTCAGAAATTCCACTTATTTTGGGGCAAAATTGCAGAAATTTCACTTATTTCAGAGAAAAAAGGCAGAAATTTTTCTTATTTTGGGGCAAAAAAGCAGAAATTCCTAATATTTTGTGGCAAAAATGCAGAAATTCCCCTTATTTTGAGGTAAAAAGGGTGAAATTCCCCTTATTTGTGGGCAAAAAGGCAAAAATTTTCCTTATTTTGGGGCAAAATTGCAGAAATTTCACTTATTTCAGGGTAATAAGTCAGAAATTCTTCTTGTTTTGGGGCAAAAAAGAGAGAAAATCCCGTTGTTTTTGGGGAAAAAGACAGAAATTCCACTTATTTAGAGGCAAAAAAAGCAGAAATTCCCCTTATTTTGAAGCAAAAATGAAGAAATTTCCCTTTTTTAAGGCAAAAAGGAATGCATTCTTCTTATTTTCGGGCAAAAAGGCAGAAATTCCCCGTATTTTGGAGCAAAATTGCAAAAATTCCCCTAATTGTGGGGCAAAAATGCAGAAATTCCCTATATGTTGGGGCAAAAAGACAGAAATTCTCCCTATTTTGGGGAAAAACTCAGAAATTCCACTTATTTTGGAGCAAAATTCCAGAAATTTTCCTTATTCTGGGGCAAAATTGCAGAAATTTCACTTATTTTGGGCAAAATTGCAGAAATTTCACTTATTGCAGGGGAAAAAAAATTTGTTATTTTGGGGCAAAAAGGCAGAAATTCCCCTGATTTTGAGGTAAAAAGGCTGAAATTCCTTTTATATGGGGGCAAAAAGGCAAAAATATCCCTTATTTTGGGGCAAAATTGCAGAAATTTCACTTATTTCAGGGTAATAAGTCAGAAATTCCCCTTAATTTGGGGCAAAAAAGATAGAAATTCCCTTTGTTTTTGGGGAAAAAGACAGAAATTCCACTTATTTAGAGGGAAAAAGGCAGAAATTCCTTTTATTTTGGAGCAACAAGGAAGAAATTTCCCTTTTTATGGCAAAAAGGTATGCATTTCCATTATTTTTGGGCATAAAGGCAGAAATTCCCCGTATTTTGAAGCAAAATTGCAGAAATTCTCCTAAATTTGGGGCAAAAGGCAGAAATTCCCTTTATTTTGGGACAAAAATCATAAATACCCCTTATTTTGGGGCAAAATTCAAGAAATTTCCTTTGTTTTGGGGCAAAATTGCAGGAATTTATCTTATTTTAGGGCAAAATTTCAGAAATTTTTCTTATTTGGTGCAAAATTGCAGAAATTTCACTTATTTTCAGGTAAAAAGGCTGAAATTTCCTTTATTTTGTGGAAAAAGGGAGAAATTCCTCTAATTTTGGGGCAAAATTGCAGAAATTTCCCTTATTATTGGGAAAAATTTCAGAAATTTTCCTTATTTTATGGCAAAATTGCAGAAATTTCACTTATTTTAAGGTAAAAAGGCTGAAATTTCCTTTATTTTGTGGCAAAAAAGGAGAAATTCCTCTAATTTTGGGGCAAAATTGCAGAATTTTCCCTTATTATTGGGAAAAATTTCAGAAATTTTCCTTATTTTAGGGCAAAATTGCAGAAATTTCACTTATTTCAGAGAAAAAAAGCAAAAATTTTTCTTATTTTGGGGCAAAAAGGCAGAAATTCACATTATTTTGGGGCAAAAAGGCAGAAATTCACATTATTTTGGGGTAAAAATGCAGAAATTTCACTTATTTTGGGGCAAAATTGCAGAAATTTTACTTATTTCGGGTAAAAAAGGCAGAAATTTTCCTTATTTTGAGGCAAAAAAGGCAAAAATTTCCCTTATTTTGAGGTAAAAAGGCTGAAATTCCCTTTATTTGGGGAAAAAGAGGCAGAAATTTCCCTTATTTTGGGGCAAAATTGCAGAAATTTCACTTATTTCAGGGTAATTCGTCAGAAATTCCACTTATATTGAGGCAAAAAAGACAGAAATTCTCGTTGTTTTGGGGGAAAATGACAGAAATTCTACTTATTGAGAAGCAAAAAGGCAGAAATTCCCCTTAGTTTGGAGCAAAAATGCAGAAATTTCTTTTTTTTTATGGCAAAAAGTTATGCATTCCCCTTATTTTTTGGGCAAAAAGGCAGAAATTCCCCGTATTTTGGAGCAAAATTGCAGAAATTCCCATAATTGTGGTGCAAAAAGGCAGAAATTCCCTATATGTTGGGGCAAAAAGACAGAAAATGTCCTTATTTTGGTGCAAAACTCAGAAATTCCACTTATTTTGGGGCAAAATTGCAGAAATTTCACTTATTTCAGAGAAAAAAGGCAGAAATTTTTCTTATTTTGGGGCAAAAAAGCAGAAATTCCTAATATTTTGTGGCAAAAATGCAGAAATTCCCCTTATTTTGAGGTAAAAAGGGTGAAATTCCCCTTATTTGTGGGCAAAAAGGCAAAAATTTTCCTTATTTTGGGGCAAAATTGCAGAAATTTCACTTATTTCAGGGTAATAAGTCAGAAATTCTTCTTGTTTTGGGGCAAAAAAGAGAGAAAATCCCGTTGTTTTTGGGGAAAAAGACAGAAATTCCACTTATTTAGAGGCAAAAAAAGCAGAAATTCCCCTTATTTTGAAGCAAAAATGAAGAAATTTCCCTTTTTTAAGGCAAAAAGGAATGCATTCTTCTTATTTTCGGGCAAAAAGGCAGAAATTCCCCGTATTTTGGAGCAAAATTGCAAAAATTCCCCTAATTGTGGGGCAAAAATGCAGAAATTCCCTATATGTTGGGGCAAAAAGACAGAAATTCTCCCTATTTTGGGGAAAAACTCAGAAATTCCACTTATTTTGGAGCAAAATTCCAGAAATTTCCCTTATTCTGGGGCAAAATTGCAGAAATTTCACTTATTTTGGGCAAAATTGCAGAAATTTCACTTATTGCAGGGGAAAAAAAATTTGTTATTTTGGGGCAAAAAGGCAGAAATTCCCCTGATTTTGAGGTAAAAAGGCTGAAATTCCTTTTATATGGGGGCAAAAAGGCAAAAATATCCCTTATTTTGGGGCAAAATTACAGAAATTTCACTTATTTCAGGGTAATAAGTCAGAAATTCCCCTTAATTTGGGGCAAAAAAGATAGAAATTCCCTTTGTTTTTGGGGAAAAAGACAGAAATTCCACTTATTTAGAGGCAAAAAGGCAGAAATTCCTTTTATTTTGGAGCAACAAGGAAGAAATTTCCCTTTTTATGGCAAAAAGGTATGCATTTCCATTATTTTTGGGCATAAAGGCAGAAATTCCCCGTATTTTGAAGCAAAATTGCAGAAATTCTCCTAAATTTGGGGCAAAAGGCAGAAATTCCCTTTATTTTGGGACAAAAATCATAAATTCCCCTTATTTTGGGGCAAAATTCAAGAAATTTCCTTTGTTTTGGGGCAAAATTGCAGGAATTTATCTTATTTTAGGGCAAAATTTCAGAAATTTTTCTTATTTGGTGCAAAATTGCAGAAATTTCACTTATTTTCAGGTAAAAAGGCTGAAATTTCCTTTATTTTGTGGAAAAAGGGAGAAATTCCTCTAATTTTGGGGCAAAATTGCAGAAATTTCCCTTATTATTGGGAAAAATTTCAGAAATTTTCCTTATTTTATGGCAAAATTGCAGAAATTTCACTTATTTTAAGGTAAAAAGGCTGAAATTTCCTTTATTTTGTGGCAAAAAAGGAGAAATTCCTCTAATTTTGGGGCAAAATTGCAGAATTTTCCCTTATTATTGAGAAAAATTTCAGAAATTTTCCTTATTTTAGGGCAAAATTGCAGAAATTTCACTTATTTCAGAGAAAAAAAGCAAAAATTTTTCTTATTTTGGGGCAAAAAGGCAGAAATTCACATTATTTTGGGGCAAAAAGGCAGAAATTCACATTATTTTGGGGTAAAATTGCAGAAATTTCACTTATTTTGGGGCAAAATTGCAGAAATTTTACTTATTTCGGGTAAAAAAGGCAGAAATTTTTCTTATTTTGAGGCAAAAATGGCAAAAATTTCCCTTATTTTGAGGTAAAAATGCTGAAATTCCCTTTATTTGGGGGAATAGAGGCAGAAATTTCCCTTATTTTGGGGCAAAATTCCAGAAATTTCACTTATTTTAAGGTAAAAAGGCTGAAATTTCCTTTATTTTGTGGCAAAAAAGGAGAAATTCCTCTAATTTTGGGGCAAAATTGCAGAAATTTTCCTTATTATTGGGAAAAATTTCAGAAATTTTCCTTATTTTAGGGCAAAATTGCAGAAATTTCACTTATTTCAGAGAAAAAAAGCAAAAATTTTTCTTATTTTGGGGCAAAAAGGCAGAAATTCACATTATTTTGGGGCAAAAAGGCAGAAATTCACATTATTTTGGGGTAAAAATGCAGAAATTTCACTTATTTTGGGGCAAAATTGCAGAAATTTTACTTATTTCGGGTAAAAAAGGCAGAAATTTTCCTTATTTTGAGGCAAAAAAGGCAAAAATTTCCCTTATTTTGAGGTAAAAAGGCTGAAATTCCCTTTATTTGGGGAAAAAGAGGCAGAAATTTCCCTTATTTTGGGGCAAAATTGCAGAAATTTCACTTATTTCAGGGTAATTCGTCAGAAATTCCACTTATATTGAGGCAAAAAAGACAGAAATTCTCGTTGTTTTGGGGGAAAATGACAGAAATTCTACTTATTGAGAAGCAAAAAGGCAGAAATTCCCCTTAGTTTGGAGCAAAAATGCAGAAATTTCTTTTTTTTTATGGCAAAAAGTTATGCATTCCCCTTATATTTGGGCAAAAAGGCAGAAATTCCCCGTATTTTGGAGCAAAATTGCAGAAATTCCCATAATTGTGGTGCAAAAAGGCAGAAATTCCCTATATGTTGGGGCAAAAAGACAGAAAATGTCCTTATTTTGGAGCAAAACTCAGAAATTCCACTTATTTTGGGGCAAAATTGCAGAAATTTCACTTATTTCAGAGAAAAAAGGCAGAAATTTTTCTTATTTTGGGGCAAAAAAGCAGAAATTCCTAATATTTTGTGGCAAAAATGCAGAAATTCCCCTTATTTTGAGGTAAAAAGGGTGAAATTCCCCTTATTTGTGGGCAAAAAGGCAAAAATTTTCCTTATTTTGGGGCAAAATTGCAGAAATTTCACTTATTTCAGGGTAATAAGTCAGAAATTCTTCTTGTTTTGGGGCAAAAAAGAGAGAAAATCCCGTTGTTTTTGGGGAAAAAGACAGAAATTCCACTTATTTAGAGGCAAAAAAAGCAGAAATTCCCCTTATTTTGAAGCAAAAATGAAGAAATTTCCCTTTTTTAAGGCAAAAAGGAATGCATTCTTCTTATTTTCGGGCAAAAAGGCAGAAATTCCCCGTATTTTGGAGCAAAATTGCAAAAATTCCCCTAATTGTGGGGCAAAAATGCAGAAATTCCCTATATGTTGGGGCAAAAAGACAGAAATTCTCCCTATTTTGGGGAAAAACTCAGAAATTCCACTTATTTTGGAGCAAAATTCCAGAAATTTCCCTTATTCTGGGGCAAAATTGCAGAAATTTCACTTATTTTGGGCAAAATTGCAGAAATTTAACTTATTGCAGGGGAAAAAAAATTTGTTATTTTGGGGCAAAAAGGCAGAAATTCCCCTGATTTTGAGGTAAAAAGGCTGAAATTCCTTTTATATGGGGGCAAAAAGGCAAAAATATCCCTTATTTTGGGGCAAAATTGCAGAAATTTCACTTATTTCAGGGTAATAAGTCAGAAATTCCCCTTAATTTGGGGCAAAAAAGATAGAAATTCCCTTTGTTTTTGGGGAAAAAGACAGAAATTCCACTTATTTAGAGGCAAAAAGGCAGAAATTCCTTTTATTTTGGAGCAACAAGGAAGAAATTTCCCTTTTTATGGCAAAAAGGTATGCATTTCCATTATTTTTGGGCATAAAGGCAGAAATTCCCCGTATTTTGAAGCAAAATTGCAGAAATTCTCCTAAATTTGGGGCAAAAGGCAGAAATTCCCTTTATTTTGGGACAAAAATCATAAATTCCCCTTATTTTGGGGCAAAATTCAAGAAATTTCCTTTGTTTTGGGGCAAAATTGCAGGAATTTATCTTATTTTAGGGCAAAATTTCAGAAATTTTTCTTATTTGGTGCAAAATTGCAGAAATTTCACTTATTTTCAGGTAAAAAGGCTGAAATTTCCTTTATTTTGTGGAAAAAGGGAGAAATTCCTCTAATTTTGGGGCAAAATTGCAGAAATTTCCCTTATTATTGGGAAAAATTTCAGAAATTTTCCTTATTTTATGGCAAAATTGCAGAAATTTCACTTATTTTAAGGTAAAAAGGCTGAAATTTCCTTTATTTTGTGGCAAAAAAGGAGAAATTCCTCTAATTTTGGGGCAAAATTGCAGAATTTTCCCTTATTATTGGGAAAAATTTCAGAAATTTTCCTTATTTTAGGGCAAAATTGCAGAAATTTCACTTATTTCAGAGAAAAAAAGCAAAAATTTTTCTTATTTTGGGGCAAAAAGGCAGAAATTCACATTATTTTGGGGCAAAAAGGCAGAAATTCACATTATTTTGGGGTAAAATTGCAGAAATTTCACTTATTTTGGGGCAAAATTGCAGAAATTTTACTTATTTCGGGTAAAAAAGGCAGAAATTTTTCTTATTTTGAGGCAAAAATGGCAAAAATTTCCCTTATTTTGAGGTAAAAATGCTGAAATTCCCTTTATTTGGGGGAATAGAGGCAGAAATTTCCCTTATTTTGGGGCAAAATTCCAGAAATTTCACTTATTTTAAGGTAAAAAGGCTGAAATTTCCTTTATTTTGTGGCAAAAAGGGAGAAATTCCTCTAATTTTGGGGCAAAATTGCAGAAATTTTCCTTATTATTGGGAAAAATTTCAGAAATTTTCCTTATTTTAGGGCAAAATTGCAGAAATTTCACTTATTTCAGAGAAAAAAAGCAAAAATTTTTCTTATTTTGTGGCAAAAAGGCAGAAATTCACATTATTTTGGGGCAAAAAGGCAGAAATTCACATTATTTTGGGGTAAAAATGCAGAAATTTCACTTATTTTGGGGCAAAATTGCAGAAATTTTACTTATTTCGGGTAAAAAAGGCAGAAATTTTCCTTATTTTGAGGCAAAAAAGGCAAAAATTTCCCTTATTTTGAGGTAAAAAGGCTGAAATTCCCTTTATTTGGGGAAAAAGAGGCAGAAATTTCCCTTATTTTGGGGCAAAATTGCAGAAATTTCACTTATTTCAGGGTAATTCGTCAGAAATTCCACTTATATTGAGGCAAAAAAGACAGAAATTCTCGTTGTTTTGGGGGAAAATGACAGAAATTCTACTTATTGAGAAGCAAAAAGGCAGAAATTCCCCTTAGTTTGGAGCAAAAATGCAGAAATTTCTTTTTTTTTATGGCAAAAAGTTATGCATTCCCCTTATTTTTGGGCAAAAAGGCAGAAATTCCCCGTATTTTGGAGCAAAATTGCAGAAATTCCCATAATTGTGGTGCAAAAAGGCAGAAATTCCCTATATGTTGGGGCAAAAAGACAGAAAATGTCCTTATTTTGGAGCAAAACTCAGAAATTCCACTTATTTTGGGGCAAAATTGCAGAAATTTCACTTATTTCAGAGAAAAAAGGCAGAAATTTTTCTTATTTTGGGGCAAAAAAGCAGAAATTCCTAATATTTTGTGGCAAAAATGCAGAAATTCCCCTTATTTTGAGGTAAAAAGGGTGAAATTCCCCTTATTTGTGGGCAAAAAGGCAAAAATTTTCCTTATTTTGGGGCAAAATTGCAGAAATTTCACTTATTTCAGGGTAATAAGTCAGAAATTCTTCTTGTTTTGGGGCAAAAAAGAGAGAAAATCCCGTTGTTTTTGGGGAAAAAGACAGAAATTCCACTTATTTAGAGGCAAAAAAAGCAGAAATTCCCCTTATTTTGAAGCAAAAATGAAGAAATTTCCCTTTTTTAAGGCAAAAAGGAATGCATTCTTCTTATTTTCGGGCAAAAAGGCAGAAATTCCCCGTATTTTGGAGCAAAATTGCAAAAATTCCCCTAATTGTGGGGCAAAAATGCAGAAATTCCCTATATGTTGGGGCAAAAAGACAGAAATTCTCCCTATTTTGGGGAAAAACTCAGAAATTCCACTTATTTTGGAGCAAAATTCCAGAAATTTTCCTTATTCTGGGGCAAAATTGCAGAAATTTCACTTATTTTGGGCAAAATTGCAGAAATTTCACTTATTGCAGGGGAAAAAAAATTTGTTATTTTGGGGCAAAAAGGCAGAAATTCCCCTGATTTTGAGGTAAAAAGGCTGAAATTCCTTTTATATGGGGGCAAAAAGGCAAAAATATCCCTTATTTTGGGGCAAAATTGCAGAAATTTCACTTATTTCAGGGTAATAAGTCAGAAATTCCCCTTAATTTGGGGCAAAAAAGATAGAAATTCCCTTTGTTTTTGGGGAAAAAGACAGAAATTCCACTTATTTAGAGGCAAAAAGGCAGAAATTCCTTTTATTTTGGAGCAACAAGGAAGAAATTTCCCTTTTTATGGCAAAAAGGTATGCATTTCCATTATTTTTGGGCATAAAGGCAGAAATTCCCCGTATTTTGAAGCAAAATTGCAGAAATTCTCCTAAATTTGGGGCAAAAGGCAGAAATTCCCTTTATTTTGGGACAAAAATCATAAATTCCCCTTATTTTGGGGCAAAATTCAAGAAATTTCCTTTGTTTTGGGGCAAAATTGCAGGAATTTATCTTATTTTAGGGCAAAATTTCAGAAATTTTTCTTATTTGGTGCAAAATTGCAGAAATTTCACTTATTTTCAGGTAAAAAGGCTGAAATTTCCTTTATTTTGTGGAAAAAGGGAGAAATTCCTCTAATTTTGGGGCAAAATTGCAGAAATTTCCCTTATTATTGGGAAAAATTTCAGAAATTTTCCTTATTTTATGGCAAAATTGCAGAAATTTCACTTATTTTAAGGTAAAAAGGCTGAAATTTCCTTTATTTTGTGGCAAAAAAGGAGAAATTCCTCTAATTTTGGGGCAAAATTGCAGAATTTTCCCTTATTATTGGGAAAAATTTCAGAAATTTTCCTTATTTTAGGGCAAAATTGCAGAAATTTCACTTATTTCAGAGAAAAAAAGCAAAAATTTTTCTTATTTTGGGGCAAAAAGGCAGAAATTCACATTATTTTGGGGCAAAAAGGCAGAAATTCACATTATTTTGGGGTAAAATTGCAGAAATTTCACTTATTTTGGGGCAAAATTGCAGAAATTTTACTTATTTCGGGTAAAAAAGGCAGAAATTTTTCTTATTTTGAGGCAAAAATGGCAAAAATTTCCCTTATTTTGAGGTAAAAATGCTGAAATTCCCTTTATTTGGGGGAATAGAGGCAGAAATTTCCCTTATTTTGGGGCAAAATTCCAGAAATTTCACTTATTTTAAGGTAAAAAGGCTGAAATTTCCTTTATTTTGTGGCAAAAAGGGAGAAATTCCTCTAATTTTGGGGCAAAATTGCAGAAATTTTCCTTATTATTGGGAAAAATTTCAGAAATTTTCCTTATTTTAGGGCAAAATTGCAGAAATTTCACTTATTTCAGAGAAAAAAAGCAAAAATTTTTCTTATTTTGTGGCAAAAAGGCAGAAATTCACATTATTTTGGGGCAAAAAGGCAGAAATTCACATTATTTTGGGGTAAAAATGCAGAAATTTCACTTATTTTGGGGCAAAATTGCAGAAATTTTACTTATTTCGGGTAAAAAAGGCAGAAATTTTCCTTATTTTGAGGCAAAAAAGGCAAAAATTTCCCTTATTTTGAGGTAAAAAGGCTGAAATTCCCTTTATTTGGGGAAAAAGAGGCAGAAATTTCCCTTATTTTGGGGCAAAATTGCAGAAATTTCACTTATTTCAGGGTAATTCGTCAGAAATTCCACTTATATTGAGGCAAAAAAGACAGAAATTCTCGTTGTTTTGGGGGAAAATGACAGAAATTCTACTTATTGAGAAGCAAAAAGGCAGAAATTCCCCTTAGTTTGGAGCAAAAATGCAGAAATTTCTTTTTTTTTATGGCAAAAAGTTATGCATTCCCCTTATTTTTGGGCAAAAAGGCAGAAATTCCCCGTATTTTGGAGCAAAATTGCAGAAATTCCCATAATTGTGGTGCAAAAAGGCAGAAATTCCCTATATGTTGGGGCAAAAAGACAGAAAATGTCCTTATTTTGGAGCAAAACTCAGAAATTCCACTTATTTTGGGGCAAAATTGCAGAAATTTCACTTATTTCAGAGAAAAAAGGCAGAAATTTTTCTTATTTTGGGGCAAAAAAGCAGAAATTCCTAATATTTTGTGGCAAAAATGCAGAAATTCCCCTTATTTTGAGGTAAAAAGGGTGAAATTCCCCTTATTTGTGGGCAAAAAGGCAAAAATTTTCCTTATTTTGGGGCAAAATTGCAGAAATTTCACTTATTTCAGGGTAATAAGTCAGAAATTCTTCTTGTTTTGGGGCAAAAAAGAGAGAAAATCCCGTTGTTTTTGGGGAAAAAGACAGAAATTCCACTTATTTAGAGGCAAAAAAAGCAGAAATTCCCCTTATTTTGAAGCAAAAATGAAGAAATTTCCCTTTTTTAAGGCAAAAAGGAATGCATTCTTCTTATTTTCGGGCAAAAAGGCAGAAATTCCCCGTATTTTGGAGCAAAATTGCAAAAATTCCCCTAATTGTGGGGCAAAAATGCAGAAATTCCCTATATGTTGGGGCAAAAAGACAGAAATTCTCCCTATTTTGGGGAAAAACTCAGAAATTCCACTTATTTTGGAGCAAAATTCCAGAAATTTTCCTTATTCTGGGGCAAAATTGCAGAAATTTCACTTATTTTGGGCAAAATTGCAGAAATTTCACTTATTTTGGGCAAAATTGCAGAAATTTCACTTATTGCAGGGGAAAAAAAATTTGTTATTTTGGGGCAAAAAGGCAGAAATTCCCCTGATTTTGAGGTAAAAAGGCTGAAATTCCTTTTATATGGGGGCAAAAAGGCAAAAATATCCCTTATTTTGGGGCAAAATTGCAGAAATTTCACTTATTTCAGGGTAATAAGTCAGAAATTCCCCTTAATTTGGGGCAAAAAAGATAGAAATTCCCTTTGTTTTGGGGGAAAAAGACAGAAATTCCACTTATTTAGAGGCAAAAAGGCAGAAATTCCTTTTATTTTGGAGCAACAAGGAAGAAATTTCCCTTTTTATGGCAAAAAGGTATGCATTTCCATTATTTTTGGGCATAAAGGCAGAAATTCCCCGTATTTTGAAGCAAAATTGCAGAAATTCTCCTAAATTTGGGGCAAAAGGCAGAAATTCCCTTTATTTTGGGACAAAAATCATAAATTCCCCTTATTTTGGGGCAAAATTCAAGAAATTTCCTTTGTTTTGGGGCAAAATTGCAGGAATTTATCTTATTTTAGGGCAAAATTTCAGAAATTTTTCTTATTTGGTGCAAAATTGCAGAAATTTCACTTATTTTCAGGTAAAAAGGCTGAAATTTCCTTTATTTTGTGGAAAAAGGGAGAAATTCCTCTAATTTTGGGGCAAAATTGCAGAAATTTCCCTTATTATTGGGAAAAATTTCAGAAATTTTCCTTATTTTATGGCAAAATTGCAGAAATTTCACTTATTTTAAGGTAAAAAGGCTGAAATTTCCTTTATTTTGTGGCAAAAAAGGAGAAATTCCTCTAATTTTGGGGCAAAATTGCAGAATTTTCCCTTATTATTGGGAAAAATTTCAGAAATTTTCCTTATTTTAGGGCAAAATTGCAGAAATTTCACTTATTTCAGAGAAAAAAAGCAAAAATTTTTCTTATTTTGGGGCAAAAAGGCAGAAATTCACATTATTTTGGGGCAAAAAGGCAGAAATTCACATTATTTTGGGGTAAAATTGCAGAAATTTCACTTATTTTGGGGCAAAATTGCAGAAATTTTACTTATTTCGGGTAAAAAAGGCAGAAATTTTTCTTATTTTGAGGCAAAAATGGCAAAAATTTCCCTTATTTTGAGGTAAAAATGCTGAAATTCCCTTTATTTGGGGGAATAGAGGCAGAAATTTCCCTTATTTTGGGGCAAAATTCCAGAAATTTCACTTATTTTAAGGTAAAAAGGCTGAAATTTCCTTTATTTTGTGGCAAAAAGGGAGAAATTCCTCTAATTTTGGGGCAAAATTGCAGAAATTTTCCTTATTATTGGGAAAAATTTCAGAAATTTTCCTTATTTTAGGGCAAAATTGCAGAAATTTCACTTATTTCAGAGAAAAAAAGCAAAAATTTTTCTTATTTTGGGGCAAAAAGGCAGAAATTCACATTATTTTGGGGCAAAAAGGCAGAAATTCACATTATTTTGGGGTAAAAATGCAGAAATTTCACTTATTTTGGGGCAAAATTGCAGAAATTTTACTTATTTCGGGTAAAAAAGGCAGAAATTTTCCTTATTTTGAGGCAAAAAAGGCAAAAATTTCCCTTATTTTGAGGTAAAAAGGCTGAAATTCCCTTTATTTGGGGAAAAAGAGGCAGAAATTTCCCTTATTTTGGGGCAAAATTGCAGAAATTTCACTTATTTCAGGGTAATTCGTCAGAAATTCCACTTATATTGAGGCAAAAAAGACAGAAATTCTCGTTGTTTTGGGGGAAAATGACAGAAATTCTACTTATTGAGAAGCAAAAAGGCAGAAATTCCCCTTAGTTTGGAGCAAAAATGCAGAAATTTCTTTTTTTTTATGGCAAAAAGTTATGCATTCCCCTTATTTTTGGGCAAAAAGGCAGAAATTCCCCGTATTTTGGAGCAAAATTGCAGAAATTCCCATAATTGTGGTGCAAAAAGGCAGAAATTCCCTATATGTTGGGGCAAAAAGACAGAAAATGTCCTTATTTTGGAGCAAAACTCAGAAATTCCACTTATTTTGGGGCAAAATTGCAGAAATTTCACTTATTTCAGAGAAAAAAGGCAGAAATTTTTCTTATTTTGGGGCAAAAAAGCAGAAATTCCTAATATTTTGTGGCAAAAATGCAGAAATTCCCCTTATTTTGAGGTAAAAAGGGTGAAATTCCCCTTATTTGTGGGCAAAAAGGCAAAAATTTTCCTTATTTTGGGGCAAAATTGCAGAAATTTCACTTATTTCAGGGTAATAAGTCAGAAATTCTTCTTGTTTTGGGGCAAAAAAGAGAGAAAATCCCGTTGTTTTTGGGGAAAAAGACAGAAATTCCACTTATTTAGAGGCAAAAAAAGCAGAAATTCCCCTTATTTTGAAGCAAAAATGAAGAAATTTCCCTTTTTTAAGGCAAAAAGGAATGCATTCTTCTTATTTTCGGGCAAAAAGGCAGAAATTCCCCGTATTTTGGAGCAAAATTGCAAAAATTCCCCTAATTGTGGGGCAAAAATGCAGAAATTCCCTATATGTTGGGGCAAAAAGACAGAAATTCTCCCTATTTTGGGGAAAAACTCAGAAATTCCACTTATTTTGGAGCAAAATTCCAGAAATTTTCCTTATTCTGGGGCAAAATTGCAGAAATTTCACTTATTTTGGGCAAAATTGCAGAAATTTCACTTATTGCAGGGGAAAAAAAATTTGTTATTTTGGGGCAAAAAGGCAGAAATTCCCCTGATTTTGAGGTAAAAAGGCTGAAATTCCTTTTATATGGGGGCAAAAAGGCAAAAATATCCCTTATTTTGGGGCAAAATTGCAGAAATTTCACTTATTTCAGGGTAATAAGTCAGAAATTCCCCTTAATTTGGGGCAAAAATGATAGAAATTCCCTTTGTTTTTGAGGAAAAAGACAGAAATTCCACTTATTTAGAGGCAAAAAGGCAGAAATTCCTTTTATTTTGGAGCAACAAGGAAGAAATTTCCCTTTTTATGGCAAAAAGGTATGCATTTCCATTATTTTTGGGCATAAAGGCAGAAATTCCCCGTATTTTGAAGCAAAATTGCAGAAATTCTCCTAAATTTGGGGCAAAAGGCAGAAATTCCCTTTATTTTGGGACAAAAATCATAAATTCCCCTTATTTTGGGGCAAAATTCAAGAAATTTCCTTTGTTTTGGGGCAAAATTGCAGGAATTTATCTTATTTTAGGGCAAAATTTCAGAAATTTTTCTTATTTGGTGCAAAATTGCAGAAATTTCACTTATTTTCAGGTAAAAAGGCTGAAATTTCCTTTATTTTGTGGAAAAAGGGAGAAATTCCTCTAATTTTGGGGCAAAATTGCAGAAATTTCCCTTATTATTGGGAAAAATTTCAGAAATTTTCCTTATTTTATGGCAAAATTGCAGAAATTTCACTTATTTTAAGGTAAAAAGGCTGAAATTTCCTTTATTTTGTGGCAAAAAAGGAGAAATTCCTCTAATTTTGGGGCAAAATTGCAGAATTTTCCCTTATTGGGAAAAATTTCAGAAATTTTCCTTATTTTAGGGCAAAATTGCAGAAATTTCACTTATTTCAGAGAAAAAAAGCAAAAATTTTTCTTATTTTGGGGCAAAAAGGCAGAAATTCACATTATTTTGGGGCAAAAAGGCAGAAATTCACATTATTTTGGGGTAAAATTGCAGAAATTTCACTTATTTTGGGGCAAAATTGCAGAAATTTTACTTATTTCGGGTAAAAAAGGCAGAAATTTTTCTTATTTTGAGGCAAAAATGGCAAAAATTTCCCTTATTTTGAGGTAAAAATGCTGAAATTCCCTTTATTTGGGGGAATAGAGGCAGAAATTTCCCTTATTTTGGGGCAAAATTCCAGAAATTTCACTTATTTTAAGGTAAAAAGGCTGAAATTTCCTTTATTTTGTGGCAAAAAGGGAGAAATTCCTCTAATTTTGGGGCAAAATTGCAGAAATTTTCCTTATTATTGGGAAAAATTTCAGAAATTTTCCTTATTTTAGGGCAAAATTGCAGAAATTTCACTTATTTCAGAGAAAAAAAGCAAAAATTTTTCTTATTTTGGGGCAAAAAGGCAGAAATTCACATTATTTTGGGGCAAAAAGGCAGAAATTCATATTATTTTGGGGTAAAAATGCAGAAATTTCACTTATTTTGGGGCAAAATTGCAGAAATTTTACTTATTTCGGGTAAAAAAGGCAGAAATTTTCCTTATTTTGAGGCAAAAAAGGCAAAAATTTCCCTTATTTTGAGGTAAAAAGGCTGAAATTCCCTTTATTTGGGGAAAAAGAGGCAGAAATTTCCCTTATTTTGGGGCAAAATTGCAGAAATTTCACTTATTTCAGGGTAATTCGTCAGAAATTCCACTTATATTGAGGCAAAAAAGACAGAAATTCTCGTTGTTTTGGGGGAAAATGACAGAAATTCTACTTATTGAGAAGCAAAAAGGCAGAAATTCCCCTTAGTTTGGAGCAAAAATGAAGAAATTTCTTTTTTTTTTATGGCAAAAAGTTATGCATTCCCCTTATTTTTGGGCAAAAAGGCAGAAATTCCCCGTATTTTGGAGCAAAATTGCAGAAATTCCCATAATTGTGGTGCAAAAAGGCAGAAATTCCCTATATGTTGGGGCAAAAAGACAGAAAATGTCCTTATTTTGGAGCAAAACTCAGAAATTCCACTTATTTTGGGGCAAAATTGCAGAAATTTCACTTATTTCAGAGAAAAAAGGCAGAAATTTTTCTTATTTTGGGGCAAAAAAGCAGAAATTCCTAATATTTTGTGGCAAAAATGCAGAAATTCCCCTTATTTTGAGGTAAAAAGGGTGAAATTCCCCTTATTTGTGGGCAAAAAGGCAAAAATTTTCCTTATTTTGGGGCAAAATTGCAGAAATTTCACTTATTTCAGGGTAATAAGTCAGAAATTCTTCTTGTTTTGGGGCAAAAAAGAGAGAAAATCCCGTTGTTTTTGGGGAAAAAGACAGAAATTCCACTTATTTAGAGGCAAAAAAAGCAGAAATTCCCCTTATTTTGAAGCAAAAATGAAGAAATTTCCCTTTTTTAAGGCAAAAAGGAATGCATTCTTCTTATTTTCGGGCAAAAAGGCAGAAATTCCCCGTATTTTGGAGCAAAATTGCAAAAATTCCCCTAATTGTGGGGCAAAAATGCAGAAATTCCCTATATGTTGGGGCAAAAAGACAGAAATTCTCCCTATTTTGGGGAAAAACTCAGAAATTCCACTTATTTTGGAGCAAAATTCCAGAAATTTTCCTTATTCTGGGGCAAAATTGCAGAAATTTCACTTATTTTGGGCAAAATTGCAGAAATTTCACTTATTGCAGGGGAAAAAAAATTTGTTATTTTGGGGCAAAAAGGCAGAAATTCCCCTGATTTTGAGGTAAAAAGGCTGAAATTCCTTTTATATGGGGGCAAAAAGGCAAAAATATCCCTTATTTTGGGGCAAAATTGCAGAAATTTCACTTATTTCAGGGTAATAAGTCAGAAATTCCCCTTAATTTGGGGCAAAAATGATAGAAATTCCCTTTGTTTTTGGGGAAAAAGACAGAAATTCCACTTATTTAGAGGCAAAAAGGCAGAAATTCCTTTTATTTTGGAGCAACAAGGAAGAAATTTCCCTTTTTATGGCAAAAAGGTATGCATTTCCATTATTTTTGGGCATAAAGGCAGAAATTCCCCGTATTTTGAAGCAAAATTGCAGAAATTCTCCTAAATTTGGGGCAAAAGGCAGAAATTCCCTTTATTTTGGGACAAAAATCATAAATTCCCCTTATTTTGGGGCAAAATTCAAGAAATTTCCTTTGTTTTGGGGCAAAATTGCAGGAATTTATCTTATTTTAGGGCAAAATTTCAGAAATTTTTCTTATTTGGTGCAAAATTGCAGAAATTTCACTTATTTTCAGGTAAAAAGGCTGAAATTTCCTTTATTTTGTGGAAAAAGGGAGAAATTCCTCTAATTTTGGGGCAAAATTGCAGAAATTTCCCTTATTATTGGGAAAAATTTCAGAAATTTTCCTTATTTTATGGCAAAATTGCAGAAATTTCACTTATTTTAAGGTAAAAAGGCTGAAATTTCCTTTATTTTGTGGCAAAAAAGGAGAAATTCCTCTAATTTTGGGGCAAAATTGCAGAATTTTCCCTTATTATTGGGAAAAATTTCAGAAATTTTCCTTATTTTAGGGCAAAATTGCAGAAATTTCACTTATTTCAGAGAAAAAAAGCAAAAATTTTTCTTATTTTGGGGCAAAAAGGCAGAAATTCACATTATTTTGGGGCAAAAAGGCAGAAATTCACATTATTTTGGGGTAAAATTGCAGAAATTTCACTTATTTTGGGGCAAAATTGCAGAAATTTTACTTATTTCGGGTAAAAAAGGCAGAAATTTTTCTTATTTTGAGGCAAAAATGGCAAAAATTTCCCTTATTTTGAGGTAAAAATGCTGAAATTCCCTTTATTTGGGGGAATAGAGGCAGAAATTTCCCTTATTTTGGGGCAAAATTCCAGAAATTTCACTTATTTTAAGGTAAAAAGGCTGAAATTTCCTTTATTTTGTGGCAAAAAGGGAGAAATTCCTCTAATTTTGGGGCAAAATTGCAGAAATTTTCCTTATTATTGGGAAAAATTTCAGAAATTTTCCTTATTTTAGGGCAAAATTGCAGAAATTTCACTTATTTCAGAGAAAAAAAGCAAAAATTTTTCTTATTTTGGGGCAAATAGGCAGAAATTCACATTATTTTGGGGCAAAAAGGCAGAAATTCATATTATTTTGGGGTAAAAATGCAGAAATTTCACTTATTTTGGGGCAAAATTGCAGAAATTTTACTTATTTCGGGTAAAAAAGGCAGAAATTTTCCTTATTTTGAGGCAAAAAAGGCAAAAATTTCCCTTATTTTGAGGTAAAAAGGCTGAAATTCCCTTTATTTGGGGAAAAAGAGGCAGAAATTTCCCTTATTTTGGGGCAAAATTGCAGAAATTTCACTTATTTCAGGGTAATTCGTCAGAAATTCCACTTATATTGAGGCAAAAAAGACAGAAATTCTCGTTGTTTTGGGGGAAAATGACAGAAATTCTACTTATTGAGAAGCAAAAAGGCAGAAATTCCCCTTAGTTTGGAGCAAAAATGAAGAAATTTCTTTTTTTTTTTATGGCAAAAAGTTATGCATTCCCCTTATTTTTGGGCAAAAAGGCAGAAATTCCCCGTATTTTGGAGCAAAATTGCAGAAATTCCCATAATTGTGGTGCAAAAAGGCAGAAATTCCCTATATGTTGGGGCAAAAAGACAGAAAATGTCCTTATTTTGGAGCAAAACTCAGAAATTCCACTTATTTTGGGGCAAAATTGCAGAAATTTCACTTATTTCAGAGAAAAAAGGCAGAAATTTTTCTTATTTTGGGGCAAAAAAGCAGAAATTCCTAATATTTTGTGGCAAAAATGCAGAAATTCCCCTTATTTTGAGGTAAAAAGGGTGAAATTCCCCTTATTTGTGGGCAAAAAGGCAAAAATTTTCCTTATTTTGGGGCAAAATTGCAGAAATTTCACTTATTTCAGGGTAATAAGTCAGAAATTCTTCTTGTTTTGGGGCAAAAAAGAGAGAAAATCCCGTTGTTTTTGGGGAAAAAGACAGAAATTCCACTTATTTAGAGGCAAAAAAAGCAGAAATTCCCCTTATTTTGAAGCAAAAATGAAGAAATTTCCCTTTTTTAAGGCAAAAAGGAATGCATTCTTCTTATTTTCGGGCAAAAAGGCAGAAATTCCCCGTATTTTGGAGCAAAATTGCAAAAATTCCCCTAATTGTGGGGCAAAAATGCAGAAATTCCCTATATGTTGGGGCAAAAAGACAGAAATTCTCCCTATTTTGGGGAAAAACTCAGAAATTCCACTTATTTTGGAGCAAAATTCCAGAAATTTCCCTTATTCTGGGGCAAAATTGCAGAAATTTCACTTATTTTGGGCAAAATTGCAGAAATTTCACTTATTGCAGAGGAAAAAAAATTTGTTATTTTGGGGCAAAAAGGCAGAAATTCCCCTGATTTTGAGGTAAAAAGGCTGAAATTCCTTTTATTTGGGGGCAAAAAGGCAAAAATATCACTTATTTTGGGGCAAAATTGCAGAAATTTCACTTATTTCAGGGTAATAAGTCAGAAATTCCCCTTAATTTGGGGCAAAAAAGATAGAAATTCCCTTTGTTTTTGGGGAAAAAGACAGAAATTCCACTTATTTAGAGGCAAAAAGGCAGAAATTCCTTTTATTTTGGAGCAACAAGGAAGAAATTTCCCTTTTTATGGCAAAAAGGTATGCATTTCCATTATTTTTGGGCATAAAGGCAGAAATTCCCCGTATTTTGAAGCAAAATTGCAGAAATTCTCCTAAATTTGGGGCAAAAGGCAGAAATTCCCTTTATTTTGGGACAAAAATCATAAATTCCCCTTATTTTGGGGCAAAATTCAAGAAATTTCCTTTGTTTTGGGGCAAAATTGCAGGAATTTATCTTATTTTAGGGCAAAATTTCAGAAATTTTTCTTATTTGGTGCAAAATTGCAGAAATTTCACTTATTTTCAGGTAAAAAGGCTGAAATTTCCTTTATTTTGTGGAAAAAGGGAGAAATTCCTCTAATTTTGGGGCAAAATTGCAGAAATTTCCCTTATTATTGGGAAAAATTTCAGAAATTTTCCTTATTTTATGGCAAAATTGCAGAAATTTCACTTATTTTAAGGTAAAAAGGCTGAAATTTCCTTTATTTTGTGGCAAAAAAGGAGAAATTCCTCTAATTTTGGGGCAAAATTGCAGAATTTTCCCTTATTATTGGGAAAAATTTCAGAAATTTTCCTTATTTTAGGGCAAAATTGCAGAAATTTCACTTATTTCAGAGAAAAAAAGCAAAAATTTTTCTTATTTTGGGGCAAAAAGGCAGAAATTCACATTATTTTGGGGCAAAAAGGCAGAAATTCACATTATTTTGGGGTAAAATTGCAGAAATTTCACTTATTTTGGGGCAAAATTGCAGAAATTTTACTTATTTCGGGTAAAAAAGGCAGAAATTTTTCTTATTTTGAGGCAAAAATGGCAAAAATTTCCCTTATTTTGAGGTAAAAATGCTGAAATTCCCTTTATTTGGGGGAATAGAGGCAGAAATTTCCCTTATTTTGGGGCAAAATTCCAGAAATTTCACTTATTTTAAGGTAAAAAGGTTGAAATTTCCTTTATTTTGTGGCAAAAAGGGAGAAATTCCTCTAATTTTGGGGCAAAATTGCAGAAATTTTCCTTATTATTGGGAAAAATTTCAGAAATTTTCCTTATTTTAGGGCAAAATTGCAGAAATTTCACTTATTTCAGAGAAAAAAAGCAAAAATTTTTCTTATTTTGGGGCAAAAAGGCAGAAATTCACATTATTTTGGGGCAAAAAGGCAGAAATTCACATTATTTTGGGGTAAAAATGCAGAAATTTCACTTATTTTGGGGCAAAATTGCAGAAATTTTACTTATTTCGGGTAAAAAAGGCAGAAATTTTCCTTATTTTGAGGCAAAAAAGGCAAAAATTTCCCTTATTTTGAGGTAAAAAGGCTGAAATTCCCTTTATTTGGGGAAAAAGAGGCAGAAATTTCCCTTATTTTGGGGCAAAATTGCAGAAATTTCACTTATTTCAGGGTAATTCGTCAGAAATTCCACTTATATTGAGGCAAAAAAGACAGAAATTCTCTTTGTTTTGGGGGAAAATGACAGAAATTCTACTTATTGAGAAGCAAAAAGGCAGAAATTCCCCTTAGTTTGGAGCAAAAATGAAGAAATTTCTTTTTTTTTATGGCAAAAAGTTATGCATTCCCCTTATTTTTGGGCAAAAAGGCAGAAATTCCCCGTATTTTGGAGCAAAATTGCAGAAATTCCCATAATTGTGGTGCAAAAAGGCAGAAATTCCCTATATGTTGGGGCAAAAAGACAGAAAATGTCCTTATTTTGGAGCAAAACTCAGAAATTCCACTTATTTTGGGGCAAAATTGCAGAAATTTCACTTATTTCAGAGAAAAAAGGCAGAAATTTTTCTTATTTTGGGGCAAAAAAGCAGAAATTCCTAATATTTTGTGGCAAAAATGCAGAAATTCCCCTTATTTTGAGGTAAAAAGGGTGAAATTCCCCTTATTTGTGGGAAAAAAGGCAAAAATTTTCCTTATTTTGGGGCAAAATTGCAGAAATTTCACTTATTTCAGGGTAATAAGTCAGAAATTCTTCTTGTTTTGGGGCAAAAAAGAGAGAAAATCCCGTTGTTTTTGGGGAAAAAGACAGAAATTCCACTTATTTAGAGGCAAAAAAAGCAGAAATTCCCCTAATTGTGGGGCAAAAATGCAGAAATTCCCTATATGTTGGGGCAAAAAGACAGAAATTCTCCCTATTTTGGGGAAAAACTCAGAAATTCCACTTATTTTGGAGCAAAATTCCAGAAATTTCCCTTATTCTGGGGCAAAATTGCAGAAATTTCACTTATTTTGGGCAAAATTGCAGAAATTTCACTTATTGCAGAGGAAAAAAAATTTGTTATTTTGGGGCAAAAAGGCAGAAATTCCCCTGATTTTGAGGTAAAAAGGCTGAAATTCCTTTTATATGGGGGCAAAAAGGCAAAAATATCCCTTATTTTGGGGCAAAATTGCAGAAATTTCACTTATTTCAGGGTAATAAGTCAGAAATTCCCCTTAATTTGGGGCAAAAAAGATAGAAATTCCCTTTGTTTTTGGGGAAAAAGACAGAAATTCCACTTATTTAGAGGCAAAAAGGCAGAAATTCCTTTTATTTTGGAGCAACAAGGAAGAAATTTCCCTTTTTATGGCAAAAAGGTATGCATTTCCATTATTTTTGGGCATAAAGGCAGAAATTCCCCGTATTTTGAAGCAAAATTGCAGAAATTCTCCTAAATTTGGGGCAAAAGGCAGAAATTCCCTTTATTTTGGGACAAAAATCATAAATTCCCCTTATTTTGGGGCAAAATTCAA
Organism: Micromys minutus; assembly: GCF_963924665.1. Lineage (NCBI taxonomy): Eukaryota > Metazoa > Chordata > Mammalia > Rodentia > Muridae > Micromys > Micromys minutus. The sequence goes on along the minus strand of NW_027667366.1, from coordinate 290,947 downwards.
GAAATTTCCTTTGTTTTGGGGCAAAATTGCAGGAATTTATCTTATTTTAGGGCAAAATTTCAGAAATTTTTCTTATTTGGTGCAAAATTGCAGAAATTTCACTTATTTTCAGGTAAAAAGGCTGAAATTTCCTTTATTTTGTGGAAAAAGGGAGAAATTCCTCTAATTTTGGGGCAAAATTGCAGAAATTTCCCTTATTATTGGGAAAAATTTCAGAAATTTTCCTTATTTTATGGCAAAATTGCAGAAATTTCACTTATTTTAAGGTAAAAAGGCTGAAATTTCCTTTATTTTGTGGCAAAAAAGGAGAAATTCCTCTAATTTTGGGGCAAAATTGCAGATTTTCCCTTATTATTGGGAAAAATTTCAGAAATTTTCCTTATTTTAGGGCAAAATTGCAGAAATTTCACTTATTTCAGAGAAAAAAAGCAAAAATTTTTCTTATTTTGGGGCAAAAAGGCAGAAATTCACATTATTTTGGGGCAAAAAGGCAGAAATTCACATTATTTTGGGGTAAAATTGCAGAAATTTCACTTATTTTGGGGCAAAATTGCAGAAATTTTACTTATTTCGGGTAAAAAAGGCAGAAATTTTTCTTATTTTGAGGCAAAAATGGCAAAAATTTCCCTTATTTTGAGGTAAAAATGCTGAAATTCCCTTTATTTGGGGGAATAGAGGCAGAAATTTCCCTTATTTTGGGGCAAAATTCCAGAAATTTCACTTATTTTAAGGTAAAAAGGCTGAAATTTCCTTTATTTTGTGGCAAAAAGGGAGAAATTCCTCTAATTTTGGGGCAAAATTGCAGAAATTTTCCTTATTATTGGGAAAAATTTCAGAAATTTTCCTTATTTTAGGGCAAAATTGCAGAAATTTCACTTATTTCAGAGAAAAAAAGCAAAAATTTTTCTTATTTTGGGGCAAAAAGGCAGAAATTCACATTATTTTGGGGCAAAAAGGCAGAAATTCACATTATTTTGGGGTAAAAATGCAGAAATTTCACTTATTTTGGGGCAAAATTGCAGAAATTTTACTTATTTCGGGTAAAAAAGGCAGAAATTTTCCTTATTTTGAGGCAAAAAAGGCAAAAATTTCCCTTATTTTGAGGTAAAAAGGCTGAAATTCCCTTTATTTGGGGAAAAAGAGGCAGAAATTTCCCTTATTTTGGGGCAAAATTGCAGAAATTTCACTTATTTCACGGTAATTCGTCAGAAATTCCACTTATATTGAGGCAAAAAAGACAGAAATTCTCTTTGTTTTGGGGGAAAATGACAGAAATTCTACTTATTGAGAAGCAAAAAGGCAGAAATTCCCCTTAGTTTGGAGCAAAAATGAAGAAATTTCTTTTTTTTTTTATGGCAAAAAGTTATGCATTCCCCTTATTTTTGGGCAAAAAGGCAGAAATTCCCCGTATTTTGGAGCAAAATTGCAGAAATTCCCATAATTGTGGTGCAAAAAGGCAGAAATTCCCTATATGTTGGGGCAAAAAGACAGAAAATGTCCTTATTTTGGAGCAAAACTCAGAAATTCCACTTATTTTGGGGCAAAATTGCAGAAATTTCACTTATTTCAGAGAAAAAAGGCAGAAATTTTTCTTATTTTGGGGCAAAAAAGCAGAAATTCCTAATATTTTGTGGCAAAAATGCAGAAATTCCCCTTATTTTGAGGTAAAAAGGGTGAAATTCCCCTTATTTGTGGGCAAAAAGGCAAAAATTTTCCTTATTTTGGGGCAAAATTGCAGAAATTTCACTTATTTCAGGGTAATAAGTCAGAAATTCTTCTTGTTTTGGGGCAAAAAAGACAGAAAATCCCTTTGTTTTTGGGGAAAAAGACAGAAATTCCACTTATTTGGAGGCAAAAAAGCAGAAATTCCCCTTATTTTGAAGCAAAAATGAAGAAATTTCTCTTTTTTAAGGCAAAAAGGAATGCATTCTTCTTATTTTCGGGCAAAAAGGCAGAAATTCCCCGTATTTTGGAGCAAAATTGCAAAAATTCCCCTAATTGTGGGGCAAAAATGCAGAAATTCCCTATATGTGGGGCAAAAAGACAGAAATTCTCCCTATTTTGGGGAAAAACTCAGAAATTCCACTTATTTTGGAGCAAAATTCCAGAAATTTCCCTTATTCTGGGGCAAAATTGCAGAAATTTCACTTATTTTGGGCAAAATTGCAGAAATTTCACTTATTTCAGGGGAAAAAAATTTGTTATTTTGGGGCAAAAAGGCAGAAATTCCCCTGATTTTGAGGTAAAAAGGCTGAAATTCCTTTTATTTGGGGGCAAAAAGGCAAAAATATCACTTATTTTGGGGCAAAATTGCAGAAATTTCACTTATTTCAGGGTAATAAGTCAGAAATTCCCCTTAATTTGGGGCAAAAAAGATAGAAATTCCCTTTGTTTTTGGGGAAAAAGACAGAAATTCCACTTATTTAGAGGCAAAAATGCAGAAATTCCTTTTATTTTGGAGCAACAAGGAAGAAATTTCCCTTTTTATGGCAAAAAGATATGCATTTCCATTATTTTTGGGCATAAAGGCAGAAATTCCCCGTATTTTGAAGCAAAATTGCAGAAATTCTCCTAAATTTGGGGCAAAAGGCAGAAATTCCCTTTATTTTGGGACAAAAATCATAAATTCCCCTTATTTTGGGGCAAAATTCAAGAAATTTCCTTTGTTTTGGGGCAAAATTGCAGGAATTTATCTTATTTTAGGGCAAAATTTCAGAAATTTTTCTTATTTGGTGCAAAATTGCAGAAATTTCACTTATTTTCAGGTAAAAAGGCTGAAATTTCCTTTATTTTGTGGCGAAAAGGGAGAAATTCCTCTATTTTTGGGGCAAAATTGCAGAAATTTCCCTCATTATTGGGAAAAATTTCAGAAATTTTCCTTATTTTAGGGCAAAATTGCAGAAATTTCACTTATTTCAGAGAAAAAAAGCAAAAATTTTTCTTATTTTGGGGCAAAAAGGCAGAAATTCACATTATTTTAGGGCAAAAAGGCAGAAATTCACATTATTTTGGGGTAAAATTGCAGAAATTTCACTTATTTTGGGGCAAAATTGCAGAAATTTTACTTATTTCGGGTAAAAAAGGCAGAAATTTTTCTTATTTTGAGGCAAAAAAGGCAAAAATTTCCCTTATTTTGAGGTAAAAAGGCTGAAATTCCCTTTATTTGGGGGAAAAGAGGCAGAAATTTCCCTTATTTTGGGGCAAAATTGCAGAAATTTCACTTATTTCAGGGTAATTCGTCAGAAATTCCACTTATATTGAGGCAAAAAAGACAGAAATTCTCTTTGTTTTGGGGGAAAATGACAGAAATTCTACTTATTGAGAAGCAAAAAGCAGAAATTCCCCTTAGTTTGGAGCAAAAATGAAGAAATTTCTTTTTTGTATGGCAAAAAGTTATGCATTCCCCTTATTTTTGGGCAAAAAGGCAGAAATTCCCCATATTTTGGAGCAAAATTGCAGAAATTCCCATAATTGTGGTGCAAAAAGGCAGAAATTCCCTATATGTTGGGGCAAAAAAACAGAAAATGTCCTTATTTTGGAGCAAAACTCAGAAATTCCACTTATTTTGGGGCAAAATTGCAGAAATTTCACTTATTTCAGGGAAAAAAGGCAGAAATTTTCTTTATTTTGGGGCAAAAAAGCAGAAATTCCTAATATTTTGTGGCAAAAATGCAGAAATTCCCTTTATTTTGAGGTAAAAAGGCTGAAATTCCCCTTATTTGTTGGCAAAAAGGCAAAAATTTCCCTTAATTTGGGGCAATATTGCAGAAATTTCACTTTTTTCAGGGTAATAAGTCAGAAATTTTTCTTATTTTAGCGCAAAAAAGACAGAAAATCCCTTTGTATTGGGAGAAGAAAACAGAAATTCCACTTATTTAGAGGCAAAAAGCAGAAATTCCCCTTATTTTGAAGCAAAAATGAAGAAATTTCCCTTTTTTAAGGCAAAAAGGTATGCATTCTTCTAATTTTCGTGCAAAAAGGCAGAAATTCCCCGTATTTTGGAGCAAAATTGGAAAAATTCTCCTAATTGTGGGGCAAAAATGCAGAAATTCCCTATATGTTTCTGCAAAAAGACAGAAATTCTCCTTATTTTGGGGCAAAACTCAGAAATTCCACTTATTTTGGGGCAAAATTCCAGAAATTTCACTTATTCTGGGGCAAAATTGCAGAAATTTCACTTATTTTGGGCAAAATTGCAGAAATTTCTCTTATTTCATGGAAAAAAAGAAATTTTGTTATTTTGGGGCAAAAAGGCAGAAATTCCCTTTATTTTGAGGTAAAAAGGCTGAAATTCCCCTTATTTGGGGGCAAAAAGGCAGAAATATCCCTTATTTTGGGGCAAAATTGCAGAAATTTCACTTATTTCAGGGTAATAAGTCAGAAATTCCCCTCATTTTGGGGCAAAAAAGAAAGAAATTCCCTTTGTTTTGGGGGAAAAAGAAAGAAATTCCACTTATTTAGAGGCAAAAAGGCAGAAATTCCCCTTATTTTGGAGCAAAAATGAAGAAATTTCCCTTTTTATGGCAAAAAGGTAAGCATTCCCATTATTTTCAGGCAAAAAGGCAGAAATTCCCCGTATTTTGGAGCAAAATTACAGAAATTGCCCTAACTTTGGGGCAAAAGGCAGAAATTCCCTATATTTTTGGGCAAAAATCAGAAATTCCCCTTATTTTGGGGCAAAATTCCAGAAATATCCTTTATTTTGGGGCAAAATTGCAAAAATTTTTCTTATTTGGTGCAAAATTGCAGAAATTTCACTTATTTTCAGGTAAAAAGTCTGAAATTTCCTTTATTTTGGGGCAAAAAGGGAGAAATTCCCCTTATTTTGGGGCAAAATTGCAGAAATTTCCGATATTATTGGGAAAAATTGCAGAAATTTTCTTTATTTTAGAACAAAATTGCAGAAATTTCACTTATTTCATAGAAAAAAAGCAAAACTTTTTCTTATTTTGGGGCAAAATGCAGAAATTCCCATTAATTTGTGGCAAAAAGGCAGAAATTCACCTTATTTTGGGGTAAAATTGCAGAAATTTCACATATTTCAGAACAAAAAGGCAGAAATTTCCCTTATTTTGGGGCAAAATTGCAGAAATTTCACTTATTTCAGTGTAGTAAGTCAGATATTCCCCTTATTTTGAGGCGAAAAAGACAGAAATTCCCTTTGTTTTGAGGGAAAAAGACAGAAATTCCACTTATTTAGAGGCAAAAAGGCAGAAATTCCCCTTATTTTAGAGCAAAAATTAATTAATTTCCCTTTTTATGGCAAAAAGTTACGCATTCCCATTATTTTCGGGCAAAAAGGCAGAAATTCCCTGTATTTTGGAGCAAAATTGCAGAAATTCCCCTAATTTTGGGGCAAAAGGCAGAAATTCCCTTTATTTTGAGGCAAAAATCAGAAATTCCCCTTATTTTGGGGCAAAATTCAAGAAATTTCCTTTATTTTGGGGCAAAATTGCAGGAATTTACATTATTTTGGGGCAAAATTGCGGAAATTTCCCTCATTTGGGTCAAAATTTCAGAAATTTCACTTATTTTAAGGTAAAAAGTCTGAAATTTCCTTTGTTTTGGGGCAAAAAGGAAGAAATTCCCTTTATTTTGGGCAAAATTGCAGAAATCTCCCTTATTATGGAAAAAAATTGCAAAAATTTCTCTTATTTTAGGGCAAAATTGCAGAAATTTCAGTTTTTTTTGAGAAAAAAAGCAAAAATTTTTTTTATTTTGGGGCAAAAAGGCAGAATTTCCCATTATTTTGGGGCAAAAAAGCAGAAATTCACCTTATTTAGGTGTAAAATTGCATAAATTTCACATATTTCATGGCAAAAAGGCAGAATTCCCCGTATTTTGGAGCAAAATTGCAGAAATTCCCCTAATTTTGGGCTAAAAAGGCAGAAAATCCCTATATGTTGGGGCAAAAAGACAGAAATTTTCCTTATTTTGGGGCAAAACTTAGAAATTCCACTTATTTTGGGGCAAAATTTCAGAAATTTCCCTTATTTTGGGGCAAAATTGCAGAAATTTCACTTATTTTGAGGCAAAATTGCAGAAATTTCACTTATTTCAGGGAAAAAAGGCAGAAATTTTCCTTATTTTGCGGCAAAAAGTCAGAAATTCCTAATATTTTGTGGCAAAAATGCAGAAATTCCCCTTATTTTGAGGTAAAAAGGCTGAAATTCCCCTTATTTCAGGGCAAAAAGGCAGAAATTTCCCTTATTTTGGGGCAAAATTGCAGAAATTTCACTTATTTTAGGGTAATAAATCAGAAATTCCCCTTATTTTGGGGCAAAAAAGACAGAAATTCTCTTTGTTTTGGGGGAAAATGACAGAAATTCTACTTATTGAGAAGCAAAAAGGCAGAAATTCCCCTTAGTTTGGAGCAAAAATGAAGAAATTTCCCTTTTTTATGGCAAAAAGTTATGGATTCCCCTTATTTTTGGGCAAAAAGGCAGAAATTCCCTGTATTTTGGAGCAAAATTGCAGAAATTCCCATAATTGTGGTGCAAAAAGGCAGAAATTCCCTATATGTTGGGGCAAAAAGACAGAAAATGTCCTTATTTTGGAGCAAAACTCAGAAATTCCACTTATTTTGGGGCAAAATTGCAGAAATTTCACTTATTTCAGGGAAAAAAGGCAGAAATTTTCTTTATTTTGGGGCAAAAAAGCAGAAATTCCTAATATTTTGTGGCAAAAATGCAGAAATTCCCTTTATTTTGAGGTAAAAAGGCTGAAATTCCCCTTATTTGTTGGCAAAAAGGCAAAAATTTCCCTTAATTTGGGGCAATATTGCAGAAATTTCACTTTTTTCAGGGTAATAAGTCAGAAATTTTTCTTATTTTGGCGCAAAAAAGACAGAAAATCCCTTTGTTTTGGGAGAAGAAAACAGAAATTCCACTTATTTAGAGGCAAAAAGCAGAAATTCCCCTTATTTTGAAGCAAAAATGAAGAAATTTCCCTTTTTTAAGGCAAAAAGGTATGCATTCTTCTAATTTTCGTGCAAAAAGGCAGAAATTCCCCGTATTTTGGAGCAAAATTGGAAAAATTCTCCTAATTGTGGGGCAAAAATGCAGAAATTCCCTATATGTTTGGGCAAAAAGACAGAAATTCTCCTTATTTTGGGGCAAAACTCAGAAATTCCACTTGTTTTGGGGCAAAATATCAGAAATTTCCCTTATTCTGGGGCAAAATTGCAGAAATTTCACTTATTTTGGGCAAAATTGCAGAAATTTCACTTATTTCATGGAAAAAAAAGAAATTTTGTTATTTTGGGGCAAAAAGGCAGAAATTCCCCTTATTTTGAGGTAAAAAGGCTTAAATTCCCCTTATTTGGGGGCAAAAAGGCAGAAATATCCCTTATTTTGGGGCAAAATTGCAGAAATTTCACTTATTTCAGGGTAATAAGTCAGAAATTCCCCTTATTTTGGGGCAAAAAAGAAAGAAATTCCCTTTGTTTTGGGGGAAAAAGAAAGAAATTCTACTTATTTAGAGGCAAAAAGGCAGAAATTTCCCTTATTTTGGAGAAAAAATGAAGAAATTTCCTTTTTTATGGCAAAAAGGTATGCATTCCCATTATTTTCAGGCAAAAAGGCAGAAATTCCCCGTATTTTGGAGCAAAATTGGAAAAATTCTCCTAATTGTGGGACAAAAATGCAGAAATTCCCTATATGTTTGGGCAAAAAGACAGAAATTCTCCTTATTTTGGGGCAAAACTCAGAAATTCCACTTATTTTGGGGCAAAATTCCAGAAATTTCCCTTATTCTGGGGCAAAATTGCAGAAATTTCACTTATTTTGGGGAAAATTGCAGAAATTTCTCTTATTTCATGGAAAAATAAAAAATTTTGTTATTTTGGGGCAAAAAGGCAGAAATTACCCTTATTTTGAGGTAAAAAGGCTGAAATTCCCCTTATTTGGGGGCAAAAAGGCAGAAATATCCCTTATTTTGGGGCAAAATTGCAGAAATTTCACTTTTTTCAGGGTAATAATTCAGAAATTCCCCTTATTTTGGGGCAAAAAAGAAAGAAATTCCCTTTGTTTTGGGGGAAAAAGAAAGAAATTCCACTTATTTAGAGGCAAAAAGGCAGAAATTCCCCTTATTTTGGAGAAAAAATGAAGAAATTTCCCTTTTTGTGGCAAAAAGGTATGCATTCCCATTATTTTCAGGCAAAAAGGCAGAAATTCCCCTTATTTTGGGGCAAAATTCCAGAAATTTCCTTTATTTTGGGGCAAAATTGCAAAAATTTTTCTTATTTGGGGCAAAATTGCAGAAATTTCACTTATTTTCAGGTAAAAAGGCTGAAATTTCCTTTATTTTGGGGCAAAAAGGGAGAAATTCCCCTTATTTTGGGGCAAAATTGCAGAAATTTCCGATATTATTGGGAAAAATTGCAGAAATTTTCTTTATTTTAGGGCAAAATTGCAGAAATTTCACTTATTTCATAGAAAAAAAGCAAAACTTTTTCTTATTTTGGGGCAAAAAGGCAGAAATTCCCATTAATTTGTGGCAAAAAGGCAGAAATTCACCTTATTTTGGGGTAAAATTGCAGAAATTTCACATATTTCAGAACAAAAAGACAGAAATTTCCCTTATTTTGGGGCAAAATTGCAGAAATTTCACTTATTTCAGTGTAGTAAGTCAGGAATTCCCCTTATTTTGAGGCGAAAAATACAGAAATTCCCTTTGTTTTGAGGGAAAAAGACAGAAATTCCACTTATTTAGAGGCAAAAAGGCAGAAATTCCCCTTATTTTGGAGAAAAAATGAAGAAATTTCCCTTTTTATGGCAAAAAGGTATGCATTCCCATTATTTTCAGGCAAAAAGGCAGAAATTCCTCGTATTTTGGAGCAAAATTGGAAAAATTCTCCTAATTGTGGGGCAAAAATGCAGAAATTCCCTATATGTTTGGGCAAAAAGACAGAAATTCTCCTTATTTTGGGGCAAAACTCAGAAATTCCACTTATTTTGGGGCAAAATTCCAGAAATTTCCCTTATTCTGGGGCAAAATTGCAGAAATTTCACTTATTTTGGGCAAAATTGCAGAAATTTCTCTTATTTCATGGAAAAATAAGAAATTTTGTTATTTTGGGGCAAAAAGGCAGAAATTCCCCTTATTTTGAGGTAAAAAGGCTGAAATTCCCCTTATTTGGGGGCAAAAAGGCAGAAATATCCCATATTTTGGGGCAAAATTGCAGAAATTTTACTTTTTTCAGGGTAATAAGTCAGAAATTCCCCTTATTTTGGGGCAAAAAAGAAAGAAATTTCCTTTGTTTTGGGGAAAAAAGAAAGAAATTCCACTTATTTAGAGGCAAAAAGGCAGAAATTCCCCTTATTTTGGAGCAAAAATGAAGAAATTTCCCTTTTTATGGCAAAAAGGTATGCATTCCCATTATTTTCAGGCAAAAAGGCAGAAATTCCCCGTATTTTGGAGCAAAATTACAGAAATTGCCATAATTTTGGGGCAAAAGGCAGAAATTCCCTATATTTTGGGGCAAAAATCAGAAATTCCCCTTATTTTGGGGCAAAATTCCAGAAATTTCTTTTATTTTGGGGCAAAATTGCAAAAATTTTTCTTATTTGGGGCAAAATTGCAGAAATTTCACTTATTTTAAGGTAAAAAGTCTGAAATTTCCTTTATTTTGGGGCAAAAAGGAGAAATTCCCCTTATTTTGGGGCAAAATTGCAGAAATTTCCGATATTATTGGGAAAAATTGCAGAAATTTTCTTTATTTTAGGGCAAAATTGCAGAAATTTCACTTATTTCATAGAAAAAAAGCAAAACTTTTTCTTATTTTGGGGCAAAAAGGCAGAAATTCCCATTAATTTGTGGCAAAAAGGCAGAAATTCACCTTATTTTGGGGTAAAATTGCAGAAATTTCACATATTTCAGAACAAAAACGCAGAAATTTCCCTTATTTTGGGGCAAAATTGCAGAAATTTCACTTATTTCAGTGTAGTAAGTCAGAAATTCCCCTTATTTTGAGGCGAAAAAGACAGAAATTCCCTTTGTTTTGAGGGAAAAAGACAGAAATTCCACTTATTTAGAGGCAAAAAGGCAGAAATTCCCCTTATTTTGGAGCAAAAATGAAGAAATTTCCCTTTTTATGGCAAAAAGTTACGCATTCCCATTATTTTCGGGCAAAAAGGCAGAAATTCCCTGTATTTTGGAGCAAAATTGCAGAAATTTCCCTAATTTTGGGGCAAAAGGCAGAAATTCCCTTTATTTTGAGGCAAAAATCAGAAATTCCCCTTATGTTGGGGCAAAATTCCAGAAATTTCCTTTATTTTGGGGCAAAATTGCAGGAATTTACATTATTTTGGGGCAAAATTGCGGAAATTTCCCTCATTTGGGTCAAAATTTCAGAAATTTCACTTATTTTAAGGTAAAAAGTCTGAAATTTCCTTTGTTTTGTGGCAAAAAGGAAGAAATTCCCTTTATTTTGGGCAAAATTGCAGAAATCTCCTTTATTATGGAAAAAAATTGCAAAAATTTCTCTTATTTTAGGGCAAAATTGCAGAAATTTCACTTTTTTTGAGAAAAAAAGCAAAAATTTTTTTTATTTTGGGGCAAAAAGGCAGAATTTCCCATTATTTTGGGGCAAAAAAGCAGAAATTCACCTTATTTAGGTGTAAAATTGCAGAAATTTCACATATTTCATGGCAAAAAGGCAGAATTCCCCGTATTTTGGAGCAAAATTGCAGAAATTCCCCTAATTTTGGGCTAAAAAGGCAGAAAATCCCTATATGTTGGGGCAAAAAGACAGAAATTTTCCTTATTTTGGGGCAAAACTTAGAAATTCCACTTATTTTGGAACAAAATTTCAGAAATTTCCCTTATTTTGGGGCAAAATTGCAGAAATTTCACTTATTTTGAGGCAAAATTGCAGAAATTTCACTTATTTCAGGGAAAAAAGGCAGAAATTTTCCTTATTTTGCGGCAAAAAGTCAGAAATTCCTAATATTTTGTGGCAAAAATGCAGAAATTCCCCTTATTTTGAGGTAAAAAGGCTGAAATTCCCCTTATTTCAGGGCAAAAAGGCAGAAATTTCCCTTATTTTGGGGCAAAATTGCAGAAATTTCACTTATTTTAGGGTAATAAATCAGAAATTCCCCTTATTTTGGGGCAAAAAAGACAGAAATTCTCTTTCTTTTGGGGGAAAATGACAGAAATTCTACTTATTGAGAAGCAAAAAGGCAGAAATTCCCCTTAGTTTGGAGCAAAAATGAAGAAATTTCCCTTTTTTATGGCAAAAAGTTATGGATTCCCCTTATTTTTGGGCAAAAAGGCAGAAATTCCCTGTATTTTGGAGCAAAATTGCAGAAATTCTCATAATTGTGGTGCAAAAAGGCAGAAATTCCCTATATGTTGGGGCAAAAAGACAGAAAATGTCCTTATTTTGGAGCAAAACTCAGAAATTCCACTTATTTTGGGGCAAAATTGCAGAAATTTCACTTATTTCAGGGAAAAAAGGCAGAAATTTTCTTTATTTTGGGGCAAAAAAGCAGAAATTCCTAATATTTTGTGGCAAAAATGCAGAAATTCCCTTTATTTTGAGGTGAAAAGGCTGAAATTCCCCTTATTTGTTGGCAAAAAGGCAAAAATTTCCCTTAATTTGGGGCAATATTGCAGAAATTTCACTTTTTTCAGGGTAATAAGTCAGAAATTTTTCTTATTTTGGCGCAAAAAAGACAGAAAATCCCTTTGTTTTGGGAGAAGAAAACAGAAATTCCACTTATTTAGAGGCAAAAAGCAGAAATTCCCCTTATTTTGAAGCAAAAATGAAAAAATTTCCCTTTTTTAAGGCAAAAAGGTATGCATTCTTCTAATTTTCGTGCAAAAAGGCAGAAATTCCCCGTATTTTGGAGCAAAATTGGAAAAATTCTCCTAACTGTGGGGCAAAAATGCAGAAATTCCCTATATGTTTGGGCAAAAAGACAGAAATTCTCCTTATTTTGGGGCAAAACTCAGAAATTCCACTTATTTTGGGGCAAAATTTCAGAAATTTCCCTTATTCTGGGGCAAAATTGCAGAAATTTCACTTATTTTGGGCAAAATTGCAGAAATTTCACTTATTTCATGGAAAAAAAAGAAATTTTGTTATTTTGGGGCAAAAAGGCAGAAATTCCCCTTATTTTGAGGTAAAAAGGCTGAAATTCCCCTTATTTGGGGGCAAAAAGGCAGAAATATCCCTTATTTTGGGGCAAAATTGCAGAAATTTCACTTATTTCAGGGTAATAAGTCAGAAATTCCCCTTATTTTGGGGCAAAAAAGAAAGAAATTCCCTTTGTTTTGGGGGAAAAAAGAAAGAAATTCCACTTATTTAGAGGCAAAAAGGCAGAAATTCCCCTTATTTTGGAGAAAAAATGAAGTAATTTCCCTTTTTGTGGCAAAAAGGTATGCATTCCCATTATTTTCAGGCATAAAGGCAGAAATTCCCCGTATTTTGGAGCAAAATTGGAAAAATTCTCCTAATTGTGGGCCAAAAATGCAGAAATTCCCTATATGTTTGGGCAAAAAGACAGAAATTCTCCTTATTTTGGGGCAAAACTCAGAAATTCCACTTATTTTGGGGCAAAATTCCAGAAATTTCCCTTATTCTGGGGCAAAATTGCAGAAATTTCACTTATTTTGGGGAAAATTGCAGAAATTTCTCTTATTTCATGGAAAAATAAGAAATTTTGTTATTTTGGGGCAAAAAGGCAGAAATTCCCCTTATTTTGAGGTAAAAAGGCTGAAATTCCCCTTATTTGGGGGCAAAAAGGCAGAAATATCCCTTATTTTGGGGCAAAATTGCAGAAATTTCACTTTTTTCAGGGTAATAATTCAGAAATTCCCCTTATTTTGGGGCAAAAAAGAAATAAATTCCCTTTGTTTTGGGGGAAAAAGAAAGAAATTCCACTTATTTAGAGGCAAAAAGGCAGAAATTCCCCTTATTTTGGAGCAAAAGTGAAGAAATTTCCCTTTTTATGGCAAAAAGGTATGCATTCCCATTATTTTCAGGCAAAAAGGCAGAAATTCCCCGTATTTTGGAGCAAAATTACAGAAATTGCCCTAATTTTGGGGCAAAAGGCAGAAATTCCCTATATTTTGGGGCAAAAATCAGAAATTCCCCTTATTTTGGGGCAAAATTCCAGAAATTTCCTTTATTTTGGGGCAAAATTGCAAAAATTTTTCTTATTTGGGGCAAAATTGCAGAAATTTTACTTATTTTCAGGTAAAAAGGCTGAAATTTCCTTTATTTTGGGGCAAAAAGGGTGAAATTCCCCTTATTTTGGGGCAAAATTGCAGAAATTTCCGATATTATTGGGAAAAATTGCAGAAATTTTCCTTATTTTAGGGCAAAATTGCAGAAATTTCACTTATTTCATAGAAAAAAAGCAAAACTTTTTCTTATTTTGGGGCAAAAAGGCAGAAATTCCCATTAATTTGTGGCAAAAAGGCAGAAATTCACCTTATTTTGGGGTAAAATTGCAGAAATTTCACATATTTCAGAACAAAAAGGCAGAAATTTCCCTTATTTTGGGGCAAAATTCAGAAATTTCACTAATTTCAGTGTAGTAAGTCAGAAATTCCCCTTATTTTGAGGCGAAAAATACAGAAATTCCCTTTGTTTTGAGGGAAAAAGACAGAAATTCCACTTATTTAGAGGCAAAAAGGCAGAAATTCCCCTTATTTTGGAGAAAAAATGAAGAAATTTCCCTTTTTATGGCAAAAAGGTATGCATTCCCATTATTTTCAGGCAAAAAGGCAGAAATTCCTCGTATTTTGGAGCAAAATTGGAAAAATTCTCCTAATTGTGGGGCAAAAATGCAGAAATTCCCTATATGTTTGGGCAAAAAGACAGAAATTCTCCTTATTTTGGGGCAAAACTCAGAAATTCCACTTATTTTGGGGCAAAATTCCAGAAATTTCCCTTATTCTGGGGCAAAATTGCAGAAATTTCACTTATTTTGGGGAAAATTGCAGAAATTTCTCTTATTTCATGGAAAAATAAGAAATTTTGTTATTTTGGGGCAAAAAGGCAGAAATTCCCCTTATTTTGAGGTAAAAAGGCTGAAATTCCCCTTATTTGGGGGCAAAAAGGCAGAAATATCCCATATTTTGGGGCAAAATTGCAGAAATTTTACTTTTTTCAGGGTAATAAGTCAGAAATTCCCCTTATTTTGGGGCAAAAAAGAAAGAAATTTCCTTTGTTTTGGGGAAAAAAGAAAGAAATTCCACTTATTTAGAGGCAAAAAGGCAGAAATTCCCCTTATTTTGGAGAAAAAATGAAGAAATTTCCCTTTTTATGGCAAAAAGGTATGCATTCCCATTATTTTCAGGCAAAAAGGCAGAAATTCCCCGTATTTTGGAGCAAAATTACAGAAATTGCCATAATTTTGGGGCAAAAGGCAGAAATTCCCTATATTTTGGGGCAAAAATCAGAAATTCCCCTTATTTTGGGGCAAAATTCCAGAAATTTCCTTTATTTTGGGGCAAAATTGCAAAAATTTTTCTTATTTGGGGCAAAATTGCAGAAATTTCACTTATTTTCAGGTAAAAAGTCTGAAATTTCCTTTATTTTGGGGCAAAAAGGGAGAAATTCCCCTTATTTTGGGGCAAAATTGCAGAAATTTCCGATATTATTGGGAAAAATTGCAGAAATTTTCTTTATTTTAGGGCAAAATTGCAGAAATTTCACTTATTTCATAGAAAAAAAGCAAAACTTTTTCTTATTTTGGGGCAAAAAGGCAGAAATTCCCATTAATTTGTGGCAAAAAGGCAGAAATTCACCTTATTTTGGGGTAAAATTGCAGAAATTTCACATATTTCAGAACAAAAAGGCAGAATTTTCCCTTATTTTGGGGCAAAATTGCAGAAATTTCACTTATTTCAGTGTAGTAAGTCAGAAATTCCCCTTATTTTGAGGCGAAAAAGACAAAAATTCCCTTTGTTTTGAGGGAAAAAGACAGAAATTCCACTTATTTAGAGGCAAAAAGGCAGAAATTCCCCTTATTTTAGAGCAAAAATTAATTAATTTCCCTTTTTATGGCAAAAAGTTACGCATTCCCTTTATTTTCGGGCAAAAAGGCAGAAATTCCCTGTATTTTGGAGCAAAATTGCAGAAATTCCCCTAATTTTGGGCGAAAAAGGCATAAAATCCCTATATGTTGGGGCAAAAAGACAGAAATTTTCATTATTTTGGGGCAAAACTTAGAAATTCCACTTATTTTGGGGCAAAACTTCAGAAATTTCCCTTATTTTGGGGCAAAATTGCAGAAATTTCACTTATTTTGAGGCAAAATTGCAAAAATTTCACTTATTTCAGGGAAAAAAGGCAGAAATTTCCTTATTTTAGGGCAAAAAGTCAGAAATTCCTAATATTTTCTGGCAAAAATGCAGAAATTTCACTTATTTTAGGGTAATAAATCAGAAATTCCCCTTATTTCAGGGCAAAAAGGCAGAAATTTCCCTTATTTTGGGGCAAAATTGCAGAAATTTCACTTATTTTAGGGTAATAAATCAGAAATTCCCCTTATTTTGAGGCAAAAAATACAGAAATTCTCTTTGTTTTGGGGGAAAATGACAGAAATTCTACTTATTGAGAAGCAAAAAGGCAGAAATTCCCCTTAGTTTGGAGCAAAAATGAAGAAATTTCCCTTTTTTAGGGCAAAAAGTTATGCATTCCCCTTTTTTTGGGCAAAAAGGCAGAAATTCCCCGTATTTTGGAGCAAAATTGCAGAAATTCCGATAATTGTGGTGCAAAAAGGCAGAAATTCCCCATATGTTGGGGCAAAAAGACAGAAAATGTCCTTATTTTGGAGCAAAACTCAGAAATTCCACTTATTTTGGGGCAAAATTGCAGAAATTTCACTTATTTCAGGGAAAAAAAGCCGAAATTTTCTTTATTTTGGGGCAAAAAAGCAGAAATTCCTAATATTTTGTGGCAAAAATGCAGAAATTCCCTTTATTTTGAGGTAAAAAGGCTGAAATTCCCCTTATTTGTTGGCAAAAAGGCAAAAATTTCCCTTAATTTGGGGCAATATTGCAGAAATTTCACTTTTTTCAGGGTAATAAGTCAGAAATTTTTCTTATTTTGGCGCAAAAAAGACAGAAAATCCCTTTGTTTTGGGAGAAGAAAACAGAAATTCCACTTATTTAGAGGCAAAAAGCAGAAATTCCCCTTATTTTGAAGCAAAAATGAAGAAATTTCCCTTTTTTAAGGCAAAAAGGTATGCATTCTTCTAATTTTTGTGCAAAAAGGCAGAAATTCCCCGTATTTTGGAGCAAAATTGGAAAAATTCTCCTAATTGTGGGGCAAAAATGCAGAAATTCCCTATATGTTTGGGCAAAAAGAGAGAAATTCTCCTTATTTTGGGGCAAAACTCAGAAATTCCACTTATTTTGGGGCAAAATTCCAGAAATTTCCCTTATTCTGGGGCAAAATTGCAGAAATTTCACTTATTTTGGGCAAAATTGCAGAAAATTCTCTTATTTCATGGAAAAAAAAGAAATTTTGTTATTTTGGGGCAAAAAGGCAGAAATTCCCCTTATTTTGAGGTAAAAAGGCTGAAATTCCCCTTATTTGGGGGCAAAAAGGCAGAAATATCCCTTATTTTGGGGCAAAATTGCAGAAATTTCACTTATTTCAGGGTAATAAGTCAGAAATTCCCCTTATTTTGGATCAAAAAAGAAAGAAATTCCCTTTGTTTTGGGGGAAAAAGAGAGAAATTCCACTTATTTAGAGGCAACAAGGCAGAAATTCCCCTTATTTTGGAGCAAAAATGAAGAAATTTCCCTTTTTATTGCAAAAAGGTATGCATTCCCATTATTTTCAGGCAAAAAGGCAGAAATTCCCCGTATTTTGGAGCAAAATTACAGAAATTGCCCTAATTTTGGGGCAAAAGGCAGAAATTCCCTATAATTTGGGGCAAAAATCAGAAATTCCCCTTATTTTGGGGCAAAATTCCAGAAATTTCCTTTATTTTGGGGCAAAATTGCAAAAATTTTTCTTATTTGGGGCAAAATTGCAGAAATTTCACTTATTTTCAGGTAAAAAGGCTGAAATTTCCTTTATTTTGGGGCAAAAATGGAGAAATTACCCTTATTTTGGGGCAAAATTGCAGAAATGTTTGTTATTATTGGGAAAAATTGCAGAAATTTTCCTTATTTTAGGGCAAAATTGCAGAAATTTCACTTACTTCAGAGAAAAAAATCAAAACTTTTTCTTATTTTGGGGCAAAAAGGCAGAAATTCCCATTATTTTGGGGCAAGAAGGCAGAAATTCACCTTATTTAGGGGTAAAATTGCAGAAATTTTATATATTTCAGGGCAAAAAGGAAGAAATTTTCTGTATTTTGGAGCAAAATTGCAGAAATTCCCCTAGTTGTGGGGCAAAAAGACAGAAATTCACTATATGTGAGGCAAAAAGACAGAAATTCTCTTTATTTTGTGGCAAAATTTAGAAATTCCACTTATTTTGGGGCAAAATTCCAGAAATTTCCCTTATTTTGGGGCAAAATTGCAGAAATTTCACTTATTTTGGGGCAAAATTGCCAAAATTTCACTTATTTCAGGGGAAAAAGGCAGAAATTTTCCTTATTTTGGAGCAAAAAGTCAGAAATTCCTAATATTTTGTGGCAAAAATGCAGAAATTCCCCTTATATTGAGGTAAAAAGGTTGAAATTCCCCTTATTTGGGGGCAAAGAAGCAGAAATTTCCCTTATTTTGGGGCAAAATTGGAGAAATTTCACATATTTCAGGGTAAAAATTCAGAAATTCCTTTTATTTTGGGGCAAAAAAGACAGAAATTCCCTTTGTTTTGGGGGAAAAAGACAGAAATTCCACTTATTTAGAGGCAAAAAGGCAGAAATTCCTCTTATTTTGGAGCAAAAATGAAGAAATTTACCTTTTTATGGCAAAAAGGTATGCATTCCTGTTATTTTTGAGATAAAAAGCAGAAATTCTCCACATTTAGAAGCAAAATTGCAGAAATTCTCTAATTTTCAGGCAAAAAGGCAGAAATTCTCCTTATTTTGGGGCAAAAAGACAGAAAATCTCCTTTTTTCGGGAGCAAACAGTCAGAAATTTCCCTTATTTTGGCACAAAATTTCAGAAATTTCCTTTACATTGGGGCAAAATTGCAGAAATTTCCCTTATTTTGGGGCAAAATTGCAGAAATTTCACTTACTACAGGGTAATAAGTCAGAAATTTCCCTTATTTTGGGGCAACAAAGACAGAAATTCTCTTTGTTTTGGGGGAAAAAGACAGAAATTCCACTTATTTAGAGGCAAACAGGCAGAAATTCCCTTTATTTTAGAGCAAAAATGAAGAAATTACCCTTTTTATGGCAAAAGGGTATGCATTCCCATTATTTTCAGGCAAAAAGGCAGAAATTCACCTTATGTAGAAGAAAAATTGCAGAAATTTCACATATTTCAGGGCAAAAAGGAAGAAATTTTCTGTATTTTGGAGCAAAATTGCAGAAATTCCCCTAGTTGTGGGGCAAGAAGACAGAAATTCCCTATATGTTGGGGCAAAAAGACAGAAATTATCTTTATTTTGTGGCAAAACTTAGAAATTCCACTTATTTTGGGGCAAAATTCCAGAAATTTCCCTTATTTTGGGGCAAAATTGCAGAAATTTCACTTATTTTGGGGCAAAATTGCCGAAATTTCACTTATTTCAGGGGAAAAAGGCAGAAATTTTGCTTATTTTGGGGCAAAAAGTCAGAAATTCCTAATATTTTGTGGCAAAAATGCAGAAATTCCCCTTATATTGAGGTAAAAAGGCTGAAATTCCCCTTATTTGGGGGCAAAGAGGCAGAAATTTCCCTTATTTTGGGGCAAAATTGGAGAAATATCACGTATTTCCTGGTAATAATTCAGAAATTCCCCTTATTTTGGGGCAAACAAGACAGAAATTCCCTTTGTTTTGGGGGAAAAAGACAGAAATTCCACTTATTTAGAGGCAAAAAGGCAGAAATTTCCATTATTTTGAGCAAAAATGAAGAAATTTACCTTTTTATGGCAAAAAGGTATGCATTCCTGTTATTTTTGGGATAAAAAGCAGAAATTCCCCGTATTTAGAAGCAAAATTGCAGAAATTCTCTAATTTTCAGGCAAAAAGGCAGAAATTCTTCTTATTTTGGGGCAAAAAGACAGAAAATCTCCTTTTTTCGGGAGCAAACAGTCAGAAATTTCCCTTATTTTAAGGCAAAATTGCAGAAATTTCCTTTACATTGGGGCAAAATTGCAGAAATTTCCCTTATTTTGGGGCAAAATTGCAGAAATTTCACTTACTTCAGGGTAATAAGTCAGAAATTTCCCTTATTTTGGGGCAAAAAAGAAAGAAATTATCTTTGTTTTGGGGGAAAAAGACAGAAATTCCACTTATTTAGAGGCAAACAGGCAGAAATTCCCTTTATTTTGGAGCAAAAATGAAGAAATTACCCTTTTTATAGCAAAAAGGTATGCATTCCCATTATTTTCAGGCAAAAAGGCAGAAATTTCCTGTATTTTGGAGCAAAATTGCAAAATTCCCTTAATTTTGGGGCAAAAGGCAGAAATTCCCTTTATTTTGGGGCAAAAATCAGAAATTCCCCTTATTTTGGGGCAAAATTCCTGAAATTTCCTTTATTTTGGGGTAAAATTGCAGGAATTTACCTTATTTTAGGGCAAAATTGCAGAAATTTCCCTTATTTGGGGCAAAATTTCAGAAATTTCACTTATTTTCAGGTAAAAAGGCTGAAATTTCCTTAGTTTTGGGGCAAAAACGAAGAAATTCCCCTTATTTTGGGGAAAAATTGCAGAAATTTCACTTATTTTAGAGAAAAAAAGCAAAAATTTTTCTAATTTTAGGGCAAAAAGACAGAAATTCCCATTATTTTGGGGCAAAAAATCAGAAATTCACCTTATTTAGGGGTAAAATTGCAGAAATTTCACATATTTCAGGGCAAAAAGGCAGAAATTCCCCGTATTTTGGAGCAAAATTACAGAAATTGCCCTAATTTTGGGGCAAAAGACAGAAATTCCCTATATTTTGGGGCAAAAATCAGAAATTCCCTTTATTTTGGGGCAAAATTGCAGAAATATCCAATATTATTGGGAAAAATTGCAGAAATTTTCTTCATTTTAGGGCAAAATTGCAGAAATTTCACTTATTTCATAGAAAAAAAGCAAAACTTTTTCTTATTTTGGGGCAAAAAGGCAGAAATTCCCATTAATTTGTGGCAAAAAGGCAGAAATTCACCTTATTTTGGGGTAAAATTGCAGAAATTTCACATATTTCAGAACAAAAAGGCAGAAATTTCCCTTATTTTGGGGCAAAATTGCAGAAATTTCACTTATTTCAGTGTAGTAAGTCAGAAATTCCCCTTATTTTGAGGCGAAAAAGACAGAAATTCCCTTTGTTTTGAGGGAAAAAGACAGAAATTCCACTTATTTAGAGGCAAAAAGGCAGAAATTCCCCTTATTTTAGAGCAAAAATTAATTAATTTCCCTTTTTATGGCAAAAAGTTATGCATTCCCATTATTTTCGGGCAAAAAGGCAGAAATTCCCTGTATTTTGGAGCAAAATTGCAGAAATTCCCCTAATTTTGGGGCAAAAGGCAGAAATTCCCTTTATTTTGAGGCAAAAATCAGAAATAACCCTTATTTTGGGGCAAAATTCCAGAAATTTTATTTATTTTGGGGCAAAATTGCAGGAATTTACATTATTTTGGGGCAAAATTGCAGAAATTTCCCTCATTTGGGTCAAAATTTCAGAAATTTCACTTATTTTAAAGTAAAAAGTCTGAAATTTCCTTTGTTTAGGGGCAAAAAGGAAGAAATTCCCTTTATTTTGGGCAAAATTGCAGAAATCTCCCTTATTATGGAAAAAAAATGCAAAAATTTCTCTTATTTTAGGGCAAAATTGCAGAAATTTCACTTTTTTTTGAGAAAAAAAGCAAAAATTTTTCTTATTTTGGGGCAAAAAGGCAGAATTTCCCATTATTTTGGGGCAAAAAAGCAGAAATTCACCTTATTTAGGTGTAAAATTGCAGAAATTTCACATATTTCATGGCAAAAAGGCAGAATTCCCCATATTTTGGAGCAAAATTGCAGAAATTCCCCTAATTTTGGGCTAAAAAGGCAGAAAATCCCTATATGTTGGGGCAAAAAGACAGAAATTTTCCTTATTTTGGGGCAAAACTTAGAAATTCCACTTATTTTGGGGCAAAATTTCAGAAATTTCCCTTATTTTGGGGCAAAATTGCAGAAATTTCACTTATTTTGAGGCAAAATTGCAGAAATTTCACTTATTTCAGGGAAAAAAGGCAGAAATTTTCCTTATTTTGGGGCAAAAAGTCAGAAATTCCTAATATTTTGTGGCAAAAATGCAGAAATTCCCCTTATTTTGAGGTAAAAAGGCTGAAATTCCCCTTATTTCAGGGCAAAAAGGCAGAAATTTCCCTTATTTTGGGGCAAAATTGCAGAAATTTCACTTATTTTAGGGTAATAAATCAGAAATTCCCCTTATTTTGGGGCAAACAAGACAGAAATTCTCTTTGTTTTGGGGGAAAATGACAGAAATTTTACTTATTGAGAAGCAAAAAGGCAGAAATTCCCCTTAGTTTGGAGCAAAAATGAAGAAATTTCTTTTTTTTTATGGCAAAAAGTTATGCATTCCCCTTATTTTTGGGCAAAAAGGCAGAAATTCCCCGTATTTTGGAGCAAAATTGCAGAAATTCCCATAATTGTGGTGCAAAAAGGCAGAAATTCCCTATATGTTGGGGCAAAAAGACAGAAAATGTCCTTATTTTGGAGCAAAACTCAGAAATTCCACTTATTTTGGGGCAAAATTGCAGAAATTTCACTTATTTCAGAGAAAAAAGGCTGAAATTTTTCTTATTTTGGGGCAAAAAAGCAGAAATTCCTAATATTTTGTGGCAAAAATGCAGAAATTCCCCTTATTTTGAGGTAAAAAGGGTGAAATTCCCCTTATTTGTGGGCAAAAAGGCAAAAATTTTCCTTATTTTGGGGCAAAATTGCAGAAATTTCACTTATTTCAGGGTAATAAGTCAGAAATTCTTCTTGTTTTGGGGCAAAAAAGACAGAAAATCCCTTTGTTTTTGGGGAAAAAGACAGAAATTCCACTTATTTAGAGGCAAAAAAGCAGAAATTCCCCTTATTTTGAAGCAAAAATGAAGAAATTTCTCTTTTTTAAGGCAAAAAGGAATGCATTCTTCTTATTTTCGGGCAAAAAGGCAGAAATTCCCCGTATTTTGGAGCAAAATTGCAAAAATTCCCCTAATTGTGGGGCAAAAATGCAGAAATTCCCTATATGTTGGGGCAAAAAGACAGAAATTCTCCCTATTTTGGGGAAAAACTCAGAAATTCCACTTATTTTGGAGCAAAATTCCAGAAATTTCCCTTATTCTGGGGCAAAATTGCAGAAATTTCACTTATTTTGGGCAAAATTGCAGAAATTTCACTTATTTCAGGGGAAAAAAAAATTTGTTATTTTGGGGCAAAAAGGCAGAAATTCCCCTGATTTTGAGGTAAAAAGGCTGAAATTCCTTTTATTTGGGGGCAAAAAGGCAAAAATATCACTTATTTTGGGGCAAAATTGCAGAAATTTCACTTATTTTAGGGTAATAAGTCAGAAATTCCCCTTAATTTGGGGCAAAAAAGATAGAAATTCCCTTTGTTTTTGGGGAAAAAGACAGAAATTCCACTTATTTAGAGGCAAAAATGCAGAAATTCCTTTTATTTTGGAGCAACAAGGAAGAAATTTCCCTTTTTATGGCAAAAAGATATGCATTTCCATTATTTTTGGGCATAAAGGCAGAAATTCCCCGTATTTTGAAGCAAAATTGCAGAAATTCTCCTAAATTTGGGGCAAAAGGCAGAAATTCCCTTTATTTTGGGACAAAAATCATAAATTCCCCTTATTTTGGGGCAAAATTCAAGAAATTTCCTTTGTTTTGGGGCAAAATTGCAGGAATTTATCTTATTTTAGGGCAAAATTTCAGAAATTTTTCTTATTTGGTGCAAAATTGCAGAAATTTCACTTATTTTCAGGTAAAAAGGCTGAAATTTCCTTTATTTTGTGGCGAAAAGGGAGAAATTCCTCTATTTTTGGGGCAAAATTGCAGAAATTTCCCTCATTATTGGGAAAAATTTCAGAAATTTTCCTTATTTTAGGGCAAAATTGCAGAAATTTCACTTATTTCAGAGAAAAAAAGCAAAAATTTTTCTTATTTTGGGGCAAAAAGGCAGACATTCACATTATTTTAGGGCAAAAAGGCAGAAATTCACATTATTTTGGGGTAAAATTGCAGAAATTTCACTTATTTTGGGGCAAAATTGCAGAAATTTTACTTATTTCGGGTAAAAAAGGCAGAAATTTTTCTTATTTTGAGGCAAAAAATGCAAAAATTTCCCTTATTTTGAGGTAAAAAGGCTGAAATTCCCTTTATTTGGGGGAAAAGAGGCAGAAATTTCCCTTATTTTGGGGCAAAATTGCAGAAATTTCACTTATTTCAGGGTAATTCGTCAGAAATTCCACTTATATTGAGGCAAAAAAGACAGAAATTCTCTTTGTTTTGGGGGAAAATGACAGAAATTCTACTTATTGTGAAGCAAAAAGGCAGAAATTCCCCTTAGTTTGGAGCAAAAATGAAGAAATTTCTTTTTTGTATGGCAAAAAGTTATGCATTCCCCTTATTTTTGGGCAAAAAGGCAGAAATTCCCCATATTTTGGAGCAAAATTGCAGAAATTCCCATAATTGTGGTGCAAAAAGGCAGAAATTCCCTATATGTTGGGGCAAAAAAACAGAAAATGTCCTTATTTTGGAGCAAAACTCAGAAATTCCACTTATTTTGGGGCAAAATTGCAGAAATTTCACTTATTTCAGGGAAAAAAGGCAGAAATTTTCTTTATTTTGGGGCAAAAAAGCAGAAATTCCTAATATTTTGTGGCAAAAATGCAGAAATTCCCTTTATTTTGAGGTAAAAAGGCTGAAATTCCGCTTATTTGTTGGCAAAAAGGCAAAAATTTCCCTTATTTTGGGGCAATATTGCAGAAATTTCACTTTTTTCAGGGTAATAAGTCAGAAATTTTTCTTATTTTGGCGCAAAAAAGACAGAAAATCCCTTTGTTTTGGGAGAAGAAAACAGAAATTCCACTTATTTAGAGGCAAAAAGCAGAAATTCCCCTTATTTTGAAGCAAAAATGAAGAAATTTCCCTTTTTTAAGGCAAAAAGGTATGCATTCTTCTAATTTTCGTACAAAAAGGCAGAAATTCCCCGTATTTTGGAGCAAAATTGGAAAAATTCTCCTAATTGTGGGGCAAAAATGCAGAAATTCCCTATATGTTTGGGCAAAAAGACAGAAATTCTCCTTATTTTGGGGCAAAACTCAGAAATTCCACTTGTTTTGGGGCAAAATATCAGAAATTTCACTTATTCTGGGGCAAAATTGCAGAAATTTCACTTATTTTGGGCAAAATTGCAGAAATTTCACTTATTTCATGGAAAAAAAAGAAATTTTGTTATTTTGGGGCAAAAAGGCAGAAATTCCCCTTATTTTGAGGTAAAAAGGCTTAAATTCCCCTTATTTGGGGGCAAAAAGGCAGAAATATCCCTTATTTTGGGGCAAAATTGCAGAAATTTCACTTATTTCAGGGTAATAAGTCAGAAATTCCCCTTATTTTGGGGCAAAAAAGAAAGAAATTCCCTTTGTTTTGGGGGAAAAAGAAAGAAATTCTACTTATTTAGAGGCAAAAAGGCAGAAATTTCCCTTATTTTGGAGAAAAAATGAAGAAATTTCCTTTTTTATGGCAAAAAGGTATGCATTCCCATTATTTTCAGGCAAAAAGGTACATATTCCCCGTAATTTGGAGCAAAATTGGAAAAATTCTCCTAATTGTGGGGCAAAAATGCAGAAATTCCCTATATGTTTGGGCAAAAAGACAGAAATTCTCCTTATTTTGGGGCAAAACTCAGAAATTCCACTTATTTTGGGGCAAAATTCCAGAAATTTCCCTTATTCTGGGGCAAAATTGCAGAAATTTCACTTATTTTGGGGAAAATTGCAGAAATTTCTCTTATTTCATGGAAAAATAAAAAATTTTGTTATTTTGGGGCAAAAAGGCAGAAATTCCCCTTATTTTGAGGTAAAAAGGCTGAAATTCCCCTTATTTGGGGGCAAAAAGGCAGAAATATCCCTTATTTTGGGGCAAAATTGCAGAAATTTCACTTTTTTCAGGGTAATAATTCAGAAATTCCCCTTATTTTGGGGCAAAAAAGAAAGAAATTCCCTTTGTTTTGGGGGAAAAAGAAAGAAATTCCACTTATTTAGAGGCAAAAAGGCAGAAATTCCCCTTATTTTGGAGAAAAAATGAAGAAATTTCCCTTTTTGTGGCAAAAAGGTATGCATTCCCATTATTTTCAGGCAAAAAGGCAGAAATTCCCCGTATTTTGGAGCAAAATTGGAAAAATTCTCCTAATTGTGGGGCAAAAATGCAGAAATTCCCTATATGTTTGGGCAAAAAGACAGAAATTCTCATTATTTTGGGGCAAAACTCAGAAATTCTACTTATTTTGGGGCAAAATTCCAGAAATTTCCCTTATTCTGAGGCAAAATTTCAGAAATTTCACTTATTTTGGGGAAAATTGCAGAAATTTCTCTTATTTCATGGAAAAATAAGAAATTTTGTTATTTTGGGGCAAAAAGGCAGAAATTCCCCTTATTTTGAGGTAAAAAGGCTGAAATTCCCCTTATTTGGGGGCAAAAAGGCAGAAATATCCCTTATTTTGGGGCAAAATTGCAGAAATTTCACTTTTTTCAGGGTAATAATTCAGAAATTCCCCTTATTTTGGGGCAAAAAAGAAATAAATTCCCTTTGTTTTGGGGGAAAAAGAAAGAAATTCCACTTATTTAGAGGCAAAAAGGCAGAAATTCCCCTTATTTTGGAGCAAAAATGAAGAAATTTCCCTTTTTATGGCAAAAAGGTATGCATTCCCATTATTTTCAGGCAAAAAGGCAGAAATTCCCCGTATTTTGGAGCAAAATTACAGAAATTGCCCTAATTTTGGGGCAAAAGGCAGAAATTCCCTATATTTTGGGGCAAAAATCAGAAATTCCCCTTATTTTGGGGCAAAATTCCAGAAATTTCCTTTATTTTGGGGCAAAATTGCAAAAATTTTTCTTATTTGGGGCAAAATTGCAGAAATTTCACTTATTTTCAGGTAAAAAGGCTGAAATTTCCTTTATTTTGGGGCAAAAAGGGAGAAATTCCCCTTATTTTGGGGCAAAATTGCAGAAATTTCCGATATTATTGGGAAAAATTGCAGAAATTTTCTTTATTTTAGGGCAAAATTGAGGAAATTTCACTTATTTCATAGAAAAAAAGCAAAACTTTTTCTTATTTTGGGGCAAAAAGGCAGAAATTCCCATTAATTTGTGGCAAAAAGGCAGAAATTCACCTTATTTTGGGGTAAAATTGCAGAAATTTCACATATTTCAGAACAAAAAGGCAGAAATTTCCCTTATTTTGGGGCAAAATTGCAGAAATTTCACTTATTTCAGTGTAGTAAGTCAGAAATTCCCCTTATTTTGAGGCGAAAATGACAGAAATTCCCTTTGTTTTGAGGGAAAAAGACAGAAATTCCACTTATTTAGAGGCAAAAAGGCAGAAATTCCCCTTATTTTAGAGCAAAAATTAATTAATTTCCCTTTTTATGGCAAAAAGTTACGCATTCCCATTATTTTCGGGCAAAAAGGCAGAAATTCCCTGTATTTTGGAGCAAAATTGCAGAAATTCCCCTAATTTTGGGCTAAAAAGGCAGAAAATCCCTATATGTTGGGGCAAAAAGACAGAAATTTTCATTATTTTGGGGCAAAACTTAGAAATTCCACTTATTTTGGGGCAAAATTTCAGAAATTTCCCTTATTTTGGGGCAAAATTGCAGAAATTTCACTTATTTTGAGGCAAAATTGCAGAAATTTCACTTATTTCAGGGAAAAAAGGCAGAAATTTCCTTATTTTGGGGCAAAAAGTCAGAAATTCCTAATATTTTCTGGCAAAAATGCAGAAATTTCACTTATTTTAGGGTAATAAATCAGAAATTCCCCTTATTTCAGGGCAAAAAGGCAGAATTTTCCCTTATTTTGGGGCAAAATTGCAGAAATTTCACTTATTTTAGGGTAATAAATCAGAAATTCCCCTTATTTTGGGGCAAAAAATACAGAAATTCTTTTTGTTTTGGGGGAAAATGACAGAAATTCTACTTATTGAGAAGCAAAAAGGCAGAAATTCCCCTTAGTTTGGAGCAAAAATGAAGAAATTTCCCTTTTTTAGGGCAAAAAGTTATGCATTCCCCTTTTTTTGGGCAAAAAGACAGAAATTCCCCGTATTTTGGAGCAAAATTGCAGAAATTCCGATAATTGTGGTGCAAAAAGGCAGAAATTCCCTATATGTTGGGGCAAAAAGACAGAAAATGTCCTTATTTTGGAGCAAAACTCAGAAATTCCACTTATTTTGGGGCAAAATTGCAGAAATTTCACTTATTTCAGGGAAAAAAGGCAGAAATTTTCTTTATTTTGGGGCAAAAAAGCAGAAATTCCTAATATTTTGTGGCAAAAATGCAGAAATTCCCTTTATTTTGAGGTAAAAAGGCTGAAATTCCCCTTATTTGTTGGCAAAAAGGCAAAAATTTCCCTTAATTTGGGGCAATATTGCAGAAATTTCACTTTTTTCAGGGTAATAAGTCAGAAATTTTTCTTATTTTGGCGCAAAAAAGACAGAAAATCCCTTTGTTTTGGGAGAAGAAAACAGAAATTCCACTTATTTAGAGGCAAAAAGCAGAAATTCCCCTTATTTTGAAGCAAAAATGAAGAAATTTCCCTTTTTTAAGGCAAAAAGGTATGCATTCTTCTAATTTTCGTGCAAAAAGGCAGAAATTCCCCGTATTTTGGAGCAAAATTGGAAAAATTCTCCTAATTGTGGGGCAAAAATGCAGAAATTCCCTATATGTTTGGGCAAAAAGACAGAAATTCTCCTTATTTTGGGGCAAAACTCAGAAATTCCACTTATTTTGGGGCAAAATTCCAGAAATTTCCCTTATTCTGGGGCAAAATTGCAGAAATTTCACTTATTTTGGGCAAAATTGCAGAAAATTCTCTTATTTCATGGAAAAAAAAGAAATTTTGTTATTTTGGGGCAAAAAGGCAGAAATTCCCCTAATTTTGAGGTAAAAAGGCTGAAATTCCCCTTATTTGGGGGCAAAAAGGCAGAAATATCCCTTATTTTGGGGCAAAATTGCAGAAATTTCACTTATTTCAGGGTAATAGGTCAGAAATTCCCCTCATTTTGGGGCAAAAAAGAAAGAAATTCCCTTTGTTTTGGGGGAAAAAGAAAGAAATTCCACTTATTTAGAGGCAAAAAGGCAGAAATTCCCCTTATTTTGGAGCAAAAATGAAGAAATTTCCCTTTTTATGGCAAAAAGTATGCATTCCCATTATTTTCAGGCAAAAAGGCAGAAATTCCCCGTATTTTGGAGCAAAATTACAGAAATTGCCCTAATTTTGGGGCAAAAGGCAGAAATTCCTTATATTTTGGGGCAAAAATCAGAAATTCCCCTTATTTTGGGGCAAAATTCCAGAAATTTCCTTTATTTTGGGGCAAAATTGCAAAAATTTTTCTTATTTGGGGCAAAATTGCAGAAATTTCACTTATTTTCAGGTAAAAAGTCTGAAATTTCCTTTATTTTGGGGCAAAAAGCTAGAAATTCCCCTTATTTTGGAGCAAAATTGCAGAAATTTCCGATATTATTGGGAAAAATTGCAGAAATTTTCTTTATTTTAGGGCAAAATTGCAGAAATTTCACTTATTTCATAGAAAAAAAGCAAAACTTTTTCTTATTTTGGGGCAAAAAGGCAGAAATTCCCATTAATTACTGGCAAAAAGGCAGAAATTCACCTTATTTTGGGGTAAAATTGCAGAAATTTCACATATTTCAGAACAAAAAGGCAGAAATTTCCCTTATTTTGGGGCAAAATTGCAGAAATTTCACTTATTTCAGTGTAGTAAGTCAGAAATTCCCCTTATTTTGAGGCGAAAAAGATAGAAATTCCCTTTGTTTTGAGGGAAAAAGACAGAAATTCCACTTATTTAGAGGCAAAAAGGCAGAAATTCCCCTTATTTTGGAGCAAAAATGAAGAAATTTCCCTTTTTATGGCAAAAAGTTACGCATTCCCATTATTTTCGGGCAAAAAGGCAGAAATTCCCTGTATTTTGGAGCAAAATTGCAGAAATTTCCCTAATTTTGGGGCAAAAGGCAGAAATTCCCTTTATTTTGAGGCAAAAATCAGAAATTCCCCTTATGTTGGGGCAAAATTCCAGAAATTTCCTTTATTTTGGGGCAAAATTGCAGGAATTTACATTATTTTGGGGCAAAATTGCGGAAATTTCCCTCATTTGGGTCAAAATTTCAGAAATTTCACTTATTTTAAGGTAAAAAGTCTGAAATTTCCTTTGTTTTGTGGCAAAAAGGAAGAAATTCCCTTTATTTTGGGCAAAATTGCAGAAATCTCCTTTATTATGGAAAAAAATTGCAAAAATTTCTCTTATTTTAGGGCAAAATTGCAGAAATTTCACTTTTTTTGAGAAAAAAAGCAAAAAAATTTTTTTATTTTGGGGCAAAAAGGCAGAATTTCCCATTATTTTGGGGCAAAAAAGCAGAAATTCACCTTATTTAGGTGTAAAATTGCAGAAATTTCACATATTTCATGGCAAAAAGGCAGAATTCCCCGTATTTTGGAGCAAAATTGCAGAAATTCCCCTAATTTTGGGCTAAAAAGGCAGAAAATCCCTATATGTTGGGGCAAAAAGACAGAAATTTTCCTTATTTTGGGGCAAAACTTAGAAATTCCACTTATTTTGGAACAAAATTTCAGAAATTTCCCTTATTTTGGGGCAAAATTGCAGAAATTTCACTTATTTTGAGGCAAAATTGCAGAAATTTCACTTATTTCAGGGAAAAAAGGCAGAAATTTTCCTTATTTTGCGGCAAAAAGTCAGAAATTCCTAATATTTTGTGGCAAAAATGCAGAAATTCCCCTTATTTTGAGGTAAAAAGGCTGAAATTCCCCTTATTTCAGGGCAAAAAGGCAGAAATTTCCCTTATTTTGGGGCAAAATTGCAGAAATTTCACTTATTTTAGGGTAATAAATCAGAAATTCCCCTTATTTTGGGGCAAAAAAGACAGAAATTCTCTTTCTTTTGGGGGAAAATGACAGAAATTCTACTTATTGAGAAGCAAAAAGGCAGAAATTCCCCTTAGTTTGGAGCAAAAATGAAGAAATTTCCCTTTTTTAGGGCAAAAAGTTATGCATTCCCCTTATTTTTGGGCAAAAAGGCAGAAATTCCCTGTATTTTGGAGCAAAATTGCAGAAATTCCCATAATTGTGGTGCAAAAAGGCAGAAATTCCCTATATGTTGGGGCAAAAAGACAGAAAATGTCCTTATTTTGGAGCAAAACTCAGAAATTCCACTTATTTTGGGGCAAAATTGCAGAAATTTCACTTATTTCAGGGAAAAAAGGCAGAAATTTTCTTTATTTTGGGGCAAAAAAGCAGAAATTCCTAATATTTTGTGGCAAAAATGCAGAAATTCCCTTTATTTTGAGGTAAAAAGGCTGAAATTCCCCTTATTTGTTGGCAAAAAGGCAAAAATTTCCCTTAATTTGGGGCAATATTGCAGAAATTTCACTTTTTTCAGGGTAATAAGTCAGAAATTTTTCTTATTTTGGCGCAAAAAAGACAGAAAATCCCTTTGTTTTGGGAGAAGAAAACAGAAATTCCACTTATTTAGAGGCAAAAAGCAGAAATTCCCCTTATTTTGAAGCAAAAATGAAAAAATTTCCCTTTTTTAAGGCAAAAAGGTATGCATTCTTCTAATTTTCGTGCAAAAAGGCAGAAATTCCCTGTATTTTGGAGCAAAATTGGAAAAATTCTCCTAATTGTGGGGCAAAAATGCAGAAATTCCCTATATGTTTGGGCAAAAAGACAGAAATTCTCCTTATTTTGGGGCAAAACTCAGAAATTCCACTTATTTTGGGGCAAAATTTCAGAAATTTCCCTTATTCTGGGGCAAAATTGCAGAAATTTCACTTATTTTGGGCAAAATTGCAGAAATTTCACTTATTTCATGGAAAAAAAGAAATTTTGTTATTTTGGGGCAAAAAGGCAGAAATTCCCCTTATTTTGAGGTAAAAAGGCTGAAATTCCCCTTATTTGGGGGCAAAAAGGCAGAAATATCCCTTATTTTGGGGCAAAATTGCAGAAATTTCACTTATTTCAGGGTAATAAGTCAGAAATTCCCCTTATTTTGGGGCAAAAAAGAAAGAAATTCCCTTTGTTTTGGGGGAAAAAAGAAAGAAATTCCACTTATTTAGAGGCAAAAAGGCAGAAATTCCCCTTATTTTGGAGAAAAAATGAAGTAATTTCCCTTTTTGTGGCAAAAAGGTATGCATTCCCATTATTTTCAGGCATAAAGGCAGAAATTCCCCGTATTTTGGAGCAAAATTGGAAAAATTCTCCTAATTGTGGGGCAAAAATGCAGAAATTCCCTATATGTTTGGGCAAAAAGACAGAAATTCTCCTTATTTTGGGGCAAAACTCAGAAATTCCACTTATTTTGGGGCAAAATTCCAGAAATTTCCCTTATTCTGGGGCAAAATTGCAGAAATTTCACTTATTTTGGGGAAAATTGCAGAAATTTCTCTTATTTCATGGAAAAATAAGAAATTTTGTTATTTTGGGGCAAAAAGGCAGAAATTCCCCTTATTTTGAGGTAAAAAGGCTGAAATTCCCCTTATTTGGGGGCAAAAAGGCAGAAATATCCCTTATTTTGGGGCAAAATTGCAGAAATTTCACTTTTTTCAGGGTAATAATTCAGAAATTCCCCTTATTTTGGGGCAAAAAAGAAATAAATTCCCTTTGTTTTGGGGGAAAAAGAAAGAAATTCCACTTATTTAGAGGCAAAAAGGCAGAAATTCCCCTTATTTTGGAGCAAAAGTGAAGAAATTTCCCTTTTTATTGCAAAAAGGTATGCATTCCCATTATTTTCAGGCAAAAAGGCAGAAATTCCCCGTATTTTGGAGCAAAATTACAGAAATTGCCCTAATTTTGGGGCAAAAGGCAGAAATTCCCTATATTTTGGGGCAAAAATCAGAAATTCCCCTTATTTTGGGGCAAAATTCCAGAAATTTCCTTTATTTTGGGGCAAAATTGCAAAAATTTTTCTTATTTGGGGCAAAATTGCAGAAATTTCACTTATTTTCAGGTAAAAAGGCTGAAATTTCCTTTATTTTGGGGCAAAAAGGGAGAAATTCCCCTTATTTTGGGGCAAAATTGCAGAAATTTCTGATATTATTGGGAAAAATTGCAGAAATTTTCTTTATTTTAGGGCAAAATTGCAGAAATTTCACTTATTTCATAGAAAAAAAGCAAAACTTTTTCTTATTTTGGGGCAAAAAGGCAGAAATTCCCATTAATTTGTGGCAAAAAGGCAGAAATTCACCTTATTTTGGGGTAAAATTGCAGAAATTTCACATATTTCAGAACAAAAAGGCAGAAATTTCCCTTATTTTGGGGCAAAATTCAGAAATTTCACTTATTTCAGTGTAGTAAGTCAGAAATTCCCCTTATTTTGAGGCGAAAAATACAGAAATTCCCTTTGTTTTGAGGGAAAAAGACAGAAATTCCACTTATTTAGAGGCAAAAAGGCAGAAATTCCCCTTATTTTGGAGAAAAAATGAAGAAATTTCCCTTTTTATGGCAAAATGGTATGCATTCCCATTATTTTCAGGCAAAAAGGCAGAAATTCCTCGTATTTTGGAGCAAAATTGGAAAAATTCTCCTAATTGTGGGGCAAAAATGCAGAAATTCCCTATATGTTTGGGCAAAAAGACAGAAATTCTCCTTATTTTGGGGCAAAACTCAGAAATTCCACTTATTTTGGGGCAAAATTCCAGAAATTTCCCTTATTCTGGGGCAAAATTGCAGAAATTTCACTTATTTTGGGCAAAATTGCAGAAAATTCTCTTATTTCATGGAAAAAAAAGAAATTTTGTTATTTTGGGGCAAAAAGGCAGAAATTCCCCTAATTTTGAGGTAAAAAGGCTGAAATTCCCCTTATTTGGGGGCAAAAAGGCAGAAATATCCCTTATTTTGGGGCAAAATTGCAGAAATTTCACTTATTTCAGGGTAATAGGTCAGAAATTCCCCTCATTTTGGGGCAAAAAAGAAAGAAATTCCCTTTGTTTTGGGGGAAAAAGAAAGAAATTCCACTTATTTAGAGGCAAAAAGGCAGAAATTTCCCTTATTTTGGAGCAAAAATGAAGAAATTTCCCTTTTTATGGCAAAAAGTATGCATTCCCATTATTTTCAGGCAAAAAGGCAGAAATTCCCCGTATTTTGGAGCAAAATTACAGAAATTGCCCTAATTTTGGGGCAAAAGGCAGAAATTCCTTATATTTTGGGGCAAAAATCAGAAATTCCCCTTATTTTGGGGCAAAATTCCAGAAATTTCCTTTATTTTGGGGCAAAATTGCAAAAATTTTTCTTATTTGGGGCAAAATTGCAGAAATTTCACTTATTTTCAGGTAAAAAGTCTGAAATTTCCTTTATTTTGGGGCAAAAAGCTAGAAATTCCCCTTATTTTGGAGCAAAATTGCAGAAATTTCCGATATTATTGGGAAAAATTGCAGAAATTTTCTTTATTTTAGGGCAAAATTGCAGAAATTTCACTTATTTCATAGAAAAAAAGCAAAACTTTTTCTTATTTTGGGGCAAAAAGGCAGAAATTCCCATTAATTACTGGCAAAAAGGCAGAAATTCACCTTATTTTGGGGTAAAATTGCAGAAATTTCACATATTTCAGAACAAAAAGGCAGAAATTTCCCTTATTTTGGGGCAAAATTGCAGAAATTTCACTTATTTCAGTGTAGTAAGTCAGAAATTCCCCTTATTTTGAGGCGAAAAAGATAGAAATTCCCTTTGTTTTGAGGGAAAAAGACAGAAATTCCACTTATTTAGAGGCAAAAAGGCAGAAATTCCCCTTATTTTGGAGCAAAAATGAAGAAATTTCCCTTTTTATGGCAAAAAGTTACGCATTCCCATTATTTTCGGGCAAAAAGGCAGAAATTCCCTGTATTTTGGAGCAAAATTGCAGAAATTTCCCTAATTTTGGGGCAAAAGGCAGAAATTCCCTTTATTTTGAGGCAAAAATCAGAAATTCCCCTTATGTTGGGGCAAAATTCCAGAAATTTCCTTTATTTTGGGGCAAAATTGCAGGAATTTACATTATTTTGGGGCAAAATTGCGGAAATTTCCCTCATTTGGGTCAAAATTTCAGAAATTTCACTTATTTTAAGGTAAAAAGTCTGAAATTTCCTTTGTTTTGTGGCAAAAAGGAAGAAATTCCCTTTATTTTGGGCAAAATTGCAGAAATCTCCTTTATTATGGAAAAAAATTTCAAAAATTTCTCTTATTTTAGGGCAAAATTGCAGAAATTTCACTTTTTTTGAGAAAAAAAGCAAAAATTGTTTTTATTTTGGGGCAAAAAGGCAGAATTTCCCATTATTTTGGGGCAAAAAAGCAGAAATTCACCTTATTTAGGTGTAAAATTGCAGAAATTTCACATATTTCATGGCAAAAAGGCAGAATTCCCCGTATTTTGGAGCAAAATTGCAGAAATTCCCCTAATTTTGGGCTAAAAAGGCAGAAAATCCCTATATGTTGGGGCAAAAAGACAGAAATTTTCCTTATTTTGGGGCAAAACTTAGAAATTCCACTTATTTTGGAACAAAATTTCAGAAATTTCCCTTATTTTGGGGCAAAATTGCAGAAATTTCACTTATTTTGAGGCAAAATTGCAGAAATTTCACTTATTTCAGGGAAAAAAGGCAGAAATTTTCCTTATTTTGCGGCAAAAAGTCAGAAATTCCTAATATTTTGTGGCAAAAATGCAGAAATTCCCCTTATTTTGAGGTAAAAAGGCTGAAATTCCCCTTATTTCAGGGCAAAAAGGCAGAAATTTCCCTTATTTTGGGGCAAAATTGCAGAAATTTCACTTATTTTAGGGTAATAAATCAGAAATTCCCCTTATTTTGGGGCAAAAAAGACAGAAATTCTCTTTCTTTTGTGGGAAAATGACAGAAATTCTACTTATTGAGAAGCAAAAAGGCAGAAATTCCCCTTAGTTTGGAGCAAAAATGAAGAAATTTCCCTTTTTTAGGGCAAAAAGTTATGCATTCCCCTTATTTTTGGGCAAAAGGGCAGAAATTCCCTGTATTTTGGAGCAAAATTGCAGAAATTCCCATAATTGTGGTGCAAAAAGGCAGAAATTCCCTATATGTTGGGGCAAAAAGACAGAAAATGTCCTTATTTTGGAGCAAAACTCAGAAATTCCACTTATTTTGGGGCAAAATTGCAGAAATTTCACTTATTTCAGGGAAAAAAGGCAGAAATTTTCTTTATTTTGGGGCAAAAAAGCAGAAATTCCTAATATTTTGTGGCAAAAATGCAGAAATTCCCTTTATTTTGAGGTAAAAAGGCTGAAATTCCCCTTATTTGTTGGCAAAAAGGCAAAAATTTCCCTTAATTTGGGGCAATATTGCAGAAATTTCACTTTTTTCAGGGTAATAAGTCAGAAATTTTTCTTATTTTGGCGCAAAAAAGACAGAAAATCCCTTTGTTTTGGGAGAAGAAAACAGAAATTCCACTTATTTAGAGGCAAAAAGCAGAAATTCCCCTTATTTTGAAGCAAAAATGAAAAAATTTCCCTTTTTTAAGGCAAAAAGGTATGCATTCTTCTAATTTTCGTGCAAAAAGGCAGAAATTCCCCGTATTTTGGAGCAAAATTGGAAAAATTCTCCTAATTGTGGGGCAAAAATGCAGAAATTCCCTATATGTTTGGGCAAAAAGACAGAAATTCTCCTTATTTTGGGGCAAAACTCAGAAATTCCACTTATTTTGGGGCAAAATTTCA
Organism: Micromys minutus; assembly: GCF_963924665.1. NCBI lineage: Eukaryota > Metazoa > Chordata > Mammalia > Rodentia > Muridae > Micromys > Micromys minutus. Next base: position 254,936 of record NW_027667366.1, on the reverse strand, counting down.
GAAATTTCCCTTATTCTGGGGCAAAATTGCAGAAATTTCACTTATTTTGGGCAAAATTGCAGAAATTTCACTTATTTCATGGAAAAAAAGAAATTTTGTTATTTTGGGGCAAAAAGGCAGAAATTCCCCTTATTTTGAGGTAAAAAGGCTGAAATTCCCCTTATTTGGGGGCAAAAAGGCAGAAATATCCCTTATTTTGGGGCAAAATTGCAGAAATTTCACTTATTTCAGGGTAATAAGTCAGAAATTCCCCTTATTTTGGGGCAAAAAAGAAAGAAATTCCCTTTGTTTTGGGGGAAAAAAGAAAGAAATTCCACTTATTTAGAGGCAAAAAGGCAGAAATTCCCCTTATTTTGGAGAAAAAATGAAGTAATTTCCCTTTTTGTGGCAAAAAGGTATGCATTCCCATTATTTTCAGGCATAAAGGCAGAAATTCCCGGTATTTTGGAGCAAAATTGGAAAAATTCTCCTAATTGTGGGGCAAAAATGCAGAAATTCCCTATATGTTTGGGCAAAAAGACAGAAATTCTCCTTATTTTGGGGCAAAACTCAGAAATTCCACTTATTTTGGGGCAAAATTCCAGAAATTTCCCTTATTCTGGGGCAAAATTGCAGAAATTTCACTTATTTTGGGGAAAATTGCAGAAATTTCTCTTATTTCATGGAAAAATAAGAAATTTTGTTATTTTGGGGCAAAAAGGCAGAAATTCCCCTTATTTTGAGGTAAAAAGGCTGAAATTCCCCTTATTTGGGGGCAAAAAGGCAGAAATATCCCTTATTTTGGGGCAAAATTGCAGAAATTTCACTTTTTTCAGGGTAATAATTCAGAAATTCCCCTTATTTTGGGGCAAAAAAGAAATAAATTCCCTTTGTTTTGGGGGAAAAAGAAAGAAATTCCACTTATTTAGAGGCAAAAAGGCAGAAATTCCCCTTATTTTGGAGCAAAAGTGAAGAAATTTCCCTTTTTATTGCAAAAAGGTATGCATTCCCATTATTTTCAGGCAAAAAGGCAGAAATTCCCCGTATTTTGGAGCAAAATTACAGAAATTGCCCTAATTTTGGGGCAAAAGGCAGAAATTCCCTATATTTTGGGGCAAAAATCAGAAATTCCCCTTATTTTGGGGCAAAATTCCAGAAATTTCCTTTATTTTGGGGCAAAATTGCAAAAATTTTTCTTATTTGGGGCAAAATTGCAGAAATTTCACTTATTTTCAGGTAAAAAGGCTGAAATTTCCTTTATTTTGGGGCAAAAAGGGAGAAATTCCCCTTATTTTGGGGCAAAATTGCAGAAATTTCCGATATTATTGGGAAAAATTGCAGAAATTTTCTTTATTTTAGGGCAAAATTGCAGAAATTTCACTTATTTCATAGAAAAAAAGCAAAACTTTTTCTTATTTTGGGGCAAAAAGGCAGAAATTCCCATTAATTTGTGGCAAAAAGGCAGAAATTCACCTTATTTTGGGGTAAAATTGCAGAAATTTCACATATTTCAGAACAAAAAGGCAGAAATTTCCCTTATTTTGGGGCAAAATTCAGAAATTTCACTTATTTCAGTGTAGTAAGTCAGAAATTCCCCTTATTTTGAGGCGAAAAATACAGAAATTCCCTTTGTTTTGAGGGAAAAAGACAGAAATTCCACTTATTTAGAGGCAAAAATGCAGAAATTCCCCTTATTTTGGAGAAAAAATGAAGAAATTTCCCTTTTTATGGCAAAAAGGTATGCATTCCCATTATTTTCAGGCAAAAAGGCAGAAATTCCTCGTATTTTGGAGCAAAATTGGAAAAATTCTCCTAATTGTGGGGCAAAAATGCAGAAATTCCCTATATGTTTGGGCAAAAAGACAGAAATTCTCCTTATTTTGGGGCAAAACTCAGAAATTCCACTTATTTTGGGGCAAAATTCCAGAAATTTCCCTTATTCTGGGGCAAAATTGCAGAAATTTCACTTATTTTGGGCAAAATTGCAGAAATTTCTCTTATTTCATGGAAAAATAAGAAATTTTGTTATTTTGGGGCAAAAAGGCAGAAATTCCCTTTATTTTGAGGTAAAAAGGCTGAAATTCCCCTTATTTGGGGGCAAAAAGGCAGAAATATCCCATATTTTGGGGCAAAATTGCAGAAATTTTACTTTTTTCAGGGTAATAAGTCAGAAATTCCCCTTATTTTGGGGCAAAAAAGAAAGAAATTTCCTTTGTTTTGGGGAAAAAAGAAAGAAATTCCACTTATTTAGAGGCAAAAAGGCAGGAATTCCCCTTATTTTGGAGAAAAAATGAAGAAATTTCCCTTTTTATGGCAAAAAGGTATGCATTCCCATTATTTTCAGGCAAAAAGGCAGAAATTCCCCGTATTTTGGAGCAAAATTACAGAAATTGCCATAATTTTGGGGCAAAAGGCAGAAATTCCCTATATTTTGGGGCAAAAATCAGAAATTCCCCTTATTTTGGGGCAAAATTCCAGAAATTTCTTTTATTTTGGGGCAAAATTGCAAAAATTTTTCTTATTTGGGGCAAAATTGCAGAAATTTCACTTATTTTCAGGTAAAAAGTCTGAAATTTCCTTTATTTTGGGGCAAAAAGGGAGAAATTCCTCTTATTTTGGGGCAAAATTGCAGAAATTTCCGATATTATTGGGAAAAATTGCAGAAATTTTCTTCATTTTAGGGCAAAATTGCAGAAATTTCACTTATTTCATAGAAAAAAAGCAAAACTTTTTCTTATTTTGGGGCAAAAAGGCAGAAATTCCCATTAATTTGTGGCAAAAAGGCAGAAATTCACCTTATTTTGGGGTAAAATTGCAGAAATTTCACATATTTCAGAACAAAAAGGCAGAATTTTCCCTTATTTTGGGGCAAAATTGCAGAAATTTCACTTATTTCAGTGTAGTAAGTCAGAAATTCCCCTTATTTTGAGGCGAAAAAGACAGAAATTCCCATTGTTTTGAGGGAAAAATACAGAAATTCCACTTATTTAGAGGCAAAAAGGCAGAAATTCCCCTTATTTTAGAGCAAAAATTAATTAATTTCCCTTTTTATGGCAAAAAGTTACGCATTCCCTTTATTTTCGGGCAAAAAGGCAGAAATTCCCTGTATTTTGGAGCAAAATTGCAGAAATTCCCCTAATTTTGGGCGAAAAAGGCATAAAATCCCTATATGTTGGGGCAAAAAGACAGAAATTTTCATTATTTTGGGGCAAAACTTAGAAATTCCACTTATTTTGGGGCAAAATTTCAGAAATTTCCCTTATTTTGGGGCAAAATTGCAGAAATTTCACTTATTTTGAGGCAAAATTGCAGAAATTTCACTTATTTCAGGGAAAAAAGGCAGAAATTTCCTTATTTTGGGGCAAAAAGTCAGAAATTCCTAATATTTTCTGGCAAAAATGCAGAAATTTCACTTATTTTAGGGTAATAAATCAGAAATTCCCCTTATTTCAGGGCAAAAAGGCAGAAATTTCCCTTATTTTGGGGCAAAATTGCAGAAATTTCACTTATTTTAGGGTAATAAATCAGAAATTCCCCTTATTTTGAGGCAAAAAATACAGAAATTCTCTTTGTTTTGGGGGAAAATGACAGAAATTCTACTTATTGAGAAGCAAAAAGGCAGAAATTCCCCTTAGTTTGGAGCAAAAATGAAGAAATTTCCCTTTTTTAGGGCAAAAAGTTATGCATTCCCCTTTTTTTGGGCAAAAAGACAGAAATTCCCCGTATTTTGGAGCAAAATTGCAGAAATTCCGATAATTGTGGTGCAAAAAGGCAGAAATTCCCTATATGTTGGGGCAAAAAGACAGAAAATGTCCTTATTTTGGAGCAAAACTCAGAAATTCCACTTATTTTGGGGCAAAATTGCAGAAATTTCACTTATTTCAGGGAAAAAAAGCCGAAATTTTCTTTATTTGGGGCAAAAAAGCAGAAATTCCTAATATTTTGTGGCAAAAATGCAGAAATTCCCTTTATTTTGAGGTAAAAAGGCTGAAATTCCCCTTATTTGTTGGCAAAAAGGCAAAAATTTCCCTTAATTTGGGGCAATATTGCAGAAATTTCACTTTTTTCAGGGTAATAAGTCAGAAATTTTTCTTATTTTGGCGCAAAAAAGACAGAAAATCCCTTTGTTTTGGGAGAAGAAAACAGAAATTCCACTTATTTAGAGGCAAAAAGCAGAAATTCCCCTTATTTTGAAGCAAAAATGAAGAAATTTCCCTTTTTTAAGGCAAAAAGGTATGCATTCTTCTAATTTTCGTGCAAAAAGGCAGAAATTCCCCGTATTTTGGAGCAAAATTGGAAAAATTCTCCTAATTGTGGGGCAAAAATGCAGAAATTCCCTATATGTTTGGGCAAAAAGAGAGAAATTCTCCTTATTTTGGGGCAAAACTCAGAAATTCCACTTATTTTGGGGCAAAATTCCAGAAATTTCCCTTATTCTGGGGCAAAATTGCAGAAATTTCACTTATTTTGGGCAAAATTGCAGAAAATTCTCTTATTTCATGGAAAAAAAAGAAATTTTGTTATTTTGGGGCAAAAAGGCAGAAATTCCCCTTATTTTGAGGTAAAAAGGCTGAAATTCCCCTTATTTGGGGGCAAAAAGGCAGAAATATCCCTTATTTTGGGGCAAAATTGCAGAAATTTCACTTATTTCAGGGTAATAGGTCAGAAATTCCCCTTATTTTGGGGCAAAAAAGAAAGAAATTCCCTTTGTTTTGGGGGAAAAAGACAGAAATTCCACTTATTTAGAGGCAACAAGGCAGAAATTCCCCTTATTTTGGAGCAAAAATGAAGAAATTTCCCTTTTTATTGCAAAAAGGTATGCATTCCCATTATTTTCAGGCAAAAAGGCAGAAATTCCCCGTATTTTGGAGCAAAATTACAGAAATTGCCCTAATTTTGGGGCAAAAGGCAGAAATTCCCTATAATTTGGGGCAAAAATCAGAAATTCCCCTTATTTTGGGGCAAAATTCCAGAAATTTCCTTTATTTTGGGGCAAAATTGCAAAAATTTTTCTTATTTGGGGCAAAATTGCAGAAATTTCACTTATTTTCAGGTAAAAAGGCTGAAATTTCCTTTATTTTGGGGCAAAAAGGGAGAAATTACCCTTATTTTGGGGCAAAATTGCAGAAATGTTTGTTATTATTGGGAAAAATTGCAGAAATTTTCCTTATTTTAGGGCAAAATTGCAGAAATTTCACTTACTTCAGAGAAAAAAATCAAAACTTTTTCTTATTTTGGGGCAAAAAGGCAGAAATTCCCATTATTTTGGGGCAAGAAGGCAGAAATTCACCTTATTTAGGGGTAAAATTGCAGAAATTTTATATATTTCAGGGCAAAAAGGAAGAAATTTTCTGTATTTTGGAGCAAAATTGCAGAAATTCCCCTAGTTGTGGGGCAAAAAGACAGAAATTCACTATATGTGAGGCAAAAAGACAGAAATTCTCTTCATTTTGTGGCAAAATTTAGAAATTCCACTTATTTTGGGGCAAAATTCCAGAAATTTCCCTTATTTTGGGGCAAAATTGCAGAAATTTCACTTATTTTGGGGCAAAATTGCCAAAATTTCACTTATTTCAGGGGAAAAAGGCAGAAATTTTCCTTATTTTGGAGCAAAAAGTCAGAAATTCCTAATATTTTGTGGCAAAAATGCAGAAATTCCCCTTATATTGAGGTAAAAAGGTTGAAATTCCCCTTATTTGGGGGCAAAGAAGCAGAAATTTCCCTTATTTTGGGGCAAAATTGGAGAAATTTCACATATTTCAGGGTAAAAATTCAGAAATTCCTTTTATTTTGGGGCAAAAAAGACAGAAATTCCCTTTGTTTTGGGGGAAAAAGACAGAAATTCCACTTATTTAGAGGCAAAAAGGCAGAAATTCCTCTTATTTTGGAGCAAAAATGAAGAAATTTACCTTTTTATGGCAAAAAGGTATGCATTCCTGTTATTTTTGAGATAAAAAGCAGAAATTCTCCACATTTAGAAGCAAAATTGCAGAAATTCTCTAATTTTCAGGCAAAAAGGCAGAAATTCTCCTTATTTTGGGGCAAAAAGACAGAAAATCTCCTTTTTTCGGGAGCAAACAGTCAGAAATTTCCCTTATTTTGGCACAAAATTTCAGAAATTTCCTTTACATTGGGGCAAAATTGCAGAAATTTCCCTTATTTTGGGGCAAAATTGCAGAAATTTCACTTACTACAGGGTAATAAGTCAGAAATTTCCCTTATTTTGGGGCAACAAAGACAGAAATTCTCTTTGTTTTGGGGGAAAAAGACAGAAATTCCACTTATTTAGAGGCAAACAGGCAGAAATTCCCTTTATTTTAGAGCAAAAATGAAGAAATTACCCTTTTTATGGCAAAAGGGTATGCATTCCCATTATTTTCAGGCAAAAAGGCAGAAATTCACCTTATGTAGAAGAAAAATTGCAGAAATTTCACATATTTCAGGGCAAAAAGGAAGAAATTTTCTGTATTTTGGAGCAAAATTGCAGAAATTCCCCTAGTTGTGGGGCAAGAAGACAGAAATTCCCTATATGTTGGGGCAAAAAGACAGAAATTATCTTTATTTTGTGGCAAAACTTAGAAATTCCACTTATTTTGGGGCAAAATTCCAGAAATTTCCCTTATTTTGGGGCAAAATTGCAGAAATTTCACTTATTTTGGGGCAAAATTGCCGAAATTTCACTTATTTCAGGGGAAAAAGGCAGAAATTTTGCTTATTTTGGGGCAAAAAGTCAGAAATTCCTAATATTTTGTGGCAAAAATGCAGAAATTCCCCTTATATTGAGGTAAAAAGGCTGAAATTCCCCTTATTTGGGGGCAAAGAGGCAGAAATTTCCCTTATTTTGGGGCAAAATTGGAGAAATATCACGTATTTCCTGGTAATAATTCAGAAATTCCCCTTATTTTGGGGCAAACAAGACAGAAATTCCCTTTGTTTTGGGGGAAAAAGACAGAAATTCCACTTATTTAGAGGCAAAAAGGCAGAAATTTCCATTATTTTGGAGCAAAAATGAAGAAATTTACCTTTTTATGGCAAAAAGGTATGCATTCCTGTTATTTTTGGGATAAAAAGCAGAAATTCCCCGTATTTAGAAGCAAAATTGCAGAAATTCTCTAATTTTCAGGCAAAAAGGCAGAAATTCTTCTTATTTTGGGGCAAAAAGACAGAAAATCTCCTTTTTTCGGGAGCAAACAGTCAGAAATTTCCCTTATTTTAAGGCAAAATTGCAGAAATTTCCTTTACATTGGGGCAAAATTGCAGAAATTTCCCTTATTTTGGGGCAAAATTGCAGAAATTTCACTTACTTCAGGGTAATAAGTCAGAAATTTCCCTTATTTTGGGGCAAAAAAGACAGAAATTATCTTTGTTTTGGGGGAAAAAGACAGAAATTCCACTTATTTAGAGGCAAACAGGCAGAAATTCCCTTTATTTTGGAGCAAAAATGAAGAAATTACCCTTTTTATAGCAAAAAGGTATGCATTCCCATTATTTTCAGGCAAAAAGGCAGAAATTTCCTGTATTTTGGAGCAAAATTGCAAAATTCCCCTAATTTTGGGGCAAAAGGCAGAAATTCCCTTTATTTTGGGGCAAAAATCAGAAATTCCCCTTATTTTGGGGCAAAATTCCTGAAATTTCCTTTATTTTGGGGTAAAATTGCAGGAATTTACCTTATTTTAGGGCAAAATTGCAGAAATTTCCCTTATTTGGGGCAAAATTTCAGAAATTTCACTTATTTTCAGGTAAAAAGGCTGAAATTTCCTTAGTTTTGGGGCAAAAACGAAGAAATTCCCCTTATTTTGGGGAAAAATTGCAGAAATTTCACTTATTTTAGAGAAAAAAAGCAAAAATTTTTCTAATTTTAGGGTTAAAAGACAGAAATTCCCATTATTTTGGGGCAAAAAATCAGAAATTCACCTTATTTAGGGGTAAAACTGCAGAAATTTCACATATTTCAGGGCAAAAAGGCAGAAATTCCCCGTATTTTGGAGCAAAATTACAGAAATTGCCCTAATTTTGGGGCAAAAGACAGAAATTCCCTATATTTTGGGGCAAAAATCAGAAATTCCCTTTATTTTGGGGCAAAATTCCAGAAATTTCTTTTATTTTGGGGCAAAATTGCAAAAATTTTTCTTATTTGGGGCAAAATTGCAGAAATTTCACTTATTTTCAGGTAAAAAGGCTGAAATTTCCTTTATTTTGGGGCAAAAAGGGAGAAATTCCCCTTATTTTGGGGCAAAATTGCAGAAATATCCGATATTATTGGGAAAAATTGCAGAAATTTTCTTTATTTTAGGGCAAAATTGCAGAAATTTCACTTATTTCATAGAAAAAAAGCAAAACTTTTTCTTATTTTGGGGCAAAAAGGCAGAAATTCCCATTAATTTGTGGCAAAAAGGCAGAAATTCACCTTATTTTGGGGTAAAATTGCAGAAATTTCACATATTTCAGAACAAAAAGGAAGAAATTTCCCTTATTTTGGGGCAAAATTGCAGAAATTTCACTTATTTCAGTGTAGTAAGTCAGAAATTCCCCTTATTTTTTGGCGAAAAAGACAGAAATTCCCTTTGTTTTGAGGGAAAAAGACAGAAATTCCACTTATTTAGAGGCAAAAAGGCAGAAATTCCCCTTATTTTAGAGCAAAAATTAATTAATTTCCCTTTTTATGGCAAAAAGTTATGCATTCCCATTATTTTCGGGCAAAAAGGCAGAAATTCCCTGTATTTTGGAGCAAAATTGCAGAAATTCCCCTAATTTTGGGGCAAAAGGCAGAAATTCCCTTTATTTTGAGGCAAAAATCAGAAATAACCCTTATTTTGGGGCAAAATTCCAGAAATTTTATTTATTTTGGGGCAAAATTGCAGGAATTTACATTATTTTGGGGCAAAATTGCAGAAATTTCCCTCATTTGGGTCAAAATTTCAGAAATTTCACTTATTTTAAAGTAAAAAGTCTGAAATTTCCTTTGTTTAGGGGCAAAAAGGAAGAAATTCCCTTTATTTTGGGCAAAATTGCAGAAATCTCCCTTATTATGGAAAAAAATGCAAAAATTTCTCTTATTTTAGGGCAAAATTGCAGAAATTTCACTTTTTTTTGAGAAAAAAAGCAAAAATTTTTCTTATTTTGGGGCAAAAAGGCAGAATTTCCCATTATTTTGGGGCAAAAAAGCAGAAATTCACCTTATTTAGGTGTAAAATTGCAGAAATTCCCCTAATTGTGGGCTAAAAAGGCAGAAAATCCCTATATGTTGGGGCAAAAAGACAGAAATTTTCCTTATTTTGGGGCAAAACTTAGAAATTCCACTTATTTTGGGGCAAAATTTCAGAAATTTCCCTTATTTTGGGGCAAAATTGCAGAAATTTCACTTATTTTGAGGCAAAATTGCAGAAATTTCACTTATTTCAGGGAAAAAAGGCAGAAATTTTCCTTATTTTGGGGCAAAAAGTCAGAAATTCCTAATATTTTGTGGCAAAAATGCAGAAATTCCCTTTATTTTGAGGTAAAAAGGCTGAAATTCCCCTTATTTCAGGGCAAAAAGGCAGAAATTTCCCTTATTTTGGGGCAAAATTGCAGAAATTTCACTTATTTTAGGGTAATAAATCAGAAATTCCCCTTATTTTGGGGCAAACAAGACAGAAATTCTCTTTGTTTTGGGGGAAAATGACAGAAATTTTACTTATTGAGAAGCAAAAAGGCAGAAATTCCCCTTAGTTTGGAGCAAAAATGAAGAAATTTCCCTTTTTTATGGCAAAAAGTTATGCATTCCCCTTATTTTTGGGCAAAAAGGCAGAAATTCTCCGTATTTTGGAGCAAAATTGCAGAAATTCCGATAATTGTGGTGCAAAAAGGCAGAAATTCCCTATATGTTGGGGCAAAAAGACAGAAAATGTCCTTATTTTGGAGCAAAACTCAGAAATTCCACTTATTTTGGGGTAAAATTGCAGAAATTTCACTTATTTCAGGGAAAAAAGGCAGAAATTTTCTTTATTTTGGGGCAAAAAAGCAGAAATTCCTAATATTTTGTGGCAAAAATGCAGAAATTCCCTTTATTTTGAGGTAAAAAGGCTGAAATTCCCCTTATTTGTTGGCAAAAAGGCAAAAATTTCCCTTAATTTGGGGCAATATTGCAGAAATTTCACTTTTTTCAGGGTAATAAGTCAGAAATTTTTCTTATTTTGGCGCAAAAAAGACAGAAAATCCCTTTGTTTTGGGAGAAGAAAACAGAAATTCCACTTATTTAGAGGCAAAAAGCAGAAATTCCCCTTACTTTGAAGCAAAAATGAAGAAATTTCCCCTTTTTAAGGCAAAAAGGTATGCATTCTTCTAATTTTCGTGCAAAAAGGCAGAAATTCCCGGTATTTTGGAGCAAAATTGGAAAAATTCTCCTAATTGTGGGGCAAAAATGCAGAAATTCTCTATATGTTTTGGCAAAAAGACAGAAATTCGCCTTATTTTGGGTCAAAACTCAGAAATTCCACTTATTTTGGGGCAAAATTCCAGAAATTTCCCTTATTCTGGGGCAAAATTGCAGAAATTTCACTTATTTTGGGCAAAATTGCAGAAATTTCTCTTATTTCATGGAAAAAAAAGAAATTTTGTTATTTTGGGGCAAAAAGGCAGAAATTCCCCTTATTTTGAGGTAAAAAGGCTGAAATTCCCCTTATTTGGGGGCAAAAAGGCAGAAATATCCCTTATTTTGGGGCAAAATTGCAGAAATTTCACTTATTTCAGGGTAATAAGTCAGAACTTCCCCTTATTTTGGGGCAAAAAAGAAAGAAATTCCCTTTGTTTTGGGGGAAAAAAGACAGAAATTCCACTTATTTAGAGGCAACAAGGCAGAAATTCCCCTTATTTTGGAGCAAAAATGAAGAAATTTCCCTTTTTATTACAAAAAGGTATGCATTCCCATTATTTTCAGGCAAAAAGGCAGAAATTCCCCGTATTTTGGAGCAAAATTACAGAAATTGCCCTAATTTTGGGGCAAAAGGCAGAAATTCCCTATAATTTGGGGCAAAAATCAGAAATTCCCCTTATTTTGGGGCAAAATTCCAGAAATTTCCTTTATTTTGGGGCAAAATTGCAAAAATTTTTCTTATTTGGGGCAAAATTGCAGAAATTTCACTTATTTTCAGGTAAAAAGCCTGAAAATTCCTTTATTTTGGGGCAAAAAGGGAGAAATTACCCTTATTTTGGGGCAAAATTGCAGAAATGTTTGTTATTATTGGGAAAAATTGCAGAAATTTTCCTTATTTTACGGCAAAATTGCAGAAATTTCACTTACTTCAGAGAAAAAAAGCAAAACTTTTTCTTATTTTGGGGCAAAAAGGCAGAAATTCCCATTATTTTGGGGCAAAAAGGCAGAAATTCACCTTATTTAGGGGTAAAATTGCAGAAATTTCACATATTTCAGGGCAAAAAGGAAGAAATTTTCTGTATTTTGGAGCAAAATTGCAGAAATTCCCCTAGTTGTGGGGCAAAAAGACAGAAATTCACTATATGTGGGGCAAAAAGACAGAAATTCTCTTTATTTTGTGGCAAAACTTAGAAATTCCACTTATTTTGGAACAAAATTCCAGAAATTTCCCTTATTTTGGGGCAAAATTGCAGAAATTTCACATATTTTGGGGCAAAATTGCCAAAATTTCACTTATTTCAGGGGAAAAAGGCAGAAATTTTCCTTATTTTGGGGCAAAAATCAGAAATTCCTAATATTTTGTGGCAAAAATGCAGAAATTCCCCTTATTTTGAGGTAAAAAGGCTGAAATTCCCCTTATTTGGAGGCACAGAGGCAGAAATTTCCCTTATTTTTGGGCAAAATTGGAGAAATTTCACGTATTTCAGGGTAATAATTCAGAAATTCCCCTTATTTGGGGGCAAAAAGACAGAAATTCCCTTTGTTTTGGGGAAAAAAGACAGAAATTCCACTTATTTAGAGGCAAAAAGGCAGAAATTCCCCTTATTTTGGAGCAAAAATGAAGAAATTTACCTTTATATGGCAAAAATATATGCATTCCTGTTATTTTTGGGATAAAAAGCAGAAATTCCCCGTCTTTAGAAGCAAAATTGCAGAAATTCTCTAATTTTCAGGCAAAAAGGCAGAAATTCTCCTTATTTTGTGGCAAAAAGACAGAAAATCTCCTTTTTTCGGGAGCAAACAGTCAGAAATTTCCCTTATTTTGGCGCAAAATTGCAGAAATGTCCTTTACATTGGGGCAAAATTGCAGAAATTTCCCTTATTTTGGGGCAAAATTGCAGAAATTTCACTTACTTCAGGGTAATAAGTCAAAAATTTCCCTTATTTTGGGGCAAAAAAGACAGAAATTCTCTTTGTTTTGAGGGGAAAAGACAGAAATTCCACTTATTTAGAGGCAAACAGGCAGGAATTCCCTTTATTTTGGAGCAAAAATGAAGAAATTACCCTTTTTATGGCAAAAAGGTATGCATTCCCATTATTTTCAGGCAAAAAGGCAGAAATTCACCTTATTTGGGGTAAAATTGCAGAAATTTCACATATTTCAGCGCAAAAAGGAAGACATTTTCTGTATTTTGGAGCAAAATTGCAGAAATTCCCCTAGTTGTGGGGCAAAAAGACAGATATTCCCTATATGTTGGGGCAAAAAGACAGAAATTCTCTTTATTTTGTGGCAAAACTTAGAAATTCCACTTAATTTGGGGCAAAATTCCAGAAATTTCCCTTATTTTGGGGCAAAATTGCAGAAATTTCATTATTTCAGGGGAAAAAGGCAGAAATTTTCCTTATTTTGGAGCAAAAAGTCAGAAATTCCTAATATTTTGTGGCAAAAATGTAGAAATTCCCCTTATATTGAGGTAAAAAGGCTGAAATTCCCCTCATTTGGGGGCAAAGAAGCAGAAATTTCCCTTATTTTGGGGCAAAATTGGAGAAATTTCACATATTTCAGGGTAATAATTCAGAAATTCCCCTTATTTTGGGGAAAAAAAGACAGAAATTCCCTTTGTTTTGGGGGAAAAAGACAGAAATTCCACTTATTTAGAGGCAAAAAGGCAGAAATTCCTCTTATTTTGGAGCAAAAATGAAGAAATTTACCTTTTTATGGCAAAAAGGTATGCATTCCTGTTATTTTTGGGATAAAAAGCAGAAATTCCCCGTATTAAGAAGCAAAATTGCAGAAATTCTCTAATTTTCAGGCAAAAAGGCAGAAATTCTCCTTATTTTGGGGCAAAAAGACAGAAAATCTCCTTTTTACGGGAGCAAACAGTCAGAAATTTCCCTTATTTTGGCGCAAAATTTCAGAAATTTCCTTTACATTGGGGCAAAATTGCAGAAATTTCCCTTATTTTGGGGCAAAATTGCAGAAATTTCACTTACTTCAGGGTAATAATTCAGAAATTTCCCTTATTTTGGGGCAACAAAGACAGAAATTCTCTTTGTTTTGTTGGAAAAAGACAGAAATTCCACTTATTTAGAGGCAAACAGGCAGAAATTCCCTTTATTTTGGAGCAAAAATGAAGAAATTACCCTTTTTATGGCAAAAAGGTATGCATTCCCATTATTTTCAGGCAAAAAGGCAGAAATTCACCTTATGTAGGGGAAAAATTGCAGAAATTTCACATATTTCACGGCAAAAAGGAAGAAATTTTCTGTATTTTGGAGCAAAATTGCAGAAATTCCCCTATTTGTGGGGCAAGAAGACAGAAATTCCCTATATGTTGGGGCAAAAAGACAGAAATTATCTTTATTTTGTGGCAAAACTTAGAAATTCCACTTATTTTGGGGCAAAATTCCAGAAATTTCCCTTATTATGGGGCAAAATTGCAGAAATTTCACTTATTTTGGGGCAAAATTGCTGAAATTTCACTTATTTCAGAGGAAAAAGGCAGAAATTTTCCTTATTTTGGGGCAAAAAGTCAGAAATTCCTAATATTTTGTGGCAAAAATGCAGAAATTCCCCTTATATTGAGGTAAAAAGGCTGAAATTCCCCTTATTTGGGGGCAAAGAGGCAGAAATTTCCCTTATTTTGGGGCAAAATTGGAGAAATTTCACGTATTTCAGGGTAATAATTCAGAAATTCCCCTTATTTTGGGGCAAAAAAAAAATTCCCTTTGTTTTGGGGGAAAAAGACAGAAATTCCACTTATTTAGAGGCAAAAAGGCAGAAATTCCCCTTATTTTGGAGCAAAAATGAAGAAATTTACCTTTATATGGCAAAAAAATATGCATTCCTGTTATTTTTGGGATAAAAAGCAGAAATTCCCCGTATTTAGAAGCAAAATTGCAGAAATTCTCTAATTTTCAGGCAAAAAGGCAGAAATTCTCCTTATTTTGGGGCAAAAAGACAGAAAATCTCCTTTTTTCGGGAGCAAACAGTAAGAAATTTCCCTTATTTTGGCGCAAAATTGCAGAAATTTCCTTTACATTGGGGCAAAATTGCAGAAATTTCCCTTATTTTGGGGCAAAATTGCGGAAATTTCACTTACTTCAGGGTAATAAGTCAAAAATTTCCCTTATTTTGGGGCAAAAAAGACAGAAATTCTCTTTGTTTTGAGGGAAAAAGACAGAAATTCCACTTATTTAGAGGCAAACAGGCAGAAATTCCCTTTATTTTGGAGCAAAAATGAAGAAATTATCCTTTATATGGCAAAAAGGTATGCATTCCCATTATTTTCAGGCAAAAGGCAGAATTTCACCTTATTTAGGGGTAAAATTGCAGAAATTTCACATATTTCAGGGCAAAAAGGAAGAAATTTTCTGTATTTTGGAGCAAAATTGCAGAAATTCCCCTAGTTGTGGGGCAAAAAGACAGAAATTCACTATATGTTGGGGCAAAAAGACAGAAATTCTCTTTATTTTGTGGCAAAACTTAGAAATTCCACTTATTTTGGGGCAAAATTCCAGTAATTTCCCTTATTTTGGGGCAAAATTGCAGAAATTTCACTTATTTTGGGGCAAAATTGCCGAAATTTCACTTATTTCAGGGGAAAAAGGCAGAAATTTTCCTTATTTTGGAGCAAAAAGTCAGAAATTCCTAATATTTTGTGGCAAAAATGCAGAAATTCCCCTTATATTGAGGTAAAAGGGCTGAAATCCCCCTTATTTGGGGGCAAAGAAGCAGAAATTTCCCTTATTATGGGGCAAAATTGGAGAAATTTCACATATTTCAGGGTAATAATTCAGAAATTCCCCTTATTTTGGGGAAAAAAAAGACAGAAATTCCCTTTGTTTTGGGGGAAAAAGACAGAAATTCCACTTATTTAGAGGCAAAAAGGCAGAAATTCCTCTTATTTTGGAGCAAAAATGAAGAAATTTACCTTTTTATGGCAAAAAGGTATGCATACCTGTTATTTTTGGGATAAAAAGCAGAAATTCCCCATATTTAGAAGCAAAATTGCAGAAATTCTCTAATTTTCAGGCAAAAAGGCAGAAATTCTCCTTATTTTAGGGCAAAAAGAAAGAAAATCTCCTTTTTACGGGAGCAAACAGTCAGAAATATCCCTTATTTTGGCGCAAAATTTCAGAAATTTCCTTTACATTGGGGCAAAATTGCAGAAATTTCCCTTATTTTGGGGCAAAATTGCAGAAATTTCACTTACTTCAGGGTCATAAGTAAGAAATTTCCCTTATTTTGGGGCAACAAAGACAGAAATTCTCTTTGTTTTGGGGGAAAAAGACAGAAATTCCACTTATTTAGAGGCAAACAGGCAGAAATTCTCTTTATTTTGGAGCAAAAATGAAGAAATTATCCTTTATATGGCAAAAAGGTATGCATTCCCATTATTTTCAGGCAAAAGGCAGAAATTCACCTTATTTAGGGGTAAAATTGCAGAAATTTCACATATTTCAGGGCAAAAAGGAAGAAATTTTCTGTATTTTGGAGCAAAATTGCAGAAATTCCCCTAGTTGTGGGGCAAAAAGACAGAAATTCACTATATGTTGGGGCAAAAAGACAGAAATTCTCTTTATTTTGTGGCAAAACTTAGAAATTCCACTTATTTTGGGGCAAAATTCCAGAAATTTCCCTTATTTTGGGGCAAAATTGCAGAAATTTCACTTATTTTGGGGCAAAATTGCCGAAATTTCACTTATTTCAGGGGAAAAAGGCAGAAATTTTCCTTATTTTGGAGCAAAAAGTCAGAAATTCCTAATATTTTGTGGCAAAAATGCAGAAATTCCCCTTATATTGAGGTAAAAGGGCTGAAATTCCCCTTATTTGGGGGCAAAGAAGCAGAAATTTCCCTTATTTTGGGGCAAAATTGGAGAAATTTCACATATTTCAGGGTAATAATTCAGAAATTCCCCTTATTTTGGGGAAAAAAAGACAGAAATTCCCTTTGTTTTGGGGGAAAAAGACAGAAATTCCACTTATTTAGAGGCAAAAAGGCAGAAATTCCTCTTATTTTGGAGCAAAAATGAAGAAATTTACCTTTTTATGGCAAAAAGGTATGCATACCTGTTATTTTTGGGATAAAAAGCAGAAATTCCCCATATTTAGAAGCAAAATTGCAGAAATTCTCTAATTTTCAGGCAAAAAGGCAGAAATTCTCCTTATTTTAGGGCAAAAAGAAAGAAAATCTCCTTTTTACGGGAGCAAACAGTCAGAAATATCCCTTATTTTGGCGCAAAATTTCAGAAATTTCCTTTACATTGGGGCAAAATTGCAGAAATTTCCCTTATTTTGGGGCAAAATTGCAGAAATTTCACTTACTTCAGGGTCATAAGTCAGAAATTTCCCTTATTTTGGGGCAACAAAGACAGAAATTCTCTTTGTTTTGGGGGAAAAAGACAGAAATTCCACTTATTTAGAGGCAAACAGGCAGAAATTCCCTTTATTTTGGAGCAAAAATGAAGAAATTACCCTTTTTATGGCAAAAAGGTATGCATTCCCATTATTTTCAGGCAAAAAGGCAGAAATTCACCTTATGTAGGGGAAAAATTGCAGAAATTTCACATATTTCAGGGCAAAAAGGAAGAAATTTTCTGTATTTTGGAGCAAAATTGCAGAAATTTCCCTAGTTGTGGGGCAAGAAGACAGAAATTCCCTATATGTTGGGGCAAAAAGACAGAAATTATCTTTATTTTGTGGCAAAACTTAGAAATTCCACTTATTTTGGGGCAAAATTCCAGAAATTTCCCTTATTATGGGGCAAAATTGCAGAAATTTCACTTATTTTGGGGCAAAATTGCTGAAATTTCACTTATTTCAGAGGAAAAAGGCAGAAATTTCCCTTATTTTGGGGCAAAATTGGAGAAATTTCACGTATTTCAGGGTAATAATTCAGAAATTCCCTTTATTTTGGGGCAAAAAAAAAATTCCCTTTGGTTTGGGGGAAAAAGACAGAAATTCCACTTATTTAGAGGCAAAAAGGCAGAAATTCCCCTTATTTTGGAGCAAAAATGAAGAAATTTACCTTTATATGGCAAAAAAATATGCATTCCTGTTATTTTTGGGATAAAAAGCAGAAATTCCCCGTATTTAGAAGCAAAATTGCAGAAATTCTCTAATTTTCAGGCAAAAAGGCAGAAATTCTACTTATTTTTGGGCAAAAAGACAGAAAATCTCCTTTTTTCGGGAGCAAACAGTAAGAAATTTCCCTTATTTTGGCACAAAATTGCAGAAATTTCCTTTACATTGGGGCAAAATTGCAGAAATTTCCCTTATTTTGGGGCAAAATTGCAGAAATTTCACTTACTTCAGGGTAATAAGTCAAAAATTTCCCTTATTTTGGGGCAAAAAAGACAGAAATTCTCTTTGTTTTGAGGGAAAAAGACAGAAATTCCACTTATTTAGAGGCAAACAGGCAGAAATTCCCTTTATTTTGGAGCAAAAATGAAGAAATTATCCTTTATATGGCAAAAAGGTATGCATTCCCATTATTTTCAGGCAAAAGGCAGAAATTCACCTTATTTAGGGGTAAAATTGCAGAAATTTCACATATTTCAGGGCAAAAAGGAAGAAATTTTCTGTATTTTGGAGCAAAATTGCAGAAATTCCCCTAGTTGTGGGGCAAAAAGACAGAAATTCACTATATGTTGGGGCAAAAAGACAGAAATTCTCTTTATTTTGTGGCAAAACTTAGAAATTCCACTTATTTTGGGGCAAAATTCCAGAAATTTCCCTTATTTTGGGGCAAAATTGCTGAAATTACAATTATTTCAGGGGAAAAAGGCAGAAATTTTCCTTATTTTGGAGCAAAAAGTCAGAAATTCCTAATATTTTGTGGCAAAAATGCAGAAATTCCCCTTATATTGAGGTAAAAGGGCTGAAATTCCCCTTATTTGGGGGCAAAGAAGCAGAAATTTCCCTTATTTTGGGGCAAAATTGGAGAAATTTCACATATTTCAGGGTAATAATTCAGAAATTCCCCTTATTTTGGGGAAAAAAAGACAGAAATTCCCTTTGTTTTGGGGGAAAAAGACAGAAATTCCACTTATTTAGAGGCAAAAAGGCAGAAATTCCTCTTATTTTGGAGCAAAAATGAAGAAATTTACCTTTTTATGGCAAAAAGGTATGCATACCTGTTATTTTTGGGATAAAAAGCAGAAATTCCCCATATTTAGAAGCAAAATTGCAGAAATTCTCTAATTTTCAGGCAAAAAGGCAGAAATTCTCCTTATTTTAGGGCAAAAAGAAAGAAAATCTCCTTTTTACGGGAGCAAACAGTCAGAAATATCCCTTATTTTGGCGCAAAATTTCAGAAATTTCCTTTACATTGGGGCAAAATTGCAGAAATTTCCCTTATTTTGGGGCAAAATTGCAGAAATTTCACTTACTTCAGGGTCATAAGTCAGAAATTTCCCTTATTTTTGGGCAACAAAGACAGAAATTCTCTTTGTTTTGGGGGAAAAAGACAGAAATTCCACTTATTTAGAGGCAAACAGGCAGAAATTCCCATTATTTTGGAGCAAAAATGAAGAAATTACCCTTTTTATGGCAAAAAGGTATGCATTCCCATTATTTTCAGGCAAAAAGGCAGAAATTCACCTTATGTAGGGGAAAAATTGCAGAAATTTCACATATTTCAGGGCAAAAAGGAAGAAATTTTCTGTATTTTGGAGCAAAATTGCAGAAATTCCCCTAGTTGTGGGGCAAGAAGACAGAAATTCCCTATATGTTGGGGCAAAAAGACAGAAATTATCTTTATTTTGTGGCAAAACTTAGAAATTCCACTTATTTTGGGGCAAAATTCCAGAAATTTCCCTTATTTTGGGGCAAAATTGCAGAAATTTCACTTATTTTGGGGCAAAATTGCTGAAATTTCACTTATTTCAGAGGAAAAAGGCAGAAATTTTCCTTATTTTGGGGCAAAAAGTCAGAAATTCCTAATATTTTGTGGCAAAAATGCAGAAATTCCCCTTATATTGAGGTAAAAAGGCTGAAATTCCCCTTATTTGGGGGCAAAGAGGCAGAAATTTCCCTTATTTTGGGGCAAAATTGGAGAAATTTCACGTATTTCAGGGTAATAATTCAGAAATTCCCCTTATTTTGGGGCAAAAAAAAAATTCCCTTTGTTTTGGGGGAAAAAGACAGAAATTCCACTTATTTAGAGGCAAAAAGGCAGAAATTCCCCTTATTTTGGAGCAAAAATGAAGAAATTTACCTTTATATGGCAAAAAAATATGCATTCCTGTTATTTTTGGGATAAAAAGCAGAAATTCCCCGTATTTAGAAGCAAAATTGCAGAAATTCTCTAATTTTCAGGCAAAAAGGCAGAAATTCTCCTTATTTTGGGGCAAAAAGACAGAAAATCTCCTTTTTTCGGGAGCAAACAGTAAGAAATTTCCCTTATTTTGGCGCAAAATTGCAGAAATTTCCTTTACATTGGGGCAAAATTGCAGAAATTTCCCTTATTTTGGGGCAAAATTGCGGAAATTTCACTTACTTCAGGGTAATAAGTCAAAAATTTCCCTTATTTTGGGGCAAAAAAGACAGAAATTCTCTTTGTTTTGAGGGAAAAAGACAGAAATTCCACTTATTTAGAGGCAAACAGGCAGAAATTCCCTTTATTTTGGAGCAAAAATGAAGAAATTATCCTTTATATGGCAAAAAGGTATGCATTCCCATTATTTTCAGGCAAAAGGCAGAATTTCACCTTATTTAGGGGTAAAATTGCAGAAATTTCACATATTTCAGGGCAAAAAGGAAGAAATTTTCTGTATTTTGGAGCAAAATTGCAGAAATTCCCCTAGTTGTGGGGCAAAAAGACAGAAATTCACTATATGTTGGGGCAAAAAGACAGAAATTCTCTTTATTTTGTGGCAAAACTTAGAAATTCCACTTATTTTGGGGCAAAATTCCAGTAATTTCCCTTATTTTGGGGCAAAATTGCAGAAATTTCACTTATTTTGGGGCAAAATTGCCGAAATTTCACTTATTTCAGGGGAAAAAGGCAGAAATTTTCCTTATTTTGGAGCAAAAAGTCAGAAATTCCTAATATTTTGTGGCAAAAATGCAGAAATTCCCCTTATATTGAGGTAAAAGGGCTGAAATCCCCCTTATTTGGGGGCAAAGAAGCAGAAATTTCCCTTATTATGGGGCAAAATTGGAGAAATTTCACATATTTCAGGGTAATAATTCAGAAATTCCCCTTATTTTGGGGAAAAAAAAGACAGAAATTCCCTTTGTTTTGGGGGAAAAAGACAGAAATTCCACTTATTTAGAGGCAAAAAGGCAGAAATTCCTCTTATTTTGGAGCAAAAATGAAGAAATTTACCTTTTTATGGCAAAAAGGTATGCATACCTGTTATTTTTGGGATAAAAAGCAGAAATTCCCCATATTTAGAAGCAAAATTGCAGAAATTCTCTAATTTTCAGGCAAAAAGGCAGAAATTCTCCTTATTTTAGGGCAAAAAGAAAGAAAATCTCCTTTTTACGGGAGCAAACAGTCAGAAATATCCCTTATTTTGGCGCAAAATTTCAGAAATTTCCTTTACATTGGGGCAAAATTGCAGAAATTTCCCTTATTTTGGGGCAAAATTGCAGAAATTTCACTTACTTCAGGGTCATAAGTAAGAAATTTCCCTTATTTTGGGGCAACAAAGACAGAAATTCTCTTTGTTTTGGGGGAAAAAGACAGAAATTCCACTTATTTAGAGGCAAACAGGCAGAAATTCTCTTTATTTTGGAGCAAAAATGAAGAAATTATCCTTTATATGGCAAAAAGGTATGCATTCCCATTATTTTCAGGCAAAAGGCAGAAATTCACCTTATTTAGGGGTAAAATTGCAGAAATTTCACATATTTCAGGGCAAAAAGGAAGAAATTTTCTGTATTTTGGAGCAAAATTGCAGAAATTCCCCTAGTTGTGGGGCAAAAAGACAGAAATTCACTATATGTTGGGGCAAAAAGACAGAAATTCTCTTTATTTTGTGGCAAAACTTAGAAATTCCACTTATTTTGGGGCAAAATTCCAGAAATTTCCCTTATTTTGGGGCAAAATTGCAGAAATTTCACTTATTTTGGGGCAAAATTGCCGAAATTTCACTTATTTCAGGGGAAAAAGGCAGAAATTTTCCTTATTTTGGAGCAAAAAGTCAGAAATTCCTAATATTTTGTGGCAAAAATGCAGAAATTCCCCTTATATTGAGGTAAAAGGGCTGAAATTCCCCTTATTTGGGGGCAAAGAAGCAGAAATTTCCCTTATTTTGGGGCAAAATTGGAGAAATTTCACATATTTCAGGGTAATAATTCAGAAATTCCCCTTATTTTGGGGAAAAAAAGACAGAAATTCCCTTTGTTTTGGGGGAAAAAGACAGAAATTCCACTTATTTAGAGGCAAAAAGGCAGAAATTCCTCTTATTTTGGAGCAAAAATGAAGAAATTTACCTTTTTATGGCAAAAAGGTATGCATACCTGTTATTTTTGGGATAAAAAGCAGAAATTCCCCATATTTAGAAGCAAAATTGCAGAAATTCTCTAATTTTCAGGCAAAAAGGCAGAAATTCTCCTTATTTTAGGGCAAAAAGAAAGAAAATCTCCTTTTTACGGGAGCAAACAGTCAGAAATATCCCTTATTTTGGCGCAAAATTTCAGAAATTTCCTTTACATTGGGGCAAAATTGCAGAAATTTCCCTTATTTTGGGGCAAAATTGCAGAAATTTCACTTACTTCAGGGTCATAAGTCAGAAATTTCCCTTATTTTGGGGCAACAAAGACAGAAATTCTCTTTGTTTTGGGGGAAAAAGACAGAAATTCCACTTATTTAGAGGCAAACAGGCAGAAATTCCCTTTATTTTGGAGCAAAAATGAAGAAATTACCCTTTTTATTGCAAAAAGGTATGCATTCCCATTATTTTCAGGCAAAAAGGCAGAAATTCACCTTATGTAGGGGAAAAATTGCAGAAATTTCACATATTTCAGGGCAAAAAGGAAGAAATTTTCTGTATTTTGGAGCAAAATTGCAGAAATTTCCCTAGTTGTGGGGCAAGAAGACAGAAATTCCCTATATGTTGGGGCAAAAAGACAGAAATTATCTTTATTTTGTGGCAAAACTTAGAAATTCCACTTATTTTGGGGCAAAATTCCAGAAATTTCCCTTATTATGGGGCAAAATTGCAGAAATTTCACTTATTTTGGGGCAAAATTGCTGAAATTTCACTTATTTCAGAGGAAAAAGGCAGAAATTTCCCTTATTTTGGGGCAAAATTGGAGAAATTTCACGTATTTCAGGGTAATAATTCAGAAATTCCCTTTATTTTGGGGCAAAAAAAAAATTCCCTTTGGTTTGGGGGAAAAAGACAGAAATTCCACTTATTTAGAGGCAAAAAGGCAGAAATTCCCCTTATTTTGGAGCAAAAATGAAGAAATTTACCTTTATATGGCAAAAAAATATGCATTCCTGTTATTTTTGGGATAAAAAGCAGAAATTCCCCGTATTTAGAAGCAAAATTGCAGAAATTCTCTAATTTTCAGGCAAAAAGGCAGAAATTCTACTTATTTTTGGGCAAAAAGACAGAAAATCTCCTTTTTTCGGGAGCAAACAGTAAGAAATTTCCCTTATTTTGGCACAAAATTGCAGAAATTTCCTTTACATTGGGGCAAAATTGCAGAAATTTCCCTTATTTTGGGGCAAAATTGCAGAAATTTCACTTACTTCAGGGTAATAAGTCAAAAATTTCCCTTATTTTGGGGCAAAAAAGACAGAAATTCTCTTTGTTTTGAGGGAAAAAGACAGAAATTCCACTTATTTAGAGGCAAACAGGCAGAAATTCCCTTTATTTTGGAGCAAAAATGAAGAAATTATCCTTTATATGGCAAAAAGGTATGCATTCCCATTATTTTCAGGCAAAAGGCAGAAATTCACCTTATTTAGGGGTAAAATTGCAGAAATTTCACATATTTCAGGGCAAAAAGGAAGAAATTTTCTGTATTTTGGAGCAAAATTGCAGAAATTCCCCTAGTTGTGGGGCAAAAAGACAGAAATTCACTATATGTTGGGGCAAAAAGACAGAAATTCTCTTTATTTTGTGGCAAAACTTAGAAATTCCACTTATTTTGGGGCAAAATTCCAGAAATTTCCCTTATTTTGGGGCAAAATTGCTGAAATTACAATTATTTCAGGGGAAAAAGGCAGAAATTTTCCTTATTTTGGAGCAAAAAGTCAGAAATTCCTAATATTTTGTGGCAAAAATGCAGAAATTCCCCTTATATTGAGGTAAAAGGGCTGAAATTCCCCTTATTTGGGGGCAAAGAAGCAGAAATTTCCCTTATTTTGGGGCAAAATTGGAGAAATTTCACATATTTCAGGGTAATAATTCAGAAATTCCCCTTATTTTGGGGAAAAAAAGACAGAAATTCCCTTTGTTTTGGGGGAAAAAGACAGAAATTCCACTTATTTAGAGGCAAAAAGGCAGAAATTCCTCTTATTTTGGAGCAAAAATGAAGAAATTTACCTTTTTATGGCAAAAAGGTATGCATACCTGTTATTTTTGGGATAAAAAGCAGAAATTCCCCATATTTAGAAGCAAAATTGCAGAAATTCTCTAATTTTCAGGCAAAAAGGCAGAAATTCTCCTTATTTTAGGGCAAAAAGAAAGAAAATCTCCTTTTTACGGGAGCAAACAGTCAGAAATATCCCTTATTTTGGCGCAAAATTTCAGAAATTTCCTTTACATTGGGGCAAAATTGCAGAAATTTCCCTTATTTTGGGGCAAAATTGCAGAAATTTCACTTACTTCAGGGTCATAAGTCAGAAATTTCCCTTATTTTTGGGCAACAAAGACAGAAATTCTCTTTGTTTTGGGGGAAAAAGACAGAAATTCCACTTATTTAGAGGCAAACAGGCAGAAATTCCCATTATTTTGGAGCAAAAATGAAGAAATTACCCTTTTTATGGCAAAAAGGTATGCATTCCCATTATTTTCAGGCAAAAAGGCAGAAATTCACCTTATGTAGGGGAAAAATTGCAGAAATTTCACATATTTCAGGGCAAAAAGGAAGAAATTTTCTGTATTTTGGAGCAAAATTGCAGAAATTCCCCTAGTTGTGGGGCAAGAAGACAGAAATTCCCTATATGTTGGGGCAAAAAGACAGAAATTATCTTTATTTTGTGGCAAAACTTAGAAATTCCACTTATTTTGGGGCAAAATTCCAGAAATTTCCCTTATTTTGGGGCAAAATTGCAGAAATTTCACTTATTTTGGGGCAAAATTGCCGAAATTTCACTTATTTCAGGGGAAAAAGGCAGAAATTTTCCTTATTTTGGGGCAAAAAGTCAGAAATTCCTAATATTTTGTGGCAAAAATGCAGAAATTCCCCTTATATTGAGGTAAAAAGGCTGAAATTCCCCTTATTTGGGGGCAAAGAGGCAGAAATTTCCCTTATTTTGGGGCAAAATTGGAGAAATATCACGTATTTCCTGGTAATAATTCAGAAATTCCCCTTATTTTGGGGCAAACAAGACAGGAATTCCCTTTGTTTTGGGGGAAAAAGACAGAAATTCCACTTATTTAGAGGCAAAAAGGCAGAAATTTCCATTATTTTGGAGCAAAAATGAAGAAATTTACCTTTTTATGGCAAAAAGGTATGCATTCCTGTTATTTTTGGGATAAAAAGCAGAAATTCCCCGTATTTAGAAGCAAAATTGCAGAAATTCTCAAATTTTCAGGCAAAAAGGCAGAAATTCTTCTTATTTTGGGCAAAAAGACAGAAAATCTCCTTTTTTCGGGAGCATACAGTCAGAAATTTCCCTTATTTTAAGGCAAAATTGCAGAAATTTCCTTTACATTGGGGCAAAATTGCAGAAATTTCTCTTATTTTGGGGCAAAATTGCAGAAATTTCACTTACTTCAGGGTAATAAGTTAGAAATTTTCCTTATTTTGGGGCAAAAAAGACAGAAATTATCTTTGTTTTGGGGGAAAAAGACAGAAATTCCACTTATTTAGAGGCAAACAGGCAGAAATTCCCTTTATTTTTGAGCAAAAATGAAGAAATTACCCTTTTTATAGCAAAAAGGTATGCATTCTCATTATTTTCAGGCAAAAAGGCAGAAATTCCCTGTATTTTGGAGCAAAATTGCAAAATTCCCCTAATTTTGGGGCAAAAGGCAGAAATTCCCTTTATTTTGGGGCAAAAAACAGAAATTCCCCTTGTTTTGGGGCAAAATTCCTGAAATTTCCTTTATTTTGGGTCAAAATTGCAGGAATTTACCTTATTTTAGGGCAAAATTGCAGAAATTTCTTTTATTTGGGGCAAAATTTCAGAAATTTCACTTATTTTCAGGTAAAAAGGCTGAAATTTCCTTAGTTTTGGGGCAAAAACGAAGAAATTCCCCTTATTTTGGGGAAAAATTGCAGAAATTTCACTTATTTTAGAGAAAAAAAGCAAAAATTTTTCTAATTTTAGGGCAAAAAGACAGAAATTCCCATTATTTTGGGGCAAAAAATCAGAAATTCACCTTATTTAGGGGTAAAATTGCAGAAATTTCAAATATTTCAGGGCAAAAAGGCAGAAATTCCCCGTATTTTGGAGCAAAATTGCAGAAATTCCCCTAATTGTGGGGCAAAAAGGCAGAAAATCCCTATATGTTGGGGCAAAAAGACAGAAATTCTCCTTATCTTAGGGCAAAACTTAGAAATTCCACTTATTTTGGGGCAAAATTCCAGAAATTTCCCTTATTTTGGGGCAAAATTGCAGAAATTTCACTTATTTCAGGGAAAAAAGGCAGAAATTTTCTTTATTTTGTGGCAAAAAGTCAGAAATTCCTAATATTTTGTGGCAAAAATGCAGAAATTCCCCTTATTTTGAGGTATAAAGGCTGAAATTCCCCTTATTTCAGGGCAAAAAGGCAGAAATTTCCCTTATTTTGGGGCAAAATTGCAGAAATTTCACTTATTTTCAGGTAAAAAGGCTGAAATTTCCTTTATTTTGGGGCAAAAAGGGAAAAATTCCCCTTATTTCTGAGCAAAAATGCAGAAATTTCTGTTAATATTGGGAAAAATTGCAGAAATTTTCCTTATTTTAGGGCAAAATTGCAGAAATTTCACTTATTTCATAGAAAAAAAGCAATTTTTTTTTATTTTGAGGCAAAAAGGCAGAAATTCCCATTAATTTGTGGCAAAAGGAAGAAATTCACCTTATTTTGGGGTAAAATTGCAGAAATTTCACATATTTCAGAACAAAAAGGCAGAAATTTCCCTTATTTTGGGGCAAAATTGCAGAAATTTCACTTATTTCAGTGTAGTAAGTCAGAAATTCCCCTTATTTTGAGGCGAAAAAGACAGAAATTCCCTTTGTTTTGAGGGAAAAAGACAGAAATTCCACTTATTTAGAGGCAAAAAGGCAGAAATTCCCCTTATTTTGGAGCAAAAATGAAGAAATTTCCCTTTTTTACGGCAAAAAGTTATGCATTCCCTTTATTTTTGGGAAAGGGAAGAAATTCCCTGTATTTTGGAGCAAAATTGCAGAAATTCCCCTAATTGTGGGGCAAAAAGGCAGAAATTCCCTGTATGTTAGGGCAAAAATACAGAAATTCTCCTTATTTTGGGGCAAAACTCAGAAATTCCACTTATTTTGGGGCAAAATTGCAGAAATTTCCCTTATTCTTGGGCAACATTGCAGAAATTTCACTTATTTTGGGGCAATATAGCAGAAATTTTACTTATTTCCGGGGAAAAAGGTAGAAATTTTCCTTAATTTTGGGCAAAAAAGGCAGGAATTCCCCTTATTTTGAGGTAAAAAGGCTGAAATTCCCTTTATTTGAGGGCAAAGAGTCAGAAATTTCCCTTATTTTGGGGCAAAATTACAGACATTTCATTTATTTCAGGGTATTAAGTCTGAAATTCCCCTTATTTTGGGTCAAAAAAGACAGAAATTCCCTTCGTTTTGGAGGAAAAGACAGAAATTCCACTTATTTAGAGGCAAATAGGCAGAAATTTTCATTTATTTTGGAGCAAAAATGAAGAAATTTACCTTTTTATGGCAAAAAGGTATGCATTCCCCTTACTTTCGGGATAAAAAGCAGAAATTCCCCGTATTTTGAAGCAAAATTGCAGAAATTCTCATAATTTTCGGGCAAAAAGGCAGAAATTCTCCTTATTTTGGGGCAAGAAGACAGAAAATCTCCATTTTTCGGGAGCAAAATTCAGAAATTTCCCTTAATTTGGGGCAAAATTGCAGAAATTTTACTTATTTCAGGGTAATAAGTCAGAAATTCCCCTTATTTTGGGGCAAAAAAGAAAGAAATTCCCTTTGTTTTGGGGGAAAAAGAAAGAAATTCCACTTATTTAGAGGCAAAAAGGCAGAAATTCCCCGTTATTTTGGAGCAAAAATGAAGAAATTTCCCTTTTAATAGGCAAAAAGGTATGCATTCCCATTATTTTCAGGCAAAAAGGCAGAAATTCCCCGTATTTTGGAGCAAATTACAGAAATTGCCCTAATTTTGGGGCAAAAGGCAGAAATTCCCTATATTTTGGGGCAAAAATCAGAAATTCCCCTTATTTTGGGGCAAAATTCCAGAAATTTCCTTTATTTTGGGGCAAAATTGCAAAAATTTTTCTTATTTGGGGCAAAATTGCAGAAATTTCACTTATTTTCTGGTAAAAAGGCTGAAATTTCCTTTATTTTGGGGCAAAAAGGGAGAAATTCCCCTTATTTTGGGGCAAAATTGCAGAAATTTCCGATATTATTGGGAAAAATTGCAGAAATTTTCTTTATTTTAGGGCAAAATTGCAGAAATTTCACTTATTTCATAGAAAAAAAGCAAAACTTTTTCTTATTTTGGGGCAAAAAGGCAGAAATTCCCATTAATTTGTGGCAAAAAGGCAGAAATTTACCTTATTTAGGGGTAAAATTGCAGAAATTCACATATTTCAGGGCATAAAGGAAGAAATTTTCTGTATTTTGGAGCAAAATTGCAGAAATTCCCCTAGTTGTGGGGCAAAAAGACAGAAATTCCCTATATGTTGGGCAAAAAACAGAAATTCTCCTTATCTTGTGGCAAAACTTAGAAATTCCACTTATTTTGGGGCAAAATTCCATAAATTTCCCTTATTTTGAGGCAAAATTGCAGAAATTTCACTTATTTTGGGGCAAATTTGCGGAAATTTCACTTATTTCAGGGGAAATAGGCAGAATTTTCCTTATTTTGGGGCAAAAAGTCAGAAATTCCTAATATTTTGTGGCAAAAATGCAGAAATTCCCCTTATTTTGAGGTAAAAAGGCTGAAATTCCCCTTATTTGGAGGCACAGAGGCAGAAATTTCCCTTATTTTTGGGCAAAATTGGAGAAATTTCACGTATTTCAGGGTAATAATTCAGAAATTCCCCTTATTTTGGGGCAAAAAATACAGAAATTCCCTTTGTTTTGGGGAAAAAAGACAGAAATTCCACTTATTTAGAGGCAAAAAGGCAGAAATTTCCCTTATTTTGGAGCAAAAATGAAGAAATTTACCTTTATATGGCAAAAAGATATGCATTCCTGTTATTTTTGGGATAAAAAGCAGAAATTCCCCGTATTTAGAAGCAAAATTGCAGAAATTCTCTAATTTTCAGGCAAAAAGGCAGAAATTCTCCTTATTTTTGGGCAAAAAGACAGAAAATCTCCTTTTTTCGGGAGCAAACAGTCAGAAATTTCCCTTATTTTGGCGCAAAATTGCAGAAATTTCCTTTACATTGGGGCAAAATTGCAGAAATTTCCCTTATTTTGGGGCAAAATTGCAGAAATTTCACTTACTTTAGGGTAATAAGTCAAAAATTTCCCTTATTTTGGGGCAAAAAAGACAGAAATTCTCTTTGTTTTGAGGGAAAAAGACAGAAATTCCACTTATTTAGAGGCAAACAGGCAGAAATTCCCTTTATTTTGGAGCAAAAATGAAGAAATTACCCTTTTTATGGCAAAAAGGTATGCATTCCCATTATTTTCAGGCAAAAAGGCAGAAATTCACCTTATTTGTGGTAAAATTGCAGAAATTTCACATATTTCAGGGCAAAAAAAAAAGAAATTTTCTGTATTTTGGAGCAAAATTGCAGAAATTCCCCTAGTTGTGGGGCAAAAAGACAGAAATTCACTATATGTTGGGGCAAAAAGACAGAAATTCTCTTTATTTTGTGGCAAAACTTAGAAATTCCACTTATTTGGGGGCAAAATTCCAGAAATTTCCCTTATTTTGGGGCAAAATTGCAGAAATTTCACTTATTTTGGGGCAAAATTGCCGAAATTTCACTTATTTCAGGGGAAAAAGGCAGAAATTTTCCTTATTTTGGAGCAAAAAGTCAGAAATTCCTAATATTTTGTGGCAAAAATGCAGAAATTCCCCTTATATTGAGGTAAAAAGGCTGAAATTCCCCTTATTTGGGGGCAAAGAAGCAGAAATTTCCCTTATTTTGGGGCAAAATTGGAGAAATTTCACATATTTCAGGGTAATAATTCAGAAATTCCCCTTATTTTGGAGAAAAAAAGAGAGAAATTCCCTTTGTTTTGGGGGAAAAAGACAGAAATTCCACTTATTTAGAGGCAAAAAGGCAGAAATTCCTCTTATTTTGGAGCAAAAATGAAGAAATTTACCTTTTTATGGCAAAAAGGTATGCATTCCTGTTATTTTTGGGATAAAAAGCAGAAATTCCCCGTATTTAGAAGCAAAATTGAAGAAATTCTCTAATTTTCAGGCAAAAAGGCAGAAATTCTCCTTATTTTGGGGCAAAAAGACAGAAAATCTCCTTTTTACGGGAGCAAACAGTCAGAAATTTCCCTTATTTTGGCGCAAAATTTCAGAAATTTCCTTTACATTGGGGCAAAATTGCAGAAATTTCCCATATTTTGGGGCAAAATTGCAGAAATTTCACTTACTTCAGGGTAATAAGTCAGAAATTTCCCTTATTTTGGGGCAACAAAGACAGAAATTCTCTTTGTTTTGGGGGAAAAAGACAGAAATTCCACTTATTTAGAGGCAAACAGGCAGAAATTCCCTTTATTTTGGAGCAAAAATGAAGAAATTACCCTTTTTATGGCAAAAAAGGTATGCATTCCCATTATTTTCAGGCAAAAAGGCAGAAATTCACCTTATTTAGGAGTAAAATTGCAGAAATTTCACATATTTCAGGGCAAAAAGGAAGAAATTTTCTGTATTTTGGAGCAAAATTGCAGAAATTCCCCTAGTTGTGGGGCAAAAAGACAGAAATTCACTATATGTTGGGGCAAAAAGACAGAAATTCTCTTTATTTTGTGGCAAAACTTAGAAATTCCACTTATTTTGGGGCAAAATTCCAGAAATTTCCCTTATTTTGGGGCAAAATTGCAGAAATTTCACTTATTTTGGGGCAAAATTGCCGAAATTTCACTTATTTCAGGGGAAAAAGGCAGAAATTTTCCTTATTTTGGAGCAAAAAGTCAGAAATTCCTAATATTTTGTGGCAAAAATGTAGAAATTCCCCTTATATTGAGGTAAAAAGGCTGAAATTCCCCTTATTTGGGGGCAAAGAAGCAGAAATTTCCCTTATTTTGGGGCAAAATTGGAGAAATTTCACATATTTCAGGGTAATAATTCAGAAATTCCCCTTATTTTGGGGAAAAAAAGACAGAAATTACCTTTGTTTTGGGGGAAAAAGACAGAAATTCCACTTATTTAGAGGCAAAAAGGCAGAAATTCCTCTTATTTTGGAGCAAAAATGAAGAAATTTACCTTTATATGGCAAAAATATATGCATTCCTGTTATTTTTGGGATAAAAAGCAGAAATTCCCCGTATTTAGAAGCAAAATTGCAGAAATTCTCTAATTTTCAGGCAAAAAGGCAGAAATTCTCCTTATTTTAGGGCAAAAAGACAGAAAATCTCCTTTTTACGGGAGCAAACAGTCAGAAATTTCCCTTATTTTGGCGCAAAATTTCAGAAATTTCCTTTACATTGGGGCAAAATTGCAGAAATTTCCCTTATTTTGGGGCAAAATTGCAGAAATTTCACTTACTTCAGGGTAATAAGTCAGAAATTTCCCTTATTTTGGGGCAACAAAGACAGAAATTCTCTTTGTTTTGCGGGAAAAAGACAGAAATTCCACTTATTTAGAGGCAAACAGGCAGAAATTCCCTTTATTTTGGAGCAAAAATGAAGAAATTACCGTTTTTATGGCAAAAAAGTTTGCATTCCCATTATTTTCAGGCAAAAAGGCAGAAATTCACCTTATTTAGGGGTAAAATTGCAGAAATTTCACATAATTCAGGGCAAAAAAGAAGAAATTTTCTGTATTTTGGAGCAAAATTGCAGAAATTCCTATAGTTGTGGGGCAAGAAGGCAGAAATTCCCTATATGTTGGGGCAAAAAAACAGAAATTCTCTTTATTTTGTGGCAAAACTTAGAAATTCCACTTATTTTGGGGCAAAATTCCAGAAATTTCCCTTATTTTGGGGCAAAATTGCAGAAATTTCACTTATTTTGGGGCAAAATTGCCGAAATTTTACTTATTTCAGGGGAAAAAGGCAGAAATTTTCTTTATTTTGGGGCGAAAAGTCAGAAATTCCTAATTTTTTGTGGCAAAAATGCAGAAATTCCCCTTATATTGAGGTAAAAAGGCTGAAATTCCCCTTATTTGGGGGCAAAGAGGCAGAAATTTCCCTTATTTTGGGGCAAAATTGGAGAAATTTCACGTATTTCAGGGTAATAATTCAGAAATTCCCCTTATTTTGGGGCAAAAAAGACAGAAATTCCCTTTGCTTTGGGGGAAAAAGACAGAAATTCCACTTATTTAGAGGCAAAAAGGCAGAAATTTTCCTTATTTTGGAGCAAAAATGAAGAAATTTACCTTTTTATGGCAAAAAGGTATGCATTCCTGTTATTTTTGGGATAAAAAGCAGAAATTCCCCATATTTAGAAGCAAAATTGCAGAAATTCTCTAATTTTCAGGCAAAAAGGCAGAAATTCTCCTTATTTTGGGGCAAAAAGACAGAAAATCTCCTTTTTTCGGGAGCAAACAGTCAGAAATTTCCCTTATTTTGGGGCAAAATTGCAGAAATTTCCTTTACATTGGGGCAAAATTGCAGAAATTTCCCTTATTTTGGGCAAAATTGCAGAAATTTCACTTACTTCAGGGTAATAAGTCAGAAATTTCCCTTATTTTGGGGCAAAAAAGACAGGAATTCTCTTTGTTTTGGGGGAAAAAGACAGAAATTCCACTTATTTAGAGGCAAACAGGCAGAAATTCCCTTTATTTTGGAGCAAAAATGAAGAAATTACCCTTTTTATGGCAAAAAAGGTATGCATTCCCATTATTTTCAGGCAAAAAGGCAGAAATTCACCTTATTTAGGAGTAAAATTGCAGAAATTTCACATATTTCAGGGCAAAAAGGAAGAAATTTTCTGTATTTTGGAGCAAAATTGCAGAAATTCCCCTAGTTGTGGGGCAAAAAGACAGAAATTCACTATATGTTGGGGCAAAAAGACAGAAATTCTCTTTATTTTGTGGCAAAACTTAGAAATTCCACTTATTTTGGGGCAAAATTCCAGAAATTTCCCTTATTTTGGGGCAAAATTGCAGAAATTTCACTTATTTTGGGGCAAAATTGCCGAAATTTCACTTATTTCAGGGGAAAAAGGCAGAAATTTTCCTTATTTTGGAGCAAAAAGTCAGAAATTCCTAATATTTTGTGGCAAAAATGTAGAAATTCCCCTTATATTGAGGTAAAAAGGCTGAAATTCCCCTTATTTGGGGGCAAAGAAGCAGAAATTTCCCTTATTTTGGGGCAAAATTGGAGAAATTTCACATATTTCAGGGTAATAATTCAGAAATTCCCCTTATTTTGGGGAAAAAAAGACAGAAATTCCCTTTGTTTTGG
Source organism: Micromys minutus (assembly GCF_963924665.1). Taxonomy (NCBI): domain Eukaryota; kingdom Metazoa; phylum Chordata; class Mammalia; order Rodentia; family Muridae; genus Micromys; species Micromys minutus. The sequence continues at coordinate 221,727 of NW_027667366.1, read as the reverse complement.
GGGAAAAAGACAGAAATTCCACTTATTTAGAGGCAAAAAGGCAGAAATTCCTCTTATTTTGGAGCAAAAATGAAGAAATTTACCTTTATATGGCAAAAATATATGCATTCCTGTTATTTTTGGGATAAAAAGCAGAAATTCCCCGTATTTAGAAGCAAAATTGCAGAAATTCTCTAATTTTCAGGCAAAAAGGCAGAAATTCTCCTTATTTTAGGGCAAAAAGACAGAAAATCTCCTTTTTACGGGAGCAAACAGTCAGAAATTTCCCTTATTTTGGCGCAAAATTTCAGAAATTTCCTTTACATTGGGGCAAAATTGCAGAAATTTCCCTTATTTTGGGGCAAAATTGCAGAAATTTCACTTACTTCAGGGTAATAAGTCAGAAATTTCCCTTATTTTGGGGCAACAAAGACAGAAATTCTCTTTGTTTTGCGGGAAAAAGACAGAAATTCCACTTATTTAGAGGCAAACAGGCAGAAATTCCCTTTATTTTGGAGCAAAAATGAAGAAATTACCGTTTTTATGGCAAAAAAGTTTGCATTCCCATTATTTTCAGGCAAAAAGGCAGAAATTCACCTTATTTAGGGGTAAAATTGCAGAAATTTCACATAATTCAGGGCAAAAAAGAAGAAATTTTCTGTATTTTGGAGCAAAATTGCAGAAATTCCTATAGTTGTGGGGCAAGAAGGCAGAAATTCCCTATATGTTGGGGCAAAAAAACAGAAATTCTCTTTATTTTGTGGCAAAACTTAGAAATTCCACTTATTTTGGGGCAAAATTCCAGAAATTTCCCTTATTTTGGGGCAAAATTGCAGAAATTTCACTTATTTTGGGGCAAAATTGCCGAAATTTTACTTATTTCAGGGGAAAAAGGCAGAAATTTTCTTTATTTTGGGGCGAAAAGTCAGAAATTCCTAATTTTTTGTGGCAAAAATGCAGAAATTCCCCTTATATTGAGGTAAAAAGGCTGAAATTCCCCTTATTTGGGGGCAAAGAGGCAGAAATTTCCCTTATTTTGGGGCAAAATTGGAGAAATTTCACGTATTTCAGGGTAATAATTCAGAAATTCCCCTTATTTTGGGGCAAAAAAGACAGAAATTCCCTTTGCTTTGGGGGAAAAAGACAGAAATTCCACTTATTTAGAGGCAAAAAGGCAGAAATTTTCCTTATTTTGGAGCAAAAATGAAGAAATTTACCTTTTTATGGCAAAAAGGTATGCATTCCTGTTATTTTTGGGATAAAAAGCAGAAATTCCCCATATTTAGAAGCAAAATTGCAGAAATTCTCTAATTTTCAGGCAAAAAGGCAGAAATTCTCCTTATTTTGGGGCAAAAAGACAGAAAATCTCCTTTTTTCGGGAGCAAACAGTCAGAAATTTCCCTTATTTTGGGGCAAAATTGCAGAAATTTCCTTTACATTGGGGCAAAATTGCAGAAATTTCCCTTATTTTGGGCAAAATTGCAGAAATTTCACTTACTTCAGGGTAATAAGTCAGAAATTTCCCTTATTTTGGGGCAAAAAAGACAGGAATTCTCTTTGTTTTGGGGGAAAAAGACAGAAATTCCACTTATTTAGAGCCAAACAGGCAGAAATTCCCTTTATTTTGGAGCAAAAATGAAGAAATTACCCTTTTTATTGCAAAAAAGTATGCATTCCCATTATTTTCAGGCAAAAAGGCAGAAATTCCCTGTATTTTGGAGCAAAATTGCAGAAATTCCCCTAATTTGGGGGCAAAAAGGCAGAAATTCCCTATATGTTGGGCAGAAAAGACAGAAATTCTCTTTCTTTTGGGGCAAAACTCAGAAATTCCATTTATTTTGGGGCAAAATTCCAGAAATTTCCCTTATTTTGGGTCAAAATTGCAGAAATTTCACTTATTTCAGGGCATAATTCAAAAATTCCTTTTATTTTGGGGCAAAAAGACAGAAATTCCATTTATTTTTTGGTAAAAAGGCAATAATTTCATTTACTTTGTGGTAAAAAGGCAGAAATTCCTATTATTTTGGGGCAAAAATGAAGAAATTTCCCTTTTTTGTGGTAAACGGTATACATTCCTTTTACATTCAGGATAAAAAGCAGAAATTCCCCGTATTTTGAAGCAAAATTGCAGAAAATCTCATAATTTTCGGGCAAAAAGGCAGAAATTCCCTAATTTTGGGGCAAAAGTCAGAAATTCCCTTTATTTTGGGGCAAAAATCAGAAATTCCCGTTCTTTTGGTGCAAAATTCAAGAAATTTCCTTTATTTTGGGGCAAAATTTCAGGAATTTACCTTATTTTGGGGCAAAATTGCAGAAATTTCAGTTATTTTCAGGTAAAAAGGCTGAAATTTCCTTTGTTTTGTGGCAAAAAGGGAGAAATTCCCCTTATTTTGGAGCAAAATTGCAGAAATTTCCCTTATTATGGGGAAATATTGCAGAAATTTCCCTTAATTCACGGCGAAAAGGCAGAAATTTCCCTTATTTTGGAGCAAAAATGAAGAAATTTCCCTTTTTATTGCAAAAAGGTATGCATTCCCATTATTTTCGGGCAAAAGGCTGAAATTCCCCGTATTTTGGAGCAAAATTGCAGAAATTCCCCTAATTGTGGGGCAAAAAGCAAAAATTCCTTTTATTTGCGGGCAAAAATCAGAAATTCCCCTTATTTTGGGGCAAAATTCCAGAAATTACCTTTATTTTGGGGCAAAATTGCAGAAATTTACCTTATTTTGGGGCAAAATTGCAAAAATTTCCCTTATTTGGGGCAAAATTGCAGAAATTTCAGTTATTTTCAGGTAAAAAGGCTGAAATTTTTTTTATTTTGTGGCAAAAAGGGAGAAATTCCCCTTATTTTGGGGCAATATTGCAGAAATTTCCTTTATTATGAGGAAATATTGCAGAAATTTCCCTTAATTTAAGGCAAAATTGTAGAAATTTCACTTATATCAGAGAAAAAAAGCAAAAATTTTTCTTATTTTGGGGCAAAAAGGGAGAAATTCCCATTATTTTGGGGCAAAAAGGCAGAAATTCACCTTATTTTGGGGTAAAATTGCAGAAATTTCACATATTTCAGGGCAGAAAGGCAGAAATTTCCCTTAATTTGGGGCAAAAAAGACAGAAATTTTCTTTGTTTTGGGTGAAAAAGACAGAAATTCCACTTATTTAGAGGCAAAAAGGCAAAAATTCCCCTTATTTTGGAGCAAAAATGAAGAAATTTACCTTATTTATGGCAAAAAGTTATGCATTCCCTTTATTTTCGGGCAAAATGGCAGAAATTCCTCGTATTTTGGAGCAAAATTGCAGAAATTCCCCTAATTTTGGGGCAAAAATGCAGAAATTTTCTATATGTTGGGGCAAAAAGGCAAAAATTCTCCTTATTTTGGGGCAAAACTCAGAAATTCCACTTATTTTGGGGCAAAATTTCAGAAATTTCCTTTATTCTGGGGCAAAATTGCAGAAATTTCACTTATTTTCAGGTAAAAAGGCTGAAATTTCCTTTATTTTGGGGCAAGAAGAGAGAAATTCCCCTTATTTTGGGGTAAAAATGCAGAAATTCCCCTTATTTTGAGGTAAAAAGCCTGAAATTCCCCTTATTTGTGGGCAAAGAGGCAGAAATTTTCCTTATTTTGGGGCAAAATTGCAGAAATTTCACTTATTTCATAGTAAGAAGTAAGAAATTCCTCTTATTTTGGGGCAAAAATGATAGAAATTCCTTTTGTTTTGGGGGAAAAAGACAGAAATTCCAATTATTTAGAGGCAAAAAGCAGAAATTCCCCTTATTTTGGAGCAAAAATGAAGAAATTCACCTTTTTATGGCAAAAAGGTATGCATTCCCCTTACTTTCGGGATAAAAGCAGAAATTCCTCGTATTTTGAAGCAAAATTGCAGAAATTCTCATAATTTTCGGGCAAAAAGACAGAAATTCTTTTTTTTGGGGGCAAAAAGACAGAAAATCTCCTTTTTTTGGGAACAAACAGTCAGAAATTTCCCTTATTTTGGGGCAAAATTGCATAAATTTCCTTTACATTGGGGCAAAATTTAAGAAATTTCCTTTATTTTGGGGCAAAATTGCAGAAATTTCACTTATTTCAGGGTAATAAGTCAGAAATTCCCCTTATTTTGGGGCAAAAAAGACAGAAATTCTTTTTGTTTTGGGGGAAGAAGACAGAAATTCCACTTATTTAGAGGTAAAAAGGCAGAAATCACCTTTATTTTGGAGCAAAAATAAAGAAATTAACCTTTTTATGGCAAAAAGGTATGCATTCCTATTATTTTCGGGCAAAAAGGCAGAAATTCCTCGTATTTTGGAGCAAAAGTGCAGAAATTCCCCTAATTTTGGGGCAAAAGGCAAAAATTCTTTTTGTTTTGGGGCAAAATTCAGAAATTCCCATTATTTTGGGGCAAAAATTCAGAAATTTCCTTTATTTTGGGGCAAAATTGCAATAATTTACCTTATTTTGGGGCACAATTTCAGAAATTTCCCTTATTTGGGGCAAAATTGCAGAAATTTTAGTTATTTTCATGTAAAAAGGGTGAAATTTCCTTTATTTTGGGGCAAAAAGTGAGAAATTCCCCTTATTTTGGGGCAAAATTGCAGAAATTTCCCTTATTATGGGGAAAAATTGCAGAAATTTCCGTGATTTTAGGCCAAAATTGCAGAAATTTCACTTATTTCAGAGGAAAAAAGCAAAAATTTTTCTTATTTTGGGGCAAAAATGCAGAAATTCTCATTATTTTGGGGCAAAAAGTCAGAAATTCACCTTATTTTGGGGTAAAATTGCAGAAATTTCACATATTTCAGGGCAAAAAGGCAGAAATATCCCTTATTTTGAGGCAAAAAAGACAGAAATTCCCTTTGTTTTGGGGGAAAAAGACAGAAATTCCACTTATTTAGAAGCAAAAAGGCAGAAATTCCCCTTATTTTGGAGCAAAAATAAAGAAATTTCCCTTTTTTATGGCAAAAAGTTATGCATTCCCCTTATTTTCGGGAAAAAAGGCAGAAATTCCCCGTATTTTGGAGCAAAATTGCAGAAATTCCCCTAATTGTGGGGCAAAAATTCAGAAATTCCTAATATGTTGGGGCATAAAGAAAGAAATTCTCCTTATTTGGGGGCAAAACTCAGAAATTCCACTTATTTTGGGGCAAAATTCCAGAAATTCCCCTTATTTTGGGGCAAAATTGCAAAATTTCACTTATTTTAGGTCAAAATTGCAGAAATTTCACTTTTTAAGGAAAAAAAGGCAGAAATTTTCTTTATTTTGGGGCAAAAAGGAAGAAATTCCTAATATTTTGTGGCAAAATGCAGAAATTCCTTTTATTTTGAGGTGAAAAGGCTGAAATTCCCCATATTTGTGGGCAAAAAGGCAGAAATTCTTTTTATTTTGGGGCAAAACTCTAAATTCCACTTATTTTGGGGCAAAATTCCAGAAATTTCCATTATTCTGGGGCAAAATTGCAGAAATTTCACTTATTTTTGGGCAAAATTTCAGAAATTTCACTTATTTCAGGGAAAAAAGGGAGAAATTTTCCTTATTTTTTGGCAAAAAGGCAGAAATTCCCCTTATTTTGAGGTAAAAAGCCTGAAATTCCCCTTATTTGGGGGCAAAATGAAGGAATTTCCCTTATTTTGGGGCAAAATTGCCGAAATTTCACATATTTCAGGGTAATAATTCAGAAATTCCACTTATTTTAGGGTAAAAAAGACAGAAATTCCCTTTGTTTCTGAAAAAAAAGACAGAAATTCCACTTATTTAAAGGCAAAAAGGCCGAAATTCCCCTTATTTTGGAGCAAAAATGAAGAAATTTACCTTTTTATGGCAAAAAGGTATGCATTCCCCTTACTTTCGGGATAAAAGCAGAAATTCCCCGTATTTTGATGCAAAATTACAGAAATTTTCATAATTTTTGAGCAAAAAGGCAGAAATTTTCCTTATTTTTGGGCAACAAGGCACAAAATCTCCTATTTTTGGAACAAACAGTCAGAAATTCCCCTTATTTTTGGGCAAAATTGCAGAAATTTCCTTTACATTGGGGCAAAATTGCAGAAATTTCGCTTATTTTGGGGCAAAATTGCAGAAATTTCACTTATGTCAGGGTAATAATTGAGAAATTCTCCTTATTTTGCGGCAAAAAAACCAGAAATTCCCTTTGTTTTGGGGGAAAAAAAACAGAAATTCCACTTAATTAGAGGCAAAAATGCAGAAATTCCCCTTTTTTTGGAGCAAAAATGAAGAAATTTCCCTTTTTATGACAAAAAGGTATGCATTCCCATTATTTTCGGGCAAAAAGGCAGAAATTCCTCATATTTTGGAGCAAAATTGCAGAAATTCCCTTAATTTTGGGGCAAAAGGCAGAAATTCCCTTTATTTTGGGGCCAAAATCAGAAATTCCCATTAATTTGGGGCAAAATTCAAGAAATTTCCTCTATTTTGGGGCATAATTGCAGGAATTTACCTTATTTTGGAGCAAAATTGCAGAAATTTCTCTTATATGGGGCAAAATTACAGAAATTTCACTTATTTTCAGGTAAAAAGGCTGAAACTTCATTTATTTTGGGGCAAAAAGGAAGAAATTCCCCTTATTATGGGTCAGAATTGCAGAAATTTCCCTAAATATGTTGAAATATTGCAGAAATTTCCCTTAATTTAAAGCAAAATTACAGAAATTTCACTTATTTCAGAGAAAAAAAGCCAAAATTTTTTTTATTTTGGGGCCAGAAAGCAGAAATTCCCATTATTTTGGGGCAAAATGCCGAAATTCACCTTATTTTGGGGTAAAATTGCAGAATTTTCACATATTTCAGGGCAAAAAGGCAAATATTTCCCTTATTTTGGGGCAAAAAAGACAGAAATTCCCTTTGTTTTGGGGGAAAAAGACAGAAATTCCACTTATTTAGAGGCAAAAAGGCAGAAATTCCCCTTATTTTGGAGCAAAAATGAAGAAATTTTCCTTTTTAATGGCAAAAAGTTATGCATTCCCCTTATTTTCGGGCAAAAAGGCAGATATTTCCCATATTTTGGAGCAAAATTGCAGAAATTCCCCTAATTGTGGGGCAAAAATGCAGAAATTCCCTATATGTTTGGGCAAAAAGACAGAAATTCTTTTTATTTTGGGGCAAAATTCAGAAATTTCACTTATTTGGGGCAAAATTCAAGAAATTTCCCTTATTTTGGGGCAAAATTGCTGAAATTTCACTTATTTTGGGGCAAAATTGCAGAAATTCCCTTTATTTTGAGGGAAAAAGGCTGAAATTCCCCTTATTTGTGGTCAAAAAGGCAGAAATTTCTCTTATTTTGGGGCAAAAAGACAGTAATTTCCCTTATTTTGTGGCAAAAAGGTAGAAATTTCTTTTATTTTGGGTCAAAATTGCAGAAATATCACTTATTTCAGGGCCTAATTCAAAAATTCCTTTTATCTTGGGACAAAATAAGAGAAATTCCATTTATTTTTGGTTAAAAAGGGAGAAATTTCACTTATTTTGAGGTAAAAAGCAGAAATTCTTCTAATTTTGGGGCAAAAATGAAGAAATTTCCCTTTTTTTGTGGCAAAAGGTATACATTCCCCTTACTTTCGGGATAAAAAGCCGAAATTGCCCGTATTTTGAAGCAAAATTGCAGACATTTTCATAATTTTCAGGCAAAAAAAGCAGAAATTCTTCTTATTTTAGGGCAAAAAGACAGAAAATCTCCTTTTTTCGGGAGCAAACAGTCAGAAATTCCCCTTATTTTGGGGCACAATTGCAGAAATTTCCTTTACATTGGGGCAAAATTTCAGAAATTTCCCTTATTTTGGGGCAAAATTGCAGAAATTTCACTTATTTCAGGGTAATAAGTCAGAAATTCCCCTTATTTTGGGGAATAAAAGACAGAAATTCCCTTTGTTTTGGGGGAAAAAGACAGAAATTCCACTTAGTTAGAGGCAAAAATGCAGAAATTCCCCTTATTTTGGAGCAAAAATGAAAAAATTTCCCTTTTTATGGCAAAAAGGTATGCATTCCCATTATTTTCGGGCAAAAAGGCACAAATTCCCCGTATTTTGGAGCAAAATTGCAGAAATTCCCCTTATTTTGGGGCAAAAGGCAGAAATTCCCTTTATTTTGAGGCAAAAATCAGAAATTCCCCTTATTTTGGGGCAAAATTCAAGAAATTTCTTTTATTTTTGGGCAAAATTTCAGGAATTTACCTTATTTTGGGGTAAAATTGCAGACATTTCCTTTATTTGGGGCAAAATTGCATAAAATTCACTTATTTTCAGGTAAAAAGTCTGAAATTTCCTTAATTTTAGGGCAAAAAAAGAGAAATTCCCCTTATTTTGGGGCAAAATTGCAGAAAATTCCCTTGTTATGGGATAAAATTTCAGAAATTTCCCTTATTTTAGGGCAAAATTGCAGAAATTTCACTTACTTCAGAGAAATAAAGCAAAAATGTTTCTTATTTTGGGGCAAAAAGGCAGAAATTCCCATTATTTTAGGGCAAAAAGGCAGAAATTCACCTTATTTTAGGGTAAAATTGCAGAAATTTTACTTATTTCAGGGCAAAAAGGCAGAAATTTCCCTTATTTTGGGGCAAAATTGCAGAAATTTCACTTATTTCAGGGTAATAAGTCAGAAATTCCCCCTTATTTTGGGGCAAAAAATACAGAAATTCCCGTTGTTTTGGAGGAAAAAGACAGAAATTCCACTTATTTAGAGACAAAAAGTCAGAAATTCCCCTTATTTTGGGGCAAAATTGCAGAAATTTCCTTTACATTGGGGCAAAATTGCAGAAATTTCCCTTATTTTGGGGCAAAATTGCAGAAATTTCACTTATTTCAGGGTAATAAGTCAGAAATTCCCCTTATTTTGGGGCAAAAAAGACAAATATTCTCTTTGTTTTGGGGGAAAAAGACAGAAATTCCACTTAGTTAGAGGCAAAAATGCAGAAATTCCACTTATTTTGGAGCAAAAATGAAGAAATTTTTCTTTTTATGGCAAAAAGGTATGCATTCCCATTATTTTCTTGCAAAAAGGCAGAAATTCCCCGTATTTTGGAGCAAAATTGCAGAAATTCCCCTAATTTTGGGGCAAAAGTCAGAAATTCCCTTTATTTTGGGACAAAAATCAAACATTCCCCTTATTTTGGGGCAAAATTCAAGAAATTTCCTTTATTTTGGGGTAAAATTGCAGGAATTTTCCTTATTTTGGGGCAAAATTGCAGAAATTTCCTTAATTTGGGGCAAAATTGCATAAAATTCACTTATTTTCAGGTAAAAAGGCTGAAATTTTCTTTATTTTGGGGCAAAAAAAGAGAAATTCCCCTTATTTTGGGGCAAAATTGCAGAAATTTCCCTTGTTATGGGAAAAAATTGCAGAAATTTCCCTTATTTTAGGACAAAATTGCAGAAATTTCACTTATTTCAGAGAAATAAAGCAAAAATGTTTCTTATTTTGGGGCAAAAAGGCAGAAAATCTCATTATTTTTGGGCAAAAAGGCAGAAATTCACCTTATTTTGCGGTAAAATTGCAGAAATTTCAATATTTCAGGGCAAAAAGGCAGAAATTTCCCTTTTTTGGGTGCAAAATTGCAGAAATTTCACTTATTTCAGGGTAATAAGTCAGAAATTCCCCCTTATTTTGGGGCTAAAAATACAGAAATTCCCGTTGTTTTGGGGAAAAAAGACAGAAATTCCACTTATTTGGAGTCAAAAAGGCAGAAATTCCCCTTATTTTGGAGCAAATATGAAGAAATTTCCCTTTTTTATGGCAAAAAGATATGCATTTCCCTTATTTTTGAGAAAAAAGGCAGAAATTCCCCGTATTTTGGAGCAAAATTGCAGAAATTCCCCTAATTCTGGGGCAAAAGGCAGAAATTCCCTATATGTTGGGGCAAAAAGACAGAAATTCTCCTTATTTTGGGGCAAAACTCAGAAATTCCACTTCTTTTGGGGCAAAATTCCAGAAATTTCCCTTATTTTGGGGCAAAATTGTAGAAATTTCACTTATATTGGGGCAAAATTGCAGAAATTTCACTTATTTCAGGGGAAAAAGTCAGAAATTTTCCTTATTTTGGGGCAAAATAACAGAAATTCCTAATATTTTGTGGCAAAAATGCAGAAATTCCTCTTATTTTGAGGTAAAAAGGCTGAATTCCCCTTATTTGGGGGCAAAAAGGCAGAAATTTCCCTTATTTTGGGGCAAAATTGCAGAAATTTCACTTATTTCAGGGTAATGAGTCAGAAATTCCTCTTATTTTGGAGCAAAAAAGAGAGAAATTCCCTTTGTTTTTTGGGAAAAAGACAGAAATTCCACTTATTTAGAGGCAAAAAGGCAGAAATTCCCCTTATTTTGGAGCAAAAATGAAGAAATTTCATTTTTTATGGCAAAAAGGTATGCATTCCCATTATTTTCGGGCAAAAACGCAGAAATTTCCTGTATTTTGGAGCAAAAAGGCAGAAATTCCCCGTATTTTGGAGCAAAATTGCAGAAAATCCCCTAATTTTGGGGCAAAAATCAGAAACTCTCTCTATTTTGGGGCAAAATTCAAGAAATTCCCTTTATTTTGGGGCAAAATTGGAGGAATTTACCTTATTTTTGGGCAAAATTGCAGAAATTTCCCTTATTTGGGGCAAAATTGCAGAAATATCACTTATTTTCAAGAATAAGGGCTGATATATCCTTTATTTTGGGGCAAAAAGGGAGAAATTTCTCTTATTTTGGGGCAAAATTGCAGAAATTTTTCTTATTTGGGGCAAAATTGCAGAAACTTCAATTATTTTCAGGTAAAAAGGCTGAAATTTCCTTTATTTTCGGGCAAAAAGGGAGAAATTCCCCTTATTTTGGGGCAAAATTGAAGAAATTTCCCTAGTTATTGAAAAAAATTGCAGAAATTTTCCTTATTTTAGGGCAAAATTGCAGAAATTTCACTTATTTCAGAGAAAAAACGCAAAAATTTTTCTTATTTTGGGGCAAAAAGGCAGAAATTCCCATTATTTCGGGGCAAAAAGGCAGAAATTGGACTTATTTTGGGGTAAAATTGCAAAAATTTCACATATTTCAGGGCAAAAAGGCAGAAAATTCCCTTATTTTGGGGCAAAATTGCAGAAATTTCACTTATTTCATGGTAATAAGTCAGAAATTCCTTTTATTTTGGGGCAAAAAAGACAAAAATTCCTTTTGTTTTGGGGGAAAAAGACAGAAATTCCACTTATTTAGAGGCAAAAAGGCAGAAATTCCCATTATTTTGGAGCAAAATGAAGAAATTTCCCTTTTTTTATGGCAAAAAGTTATGCATTCCCCTTATTTTCTGGCAAAAAGGCAGAAATTCCCTGTATTTTGGAGAAAAATTGCAGAAATTCCCCTAATTGTTGGGCAAAAATGCAGAAATTCCTAATATGTTGGGGCAAAAAGACAGAAATTCTCCTTATTTAAGGGCATAATTCAAAAATTCCACTTATTTTGGGGAAAAAATCCAAAATTTCTCTTATTTTGGGGCAAAATTGCACAAATTTCACTTATTTCAGGGAAAAAAGGCAGAAATTTTCCTTATTTTGGGGCAAAAATGTAGAAATTCTTAATATTTTGTGGCAAAAATGCAGAAATTCGCTTTATTTTGAGGGAAAAAGGCTGAAATTCCCCTTATTTGGGGGCAAAAAGGCAGAAATTTCCCATATTTTGGGGCAAAAAGACAGTAATTCCCCTTATTTTGTGGCAAAAATGTAGAAATGTCTTTTATTTCTGGGCAAAATTGCAGAAATATCACTTATTTCAGGGCCTAATTCAAAAATTCCTTTTATTTTGGGGCAAAAAGAGAGAAATTCCATTTATTTTTGGTTAAAAAGGGAGAAATTTCACTTATTTTGAGGTAAAAAGTAGAAATTCCTCTTATTTTGGGGCAAAAATAAAGAAATTTCCCTTTTTTGTGGCAAAAGGTATACATTCCCCTTACTTTCGGGATAAAAAGCCGAAATTGCCCGTATTTTGTAGCAAAATTGCAGAAATTTTCATAATTTTCGGGCAAAAAAGCAGAAATTCTCCTTATTTTAGGGCAAAAAGACAGAAAATCTCCTTTTTTCGGGAGCAAACAGTCAGAAATTCCCCTTATTTTGGGGCAAAATTGCAGAAATTTCCTTTACATTGTGGCAAAATTGCAGAAATTTCTCTTATTTTGGGGCAAAATTGCAGAATTTTCACTTATTTCAGGGTAATAAGTCAGAAATTTCCCTTATTTTGGGGCAAAAAAGACAGAAATTCCCTATGTTTTGGGGGAAAAAGACAGAAATTCCACTTAGTTAGAGGCAAAAATGCAGAAATTCCCCTTATTTTGGAGCAAAAATGAAGAAATTTTCCTTTTTATGGCAAAAAGGTATGCATTCCCATTATTTTTGTGCAAAAAGGCAGAAATTCCCCGTATTTTGGAGCAAAATTGCAGAAATTGCCCTAATTTTGGGGCAAAAGGCAGAAATTCCCTTTATTTTGGGGCAAAAATCAGAAATTCCTGTTATTTTGGGGCAAAATTCAAAAAAATTCCTTTATTTTGGGGCAAAATTGCAGGAATTTACCTTATTGTGGGGCAAAATTGCAGAAATTTTCTTTATTTGGGGCAAAATTGCATAAAATTCACTTATTTTCAAGTAAAAAGGCTGAAATTTCCTTTATTTTGGGGCAAAAAAAGAGAAATTCCCCTTATTTTGTGTCAAAATTGCAGAAATTTCCCTTATTATGGAAAAATTGCAGAAATTTCCATATTTTAGGGCAAAATTGCAGAAATTTCACTTATTTCAGGGTAATAAGTCAGAAATTCCCGCTTATTTTGGGGCAAAAAATGCAGAAATTCCCGTTGTTTTGGGGGAATAAAATAGAAATTCCACTTATTTAGAGGCAAAAAGGCAGAAATTCCTCTTATTTTGGGGCAAAATTGCAGAAATTTCCTTTACATTGGGGCAAAATTGCAGAAATTTCCCTTATTTTGGGGCAAAATTGCAGAAATTTCACTTATTTCAGGGTAATAAGTCAGAAATTCCCCTTATTTTGGGGCAAAAAGACAAATATTCTCTTTGTTTTGGGGGAAAAAGACAGAAATTCCACTTAGTTATAGGCAAAAATGCAGAAATTCCCCTTATTTTGGAGCAAAAATGAAAAAATTTCCCTTTTTTATGGCAAAAAGTTATGCATTCCCCTTATTTTCGGGCAAAAAGGCAGAAATTCCCCGTATTTTGGAGCAAAATTGCAGAAATTCCCCTAATTGTTGGGCAAAAATGCAGAAATTCCTAATATGTTTGGGCAAAAAGACAGAAATTCTCCTTATTTAAAGGCATAATTCAGAAATTCCACTTATTTTGGGGAAAAAATCCAAAATTTCTCTTATTTTGGGGCAAAATTGCACAAATTTCACTTATTTCAGGGAAAAAAGGCAGAAATTTTCCTTATTTTGGGGCAAAAATGTAGAAATTCTTAATATTTTGTGGCAAAAATGCAGAAATTCGCTTTATTTTGAGGGAAAAAGGCTGAAATTCCCCTTATTTGGGGGCAAAAAGGCAGAAATTTCCCTTATTTTGGGGCAAAAAGACAGTAATTCCCCTTATTTTGTGTCAAAAAGGTAGAAATTTCTTTTATTTCCGGGCAAAATTGCAGAAATATCACTTATTTCAGGGCCTAATTCAAAAATTCCTTTTATTTTGGGGCAAAAAGAGAGAAATTCCATTTATTTTTGGTTAAAAAGGGAGAAATTTCACTTATTTTGAGGTAAAAATCAGAAATTCCTCTTATTTTGGGGCAAAAATGAAGAAATTTCCCTTTTTTGTGGCAAAAGGTATACATTCCCCTTACTTTCGGGATAAAAAGCCGAAATTCCCCGTATTTTGAAGCAAAATTGCAGAAATTTTCATAATTTTCGGGCAAAAAAGCAGAAATTCTCCTTATTTTAGGGCAAAAAGTCAGAAAATCTCCTTTTTTCGGGAGCAAACAGTCAGAAATTCCCCTTATTTTGGGGCAAAATTGCAGAAATTTCCTTTACATTGTGGCAAAATTGCAGAAATTTCCCTTATTTTGGGGCAAAATTGCAGAAATTTCACTTATTTCAGGGTATTAAGTCAGAAATTCCCCTTATTTTGGGGCAAAAAAGACAGAAATTCCCTTTGTTTTGGGGGAAAAAGACAGAAATTCCACTTAGTTAGAGGCAAAAATGCAGAAATTCCCCTTATTTTGGAGCAAATATAAAGAAATTTTCCTTTTTATGGCAAAAAGGTGTGCATTCCCATTATTTTCGTGCAAAAAGGCAGAAATTCCCCGTATTTTGGAGCAAAATTGCAGAAATTGCCCTAATTTTGGGGCAAAAAGAAGAAATTCCCTTTATTTTGGGGCAAAAATCAGAAATTCCCCTTATTTTGGGGCATAATTCAAAAAATTTCCTTTATTTTGGGGCAAAATTGCAGGAATTTACCTTATTTTGGGGCAAAATTGCAGAAATTTCCTTTATTTGGGGCAAAATTGCATAAAATTCACTTATTTTCAAGTAAAAAGGCTGAAATTTCCTTTATTTTGGGGCAAAATTGCAGAAATTTCCTTTATTTGGGGCAAAATTGCAGAAATTTCCCTTATTATGGAAAAATTGCAGAAATTTCCATATTTTAGGGCAAAATTGCAGAAATTTCACTTATTTCAGGGTAATAAGTCAGAAATTCCCGCTTATTTTGGGGCAAAAAATACAGAAATTCCCGTTATTTTGGGGGAATAAGATAGAAATTCCACTTATTTAGAGGCAAAAAGGCAGAAATTCCTCTTATTTTGGGGCAAAATTGCAGAAATTTCCTTTACATTGGGGCAAAATTGCAGAAATTTCCCTTATTTTGGGGCAAAATTGCAGAAATTTCACTCATTTCAGGGTAATAAGTCAGAAATTCCCCTTATTTTGGGGCAAAAAAGACAAATATTCTCTTTGTTTTAGGGGAAAAAGACAGAAATTCCACTTAGTTAGAGGCAAAAATGCAGAAATTCCCCTTATTTTGGAGCAAAAATGAAGAAATTTTCCTTTTTATGGCAAAAAGGTATGCATTCCCATTATTTTCTGGCAAAAGGCAGAAATTCCCCGTATTTTGGAGCAAAATTGCAGAAATTCCCCTAATTTTGGGGCAAAAGGCAGAAATTCCCCTTATTTTGGGGCAAAATTCAAGAAATTTCCTTTATTTTGGGGTAAAATTGCAGGAATTTTCCTTATTTTGGGGCAAAATTGCAGAAATTTGCTTAATTTGGGGCAAAATTGCATAAAATTCACTTATTTTCAGGTAAAAAGGCTGAAATTTTCTTTATTTTGGGGCAAAAAAAGAGAAATTCCCCTTATTTTGGGGCAAAATTGCAGAAATTTCTCTTGTTATGGGAAAAATTGCAGAAATTTCCCTTATTTTAGGACAAAATTGCAGAAATTTCACTTATTTCAGAGAAATAAAGCAAAAATGTTTCTTATTTTGGGGCAAAAAGGCAGAAAATCTCATTATTTTATGGCAAAAGGCAGAAATTCACCTTATTTTGTGGTAAAATTGCAGAAATTTCACATATTTCAGGGCAAAAAGGCAGAAATTTCCCTTTTTTGGGGGCAAAATTGCAGAAATTTCAGTTATTTCATGGTAATAAGTCAGAAATTCCCCCTTATTTTGGTGCTAAAAATACAGAAATTCCCATTGTTTGGGGAAAAAAGACAGAAATTCCACTTATTTAGAGTCAAAAAGCAGAAATTTCCCCTTGTTTTGGGGCAAATATGAAGAAATTTCCCTTTTTTATGGCAAAAAGATATGCATTTCCCTTATTTTTGAGAAAAAAGGCAGAAATTCCCCGTATTTTGGAGCAAAATTGCAGAAATTCCCCTAATTCTGGGGCAAAAGGCAGAAATTCCCTATATGTTGGGGCAAAAAGACAGAAATTCTCCTTATTTTGGGGCAAAACTCAGAAATTCCACTTTTTTGGGGCAAAATTCCAGAAATTTCCCTTATTTTGGGGCAAAAATTGTAGAAATTTCACTTATTTTGGGGCAAAATTGCAGAAATTTCACTTATTTCAGGGAAAAAAGTCAGAAATTTTCCTTATTTTGGGGCAAAATAACAGAAATTCCTAATATTTTGTGGCAAAAATGCAGAAATTCTTCTTATTTTGAGGTAAAAAGGCTGAATTCCCCTTATTTGGGGGCAAAAAGGCAGAAATTTCCCTTATTTTGGGGCAAAATTGCAGAAATTTCACTTATTTCAGGGTAATGAGTCAGAAATTCCTCTTATTTTGGAGCAAAAAAGAGAGAAATTCCCTTTGTTTTGTGGGAAAAAGACAGAAATTCCACTTATTTAGAGGCAAAAAGGCAGAAATTCCCCTTATTTTGGAGCAAAAATGAAGAAATTTCATTTTTTATGGCAAAAAGGTATGCATTCCCATTATTTTCGGGCAAAAACGCAGAAATTCCCTGTATTTTGGAGCAAAAAGGCAGAAATTCCCCATATTTTGGAGCAAAATTGCAGAAAATCCCCTAATTTTGGGGCAAAAATCAGAAACTCTCTTAATTTTGGGGCAAAATTCAAGAAATTCTCTTTATTTTGGGGCAAAATTGGAGGAATTTACCTTATTTTTGGGGAAAAATTGCAGAAATTTCCCTTATTTTGGGCAAAATTGCAGAAATTTCACTTATTTTCAGGAATAAGGTCTGATATATCCTTTATTTTGGGGCAAAAAGGGAGAAATTTCTCTTATTTTGGGGCAAAATTGCAGAAATTTTTCTTATTTGGGGCAAAATTGCAGAAACTTCAATTATTTTCAGGTAAAAAGGCTGAAATTTCCTTTATTTTGGGGCAAAAAGGGAAAAATTCCCCTTATTTTGGGGCAAAATTGAAGAAATTTCCCTTGTTATTGAAAAAAATTGCAGAAATTTTTCTTATTTTAGGGCAAAATTGCAGAAATTTCACTTATTTCAGAGAAAATACGCAAAAATTTTTCTTATTTTGGGGCAAAAAGGCAGAAATTCCCATTATTTTGGGGCAAAAAGGCAGAAATTGGACTTATTTTGGGGTAAAATTGCAGAAATTTCACATATTTCAGGGCAAAAAGGCAGAAATTTCCCTTATTTTGGGGCTAAATTGCAGAAATTTCACTTATTTCATGGTAATAAATCAGAAATTCCTTTTATTTTGGGGCAAAAAAGACAAAAATTCCTTTTGTTTTGGGGAAAAAGACAGAAATTCCACTTATTTAGAGGCAAAAAGGCAGAAATACCCATTATTTTGGAGCAAAAATGAAAAAATTTCCCTTTTTTATGGCAAAAAGTTATGCATTCCCCTTATTTTCTGGCAAAAAGGCAGAAATTCCCCGTATTTTGGAG
Organism: Micromys minutus; assembly: GCF_963924665.1. Taxonomy (NCBI): domain Eukaryota; kingdom Metazoa; phylum Chordata; class Mammalia; order Rodentia; family Muridae; genus Micromys; species Micromys minutus. The sequence continues at coordinate 204,426 of NW_027667366.1, read as the reverse complement.
CAAAATTGCAGAAATTCCCCTAATTTTGGGCAAAAATGCAGAAATTCCTAATATGTTTGGGCAAAAAGACAGAAATTCTCTTTATTTAAAGGCATAATTCAGAAATTCCACTTATTTTGGGGAAAAAATCCAAAATTTCTCTTATTTTGGGGCAAAATTGCACAAATTTCACTTATTTCAGGGAAAAAAGGCAGAAATTTTCCTTATTTTGGGGCAAAAATGTAGAAATTCTTAATATTTTGTGGCAAAAATGCAGAAATTCGCTTTATTTTGAGGGAAAAAGGCTGAAATTCCCCTTATTTGGGGGCAAAAAGGCAGAAATTTCCCTTATTTTGGGGCAAAAAGACAGTAATTCCCCTTATTTTGTGTCAAAAAGGTAGAAATTTCTTTTATTTCAGGGCAAAATTGCAGAAATATCACTTATTTCAGGGCCTAATTCAAAAATTCCTTTTATTTTGGGGCAAAAAGAGAGAAATTCCATTTATTTTTGGTTAAAAAGGGAGAAATTTCACTTATTTTGAGGTAAAAAGCAGAAATTCCTCTTATTTTGGGGCAAAAATGAAGAAATTTCCCTTTTTTGTGGCAAAAGGTATACATTCCCCTTACTTTCGGGATAAAAAGCCGAAATTCCCCGTATTTTGAAGCAAAATTGCAGAAATTTTCATAATTTTCAGGCAAAAAAGCAGAAATTCTCCTTATTTTAGGGCAAAAAGACAGAAAATCTCATTTTTTCGGGAGCAAACAGTCAGAAATTCCCCTTATTTTGGGGCACAATTGCAGAAATTTCCTTTACATTGTGGCAAAATTGCAGAAATTTCCCTTATTTTGGGGCAAAATTGCAGAAATTTCACTTATTTCAGGGTAATAAGTCAGAAATTCCCCTTATTTTGGGGCAAAAAAGACAGAAATTCCCTTTGTTTTGGGGGAAAAAGACAGAAATTCCACTTAGAGGCAAAAATGCAGAAATTCCCCTTATTTTGGAGCAAAAATGAAGAAATTTTCCTTTTTATGGCAAAAAGGTATGCATTCCCATTATTTTCGTGCAAAAAGGCAGAAATTCCCCGTATTTTGGAGCAAAATTGAAGAAATTGCCCTAATTTTGGGGCAAAAGGCAGAAATTCCCTTTATTTTGGGGCAAAAATCAGAAATTCCCCTTATTTTGGGGCAAAATTCAAAAAATTTCCTTTATTTTGGGGCAAAATTGCAGGAATTTACCTTATTTTGGGGCAAAATTGTTGAAATTTCCTTTCTTTGGGGCAAAATTGCATAAAATTCACTTATTTTCAAGTAAAAAGGCTGAAATTTCCTTTATTTTGGGGCAAAAAAGAGAAATTCTTCTTATTTTTTGTCAAAATTGCAGAAATTTCCCTTATTATGGAAAAATTGCAGAAATTCCCCTTATTTTGGAGCAAAATTGAAGAAATTTTCCTATTTATGGCAAAAAGGTATGCATTCCCATTATTTTCTGGCAAAAAGGCAGAAATTCCCCGTATTTTGTAGCAAAATTGCAGAAATTACCCTAATTTTGGGGCAAAAGGCAGAAATTCCCTTTATTTTGGGACAAAATTCAGACATTCCCCTTATTTTGGGGCAAAATTCAAGAAATTTCCTTTATTTTGGGGTAAAATTGCAGGAATTTACCTTATTTTGGGGCAAAATTGCAGAAATTTGCTTAATTTGGGGCAAAATTGCATAAAATTCACTTATTTTCAGGTAAAAAGGCTGAAATTTTTTTTATTTTGGAGCAAAAAAGAGAAATTCCCCTTATTTTGGGGCAAAATTGCAGAAATTTCCCTTGTTATGGGAAAAAATTGCTGAAATTTCTCTTATTTTAGGACAAAATTGCAGAAATTTCACTTATTTCAGAGAAATAAAGCAAAAATGTTTCTTATTTTGGGGCAAAAAGGTAGAAAATCTCATTATTTTAGGGCAAAAAGGCAGAAATTCACCTTATTTTGCGGTAAAATTGCATAAATTTTACATATTTCAGGGCAAAAAGGCAGAAATTTCCCTTTTTTGGGGGCAAAATTGCAGAAATTTCACTTATTTCAGGGTAATAAGTCAGAAATTCCCCCTTATTTTGGGGCTAAAAATACAGAAATTCCCGTTGTTTTGGGGAAAAAAGACAGAAATTCCACTTATTTAGAGTCAAAAAGGCAGAAATTCCCCTTATTTTGGAGCAATTATGAAGAAATTTCCCTTTTTTATGGCAAAAAGATATGCATTTCCCTTATTTTTGGGAAAAAAGGCAGAAATTCCCCGTATTTTGGAGCAAAATTGCAGAAATTCCCCTAATTCTGGGGCAAAAGGCAGAAATTCCCTATATGTTGGGGCAAAAAGACAGAAATTCTCCTTATTTTGGGGCAAAACTCAGAAATTCCACTTCTTTTGGGGCAACATTCCAGAAATTTCCCTTATTTTGGGGCAAAATTGTAGAAATTTCACTTATTTTGGGGCAAAATTGCAGAAATTTCACTTATTTCAGGGAAAAAAGTCATAAATTTTCCTTATTTTGGGGCAAAATAACAGAAATTCCTAATATTTTGTGGCAAAAGTGCAGAAATTCCTCTTATTTTGAGGTAAAAAGGCTGAATTCCCCTTATTTGGGGGCAAAAAGTCAGAAATTTCCCTTATTTTGGGGCAAAATTGAAGAAAATTCACTTATTTCAGGGTAATGAGTCAGAAATTCCTCTTATTTTGGGGCAAAAAAGAGAGAAATTCTCTTTGTTTTGTGGGAAAAAGACAGAAATTCCACTTATTTAGAGGCAAAAAGGCAGAAATTCCCCTTATTTTGGAGCAAAAATGAAGAAATTTCATTTTTTATGGCAAAAAGGTATGCATTCCCATTATTTTCGGGCAAAAACGCAGAAATTCCCTGTATTTTTGAGCAAAAAGGCAGAAATTCCCCGTATTTTGGAGCAAAATTGCAGAAAATCCCCTAATTTTGGGTCAAAAATCAGAAACTCTCTTAATTTTGGGGCAAAATTCAAGAAATTCCCTTTATTTTGGGGCAAAATTGGAGGAATTTACCTTATTTTTGGGCAAAATTGCAGAAATTTCCCTTATTTGGGGCAAAATTGCAGAAACTTCAATTATTTTCAGGTAAAAAGGCTGAAATTTCTTTTATTTTGGGGCAAAAAGTGAGAAATTCCCCTTATTTTGGGGCAAAATTGAAGAAATTTCCCTTGTTATTGAAAAAAATTGCAGAAATTTTCCTTATTTTAGGGCAAAATTGCAGAAATTTCACTTATTTCAGAGAAAAAACGCAAAAATTTTTCTTATTTTGGGGCAAAAAGGCAGAAATTCCCATTATTTCGGGGCAAAAAGGAAGAAATTCGACTTATTTTGGGGTAAAATTGCAGAAATTTCACATATTTCAGGGCAAAAAGGCAGAAATTTCCCTTATTTTGGGGCAAAATTGCAGAAATTTCACTTATTTCAGGGTAATGAGTCAGAAATTCCTCTTATTTTGGGGCAAAAAAGAGAGAAATTCCCTTTGTTTTGTGGGAAAAAGACAGAAATTCCACTTATTTAGAGGCAAAAAGGCAGAAATTCCCCTTATTTTGGAGCAAAAATGAAGAAATTTCATTTTTTATGGCAAAAAGGTATGCATTCCCATTATTTTCGGGCAAAAACGCAGAAATTCCCTGTATTTTGGAGCAAAAAGGCAGAAATTCCCCGTATTTTGGAGCAAAATTGCAGAAAATCCCCTAATTTTGGGGCAAAAATCAGAAACTCTCTTAATTTTGGGGCAAAATTCAAGAAATTCCCTTTATTTTGGGGCAAAATTGGAGGAATTTACCTTATTTTTGGGCAAAATTGCAGAAATTTTTCTTATTTGGGGCAAAATTGCAGAAATTTCACTTATTTTCAGGAATAAGGGCTGATATATCCTTTATTTTGGGGCAAAAAGGGAGAAATTTCTCTTATTTTGGGGCAAAATTGCAAAAATTTCTCTTATTATGGGGAAAAATTGCAGAAATTTTCTTTATTTTAGAACAAAATTGCAGAAATTTCACTTATTACAGAGAAAAAAAGCAAAAATTTTTCTTATTTTGGGGCAAAAAGGCAGAAATTCCCATTATTTTGGGGCAAAAAGGCAGAAATTCGACTTATTTTGGGGTAAAATTGCAGAAATTCCCCTAATTTAGGGGCAAAAGGCAGAAATTCCCTTTATTTTGGGGCAAAAATCATAAATTCCCCTTATTTTGGGGCAAAATTCAAGAAATTTCCTTTATTTGGGGCAAAATTGCAGGAATTTACCTTATTTTGGGGCAAAATTGCAGAAATTTTCTTATTTGGGGCAAAATTGCAGAAACTTCAATTATTTTCAGGTAAAAAGGCTGAAATTTCTTTTATTTTGGGGCAAAAAGGGAGAAATTCCCCTTATTTTGGGGCAAAATTGAAGAAATTTCCCTTGTTATTGAAAAAAATTGCAGAAATTTTCCTTATTTTAGGGCAAAATTGCAGAAATTTCACTTATTTCAGAGAAAAAACGCAGAAATTTTTCTTATTTTGGGCCAAAAAGGCAGAAATTCCCATTATTTCGGGGCAAAAAGGCAGAAATTCGACTTATTTTGGGGTAAAATTGCAGAAATTTCACATATTTCAGGGCAAAAAGGCAGAAATTTAAATTTCACTTATTTCAGGGTAATGAGTCAGAAATTCCTCTTATTTTGGGGCAAAAAAGAGAGAAATTCCCTTTGTTTTGTGGGAAAAAGACAGAAATTCCACTTATTTAGAGGCAAAAAGGCAGAAATTCCCCTTATTTTGGAGCAAAAATGAAGAAATTTCATTTTTTATGGCAAAAAGGTATGCATTCCCATTATTTTCGGGCAAAAACGCAGAAATTCCCTGTATTTTGGAGCAAAAAGGCAGAAATTCCCCATATTTTTGAGCAAAATTGCAGAAAATCCCCTAATTTTAGGACAAAAATCAGAAACTCTCTTTATTTTGGGGCAAAATTCAAGAAATTTCCTTTATTTTGGGGCAAAATTGGAGGAATTTACCTTATTTTTGGGCAAAATTGCAGAAATTTCCCTTATTTGGGGCAAAATTGCAGAAATTTCACTTATTTTCAGGAGGTTGGGCTGATATATCCTTTATTTTGGGGCAAAAAGGGAGAAATTTCTCTTATTTTGGGGCAAAATTGCAAAAATTTCTCTTATTATGGGGAAAAATTGCAGAAATTTTCTTTATTTTAGAACAAAATTGCAGAAATTTCACTTATTTCAGAGAAAAAAAGCAAAAATTTTTCTTATTTTGGGGCAAAAAGGCAGAAATTCCCATTATTTTGGGGCAAAAAGGCAGAAATTCGACTTATTTTGGGGTAAAATTGCAGAAATTCCCCTAATTTAGGGGCAAAAGGCAGAAATTCCCTTTATTTTGGGGCAAAAATCATAAATTCCCCTTATTTTGGGGCAAAATTCAAGAAATTTCCTTTAATTTGTGGCAAAATTGCAGGAATTTACCTTATTTTGGGGCAAAATTGCAGAAATTTTTCTTATTTGGGGCAAAATTGCAGAAACTTCAATTATTTTCAGGTAAAAAGGCTGAAATTTCTTTTATTTTGGGGCAAAAAGGGAGAAATTCCCCTTATTTTGGGGCAAAATTGAAGAAATTTCCCTTGTTATTGAAAAAAATTGCAGAAATTTTCCTTATTTTAGGGCAAAATTGCAGAAATTTCACTTATTTCAGAGAAAAAACGCAGAAATTTTTCTTATTTTGGGGCAAAATGCAGAAATTCCCATTATTTCGGGGCAAAAAGGCAGAAATTCGACTTATTTTGGGGTAAAATTGCAAAAATTTCACATATTTCAGGGCAAAAAGGCAGAAATTTCCCTTATTTTGGGGCAAAATTGCAGAAATTTCACTTATTTCAGGGTAATGAGTCAGAAATTCCTCTTATTTTGGGGCAAAAAAGAGAGAAATTCCCTTTGTTTTGTGGGAAAAAGACAGAAATTCCACTTATTTAGAGGCAAAAAGGCAGAAATTCCCCTTATTTTGGAGCAAAAATGAAGAAATTTCATTTTTTATGGCAAAAAGGTATGCATTCCCATTATTTTCGGGCAAAAACGCAGAAATTCCCTGTATTTTGGAGCAAAAAGGCAGAAATTCCCCGTATTTTGGAGCAAAATTGCAGAAAATCCCCTAATTTTAGGACAAAAATCAGAAACTCTCTTTATTTTGGGGCAAAATTCAAGAAATTTCCTTTATTTTGGGGCAAAATTGGAGGAATTTACCTTATTTTTGGGCAAAATTGCAAAAATTTCTCTTATTATGGGGAAAAATTGCAGAAATTTTCTTTATTTTAGAACAAAATTGCAGAAATTTCACTTATTTCAGAGAAATAAAGCAAAAATTTTTCTTATTTTGGGGCAAAAAGGCAGAAATTCCCATTATTTTGGGGCAAAAAGGCAGAAATTCGACTTATTTTGGGGTAAAATTGCAGAAATTCCCCTAATTAAGGGGCAAAAGGCAGAAATTCCCTTTATTTTGGGGCAAAAATCATAAATTCCCCTTATTTTGGGGCAAAATTCAAGAAATTTCCTTTAATTTGGGGCAAAATTGCAGGAATTTACCTTATTTTAGGGCAAAATTGCAGAAATTTTTCTTATTTGGGGCAAAATTGCAGAAACTTCAATTATTTTCAGGTAAAAAGGCTGAAATTTCTTTTATTTTGGGGCAAAAATGAGAAATTCCCCTTATTTTGGGGCAAAATTGAAGAAATTTCCCTTGTTATTGAAAAAAATTGCAGAAATTTTTCTTATTTTAGGGCAAAATTGCAGAAATTTAACTTATTTCAGAGAAAAAACGCAAAAATTTTTCTTATTTTGGGGCAAAAAGGCAGAAATTCCCATTATTTCGGGGCAAAAAGGCAGAAATTCGACTTATTTTGGGGTAAAATTGCAGAAATTTCACATATTTTCAAGAATAAGGGCTGATATATCCTTTATTTTGGTGCAAAAAGGGAGAAATTTCTCTTATTTTGGGGCAAAATTGCAAAAAATTTTCTTATTATGGGGAAAATTGCAGAAATTTTCTTTATTTTAGAACAAAATTGCAGAAATTTCACTTATTTCAGAGAAAAAAAGCAAAAATTTTTCTTATTTTGGGCAAAAAGGCAGAAATTCCCATTATTTTGGGGCAAAAAGGCAGAAATTCGACTTATTTTGGGGTAAAATTGCAGAAATTCCCCTAATTTAGGGGCAAAAGGCAGAAATTCCCTTTATTTTGGGGCAAAAATCATGAATTCCCCTTATTTTGGGGCAAAATTCAAGAAATTTCCTTTAATTTGGGGAAAAATTGCAGGAATTTACCTTATTTTGGGGCAAAATTGCAAAAATTTTTCTTATTTGGGGCAAAATTGCAGAAAATTCAATTATTTTCAGGTAAAAAGGCTGAAATTTCTTTTATTTTGGGGAAAAAAGGGAGAAATTCCCCTTATTTTGGGGCAAAATTGAAGAAATTTCCCTTGTTATTGAAAAAAATTGCAGAAATTTTCCTTATTTTAGGGCAAAATTGCAGAAATTTCACTTATTTCAGGGTAATGAGTCAGAAATTCCTCTTATTTTGGGGCAAAAAAGAGAGAAATTCCCTTTGTTTTGTGGGAAAAAGACAGAAATTCCACTTATTTAGAGGCAAAAAGGCAGAAATTCCCCTTATTTTGGAGCAAAAATGAAGAAATTTCATTTTTTATGGCAAAAAGGTATGCATTCCCATTATTTTTGGGCAAAAACGCAGAAATTCCCTGTATTTTGGAGCAAAAAGGCAGAAATTCCTCGTATTTTGGAGCAAAATTGCAGAAAATCCCCTAATTTTGGGGCAAAAATCAGAAACTCTCTTTATTTTGGGGCAAAATTCAAGAAATTCCCTTTATTTTGGGGCAAAATTGGAGGAATTTACCTTATTTTTGGGCAAAATTGCAGAAATTTCCCTTATTTGGGGCAAAATTGCAGAAATTTCTCTTATTTTCAAAAATAAGGGCTGATATATCCTTTATTTTGGGGCAAACAGGGAGAAATTTCTCTTATTTTGGGGCAAAATTGCAAAAATTTCTGTTATTATGGAGAAAAATTGCAGAAATTTTCTTTATTTTAGAACAAAATTGCAGAAATTTCACTTATTTCAGAGAAAAAAAGCAAAAATTTTTCTTATTTTGGGGCAAAAAGGCAGAAATTCCCATTATTTTGGGGCAAAAAGGCAGAAATTCGACTTATTTTGGGGTAAAATTGCAGAAATTCCCCTAATTTAGGGGCAAAAGGCAGAAATTCCCTTTATTTTGGGGCAAAAATCATAAATTCCCCTTATTTTGGGGCAAAATTCAAGAAATTTCCTTTAATTTGGGGCAAAAGTGCAGGAATTTACCTTATTTTGGGGCAAAATTGCAGAAATTTTTCTTATTTGGGGCAAAATTGCAGAAACTTCAATTATTTTCAGGTAAAAAGGCTGAAATTTCTTTTATTTTGGGGCAAAAAGTGAGAAATTCCCCTTATTTTGGGGCAAAATTGAAGAAATTTCCCTTGTTATTGAAAAAAATTGCAGAAATTTTCCTTATTTTAGGGCAAAATTGCAGAAATTTCACTTATTTCAGAGAAAAAACGCAAAAATTTTTCTTATTTTGGGGCAAAAAGGCAGAAATTCCCATTATTTCGGGGCAAAAAGGCAGAAATTCGACTTATTTTGGGGTAAAATTGCAGAAATTTCACATATTTCAGGGTAAAAAGGCAGAAATTTCCCTTATTTTGGGGCAAAATTGCAGAAATTTCACTTATTTCATGGTAATAAGTAAGAAATTCCTTTTATTTTCGGGCAAAAAAGACAAAAATTCCTTTTGTTTTGGGGAAAAAGACAGAAATTCCACTTATTTAGAGGCAAAAAGGCAGAAATTCCCATTATTTTGGAGCAAAAATGAAAAAATTTCCCTTTTTTTATGGCAAAAAGTTATGCATTCCCCTTATTTTCGGGCAAAAAGGCAGAAATTCCCCGTATTTTGGAGCAAAATTGCAGAAATTCCCCTAATTGTTGGGCAAAAATGCAGAAATTCCTAATATGTTTGGGCAAAAAGACTGAAATTCTCCTTATTTAAAGGCATAATTCAGAAATTCCACTTATTTTGGGGAAAAAATCCAAAATTTCTCTTATTTTGGGGCAAAATTGTACAAATTTCACTTATTTCAGGGAAAAAAGGCAGATATTTTCCTTATTTTGGGGCAAAAATGTAGAAATTCTAATATTTTGTGGCAAAAATGCAGAAATTCGCTTTATTTTGAGGGAAAAAGGCTGAAATTCCCCTTATTTGGGGGCAAAAAGGCAGAAATTTCCCTTATTTTGGGGCAAAAAGACAGTAATTCCCCTTATTTTGTGGCAAAAAGGTAGAAATTTCTTTTATTTCGGGGCAAAATTGCAGAAATATCACTTATTTCAGGGCCTAATTCAAAAATTTCTTTTCTTTTGGGGCAAAAAGAGAGAAATTCCATTTATTTTTGGTTAAAAAGGGAGAAATTTCACTTATTTTGAGGTAAAAAGCAGAAATTCCTCTTATTTTGGGGCAAAAATGAAGAAATTTCCCTTTTATGTGGCAAAAGGTATACATTCCCCTTACCTTCGGGATAAAAAGCCGAAATTCCCCGTATTTTGAAGCAGAATTGCAGAAATTTTCATAATTTTCGGGCAAAAAAGCAGAAATTCTCCTTATTTTAGGGCAAAAAGATAGAAAATCTCCTTTTTTCGGGAGCAAACAGTCAGAAATTCCCCTTATTTTGGGGCAAAATTGCAGAAATTTCCTTTACATTGTGGCAAAATTGCAGAAATTTCCCTTATTTTGGGGCAAAATTGCAGAAATTTCACTTATTTCAGGGTAATAAGTCAGAAATTCCCCTTATTTTGGGGCAAAAAAGACAGAAATTCCCTTTGTTTTGGGGGAAAAAAACAGAAATTCCACTTAGTTAGAGGCAAAAATGCAGAAATTCCCCTTATTTTGGAGCAAAAGTGAAGAAATTTTCCTTTTTATGGCAAAAAGGTATGCATTCCCATTATTTACGTGCAAAAAGGCAGAAATTCCCCGTATTTTGGAGCAAAATTGCAGAAATTGCCCTAATTTTGGGGCAAAAGGCAGAAATTCCCTTTATTTTGGGTCAAAAATCAGAAATTCCCCTTATTTTGGGGCAAAATTCAAAAAATTTCCTTTATTTTGCGGCAAAATTGCAGGAATTTACCTTATTGTGGGGCAAAATTGCAAAAATTTCTTTTATTTGGGGCAAAATTGCATAAAATTCACTTATTTTCAAGTAAAAAGGCTGAAATTTCCTTTATTTTGGGGCAAAAAAAGAGAAATTCCCCTTATTTTGGGGCAAAATTGCAGATATTTCCCTTATTATGGGAAAATTGCAGAAATTTCCCTTATTTTAGGGCAAAATTGCAGAAATTTCACTTATTTCAGGGTAATAAGTCAGAAATTCCCGCTTATTTTGGGGCAAAAAATACAGAAATTCCCGTTGTTTTGGGGGAATAAGATAGAAATTCCACTTATTTAGAGGCAAAAAGGCAGAAATTCCTCTTATTTTGGGGCAAAATTGCAGAAATTTCCTTTACATTGGGGCAAAATTGCAGAAATTTCCCTTATTTTGGGGCAAAATTGCAGAAATTTCACTTATTTCAGGGTAATAAGTCAGAAATTCCCCTTATTTTGGGGCAAAAAAGACAAATATTCTCTTTGTTTTGGGGGAAAAAGACAGAAATTCCACTTAGAGGCAAAAATGCAGAAATTCCCCTTATTTTGGAGCAAAAATGAAGAAATTTTCCTATTTATGGCAAAAAGGTATGCATTCCCATTATTTTCTGGCAAAAAGGCAGAAATTCCCCGTATTTTGTAGCAAAATTGCAGAAATTCCCCTAATTTTGGGGCAAAAGGCAGAAATTCCCTTTATTTTGGGGCAAAATTCAGACATTCCCCTTATTTTGGGGCAAAATTCAAGAAATTTCCTCTATTTTGGGGTAAAATTGCAGGAATTTACCTTATTTTGGGGCAAAATTGCAGAAATTTGCTTAATTTGGGGCAAAATTGCATAAAATTCACTTATTTTCAGGTAAAAAGCCTGAAATTTTCTTTATTTTGGGGCAAAAAAAAGAGAAATTCCCCTTATTTTGGGGCAAAATTGCAGAAATTTCCATTGTTATGGGAAAAAATTGCAGAAATTTCCCTTATTTTAGGACAAAATTGCAGAAATTTGACTTATTTCAGAGAAATAAAGCAAAAATGTTTCTTATTTTGGGGCAAAAAGGTAGAAAATCTCATTATTTTAGGGCAAAAAGGCAGAAATTCACCTTATTTTGCGGTAAAATTGCAGAAATTTCACATATTTCAGGCTAAAAACGCAGAAATTTCCCTTATTTTGGGGCAAAATTGCAGAAATTTCAGTTATTTCATGGTAATAAGTCAGAAATTCCTTTTATTTTGGGGCAAAAAAGACAAAAATTCCTTTTGTTTTGGGGGAAAAAGACAGAAATTACACTTATTTAGAGGCAAAAAGGCAGAAATTCCCATTATTTTGGAGCAAAAATGAAAAAATTTCCCTTTTTTATGGCAAAAAGTTATGCATTCCCCTTATTTTCGGGCAAAAAGGCAGAAATTCCCCGTATTTTGGAGCAAAATTGCAGAAATTCCCCTAATTGTGGGGCAAAAATGCAGAAATTCCTAATATGTTGGGGCAAAAAGACAGAAATTCTTTTTATTTAAGGGCATAATTCAGAAATTACACTTATTTTGGGGAAAAATTCCAAAATTCCCCTTTTTTGGGGCAAAATTGCAGAAATTTCACTTATTTCAGGGAAAAAAGGCAGAAATTTTCCTTATTTTGGGGCAAAAATGTAGAAATTCTTAATATTTTGTGGCAAAAATGCAGAAATTCCTTTTATTTTGAGGGAAAAAGGCTGAAATTCCCCTTATTTGGGGGCAAAAAGGCAGAAATTTCCCTTATTTTGGGGCAAAAAGACAGTAATTCCCCTTATTTTGTGGCAAAAAGGTATAAATTTCTTTTATTTCGGGGCAAAATTGCAGAAATATCACTTATTTCAGGGCCTAATTCAAAAATTCCTTTTATTTTGGGGCAAAAAGAGAGAAATTCCATTTATTTTTGGTTAAAAAGGGAGAAATTTCACTTATTTTGAGGTAAAAAGCAGAAATTCCTCTTATTTTGGGGCAAAAAAGAAGAAATTTCCCTTTTATGTGGCAAAAGGTATACATTCCCCTTACTTTCGGGATAAAAAGCCGAAATTCCCCGTATTTTGAAGCAAAATTGCAGAAATTTTCATAATTTTCGGGCAAAAAAGCAGAAATTCTCCTTATTTTAGGGCAAAAAGACAGAAAATCTTCTTTTTTCGGGAGCAAACAGTCAGAAATTCCCCTTATTTTGGGTCACAATTGCAGAAACTTCCTTTACATTGTGGCAAAATTGCAGAAATTTCCCTTATTTTGGGGCAAAATTGCAGAAATTTCACTTATTTCAGGGTAATAAGTCAGAAATTCCTCTTATTTTGGGGCAAAAAAGACAGAAATTCCCTTTGTTTTGGGGGAAAAAGACAGAAATTCCACTTAGTTAGAGGCAAAAATGCAGAAATTCCCCTTATTTTGGAGCAAAAATGAAGAAATTTTCCTTTTTATGGCAAAAAGGTATGCATTCCCATTATTTTCGTGCAAAAAGGCAGAAATTCCCCATATTTTGGAGCAAAATTGCAGAAATTGCCCTAATTTTGGGGCAAAAGGCAGAAATTCCCTTTATTTTGGGGCAAAAATCAGAAATTCCCCTTATTTTGGGGCAAAATTCAAAAAATTTCCTTTATTTTGGGGCAAAATTGAAGGAATTTACCTTATTGTGGGGCAAAATTGCAGAAATTTCCTTTATTTGGGGCAAAATTGCATAAAATTCACTTATTTTCAAGTAAAAAGGCTGAAATTTCCTTTATTTTGGGGCAAAAAAAGAGAAATTCCCCTTATTTTGGGTCAAAATTGCAGAAATTTCCCTATTATGGTAAAATTGCAGAAATTTCCCTTATTTTAGGGCAAAATTGCAGAAATTTCACTTATTTCAGGGTAATAAGTCAGAAATTCCCGCTTATTTTTGGGCAAAAAATACAGAAATTCCCGTTGTTTTGGGGGAATAAGATAGAAATTCCACTTATTTAGAGGCAAAAAGGCAGAAATTCCCCTTATTTTGGGGCAAAATTGCAGAAATTTCCTTTACATTGGGGCAAAATTGCAGAAATTTCCCTTATTTTGGGGCAAAATTGCAGAAATTTCACTTATTTCAGGGTAATAAGTCAGAAATTCCCCTTATTTTGGGGCAAAAAAGACAAATATTCTCTTTGTTTTGGGGGAAAAAGACAGAAATTCCACTTAGAGGCAAAAATGCAGAAATTCCCCTTATTTTGGAGCAAAAATGAAGAAATTTTCCTATTTATGGCAAAAAGGTATGCATTCCCATTATTTTCTGGCAAAAAGGCAGAAATTCCCCGTATTTTGTAGCAAAATTGCAGAAATTCCCCTAATTTTGGGGCAAAAGGCAGAAATTCCCTTTATTTTGGGGCAAAATTCAGACATTCCCCTTATTTTGGGGCAAAATTCAAGAAATTTCCTTTATTTTGGGGTAAAATTGCAGGAATTTACCTTATTTTGGGGCAAAATTGCAGAAATTTGCTTAATTTGGGGCAAAATTGCATAAAATTCACTTATTTTCAGGTAAAAAGGCTGAAATTTTCTTTATTTTGGGGCAAAAAAGGAGAAATTCCCCTTATTTTGGGGCAAAATTGCAGAAATTTCCCTTGAATGGGAAAAAATTGCAGAAATTTCCCTTATTTTAGGACAAAATTGCAGAAATTTCACTTATTTCAGAGAAATAAAGCAAAAATGTTTCTTATTTTGGGGCAAAAAGGTAGAAAATCTCATTATTTTAGGGCAAAAAAGGCAGAAATTCACCTTATTTTGCGGTAAAATTGCAGAAATTTCACATATTTCAGGGCAAAAAGGCAGAAATTTCCCTTTTTTGGGGGCAAAATTGCAGAAATTTCACTTATTTCAGGGTAATAAGTCAGAAATTCCCCTTTATTTTGGAGCTAAAAATACAGAAATTCCCGTTGTTTTGGGGAAAAGAGACAGAAATTCCACTTACTTAGAGTCAAAAAGGCAGAAATTCCCCTTATTTTGGAGCAAATATGAAGAAATTTCCCTTTTTTATGGCAAAAAGATATGCATTTCCCATATTTTTGAAAAAAAAGGCAGAAATTCCCCGTATTTTGGAGCAAAATTGCAGAAATTCCCCTAATTCTGGGGCAAAAGGCAGAAATTCCCTATATGTTGGGGCAAAAAGACAGAAATTCTCCTTATTTTGGGGCAAAACTCAGAAATTCCACTTCTTTTAGGGCAAAATTCCAGAAATTTCCCTTATTTTGGGGCAAAATTGTAGAAATTTCACTTATTTCGGGGCAAAATTGCAGAAATTTCACTTATTTCAGGGAAAAAAGTCAGAAATTTTCCTTATTTTGGGGCAAAATAACAGAAATTCCTAATATTTTGTGGCAAAAATGCAGAAATTCCTCTTATTTTGAGGTAAAAAGGCTGAATTCCCCTTATTTGGGGGCAAAAAGGCAGAAATTTCCCTTATTTTGGGGCAAAATTGCAGAAATTTCACTTATTTCAGGGTAATGAGTCAGAAATTCCTCTTATTTTGGGGCAAAAAAGAGAGAAATTCCCTTTGTTTTTTGGGAAAAAGACAGAAATTCCACTTATTTAGAGGCAAAAAGGCAGAAATTCCCCTTATTTTGGAGCAAAAATGAAGAAATTTCATTTTTTATGGCAAAAAGGTATGCATTCCCATTATTTTCGGGCAAAAACGCAGAAATTCTCTGTATTTTGGAGCAAAAAGTCAGAAATTCCCCGTATTTTGGAGCAAAATTGCAGAAAATCCCCTAATTTTGGGGCAAAAATCAGAAACTCTCTTTATTTTGGGGCAAAATTCAAGAAATTCCCTTTATTTTGGGGCAAAATTGGAGGAATTTACCTTATTTTTGGGCAAAATTGCAGAAATTACCCTTATTTGGGGCAAAATTGCAGAAATTTCACTTATTTTCAGGAATAAGGGCTGATATATCCTTTATTTTGGGGCAAAAAGGGAGAAATTTCTCTTATTTTGGGGCAAAATTGCAAAAATTTCTCTTATTATGGGGAAAAATTGCAGAAATTTTCTTTATTTTAGAACAAAATTGCAGAAATTTCACTTATTTCAGAGAAAAAAAGCAAAAATTTTTCTTATTTTGGGGCAAAAAGGCAGAAATTCCCATTATTTTGGGGCAAAAAGGCAGAAATTCGACTTATTTTGGGGTAAAATTGCAGAAATTCCCCTAATTTAGGGGCAAAAGGCAGAAATTCCCTTTATTTTGGGGCAAAAATCATAAATTCCCCTTATTTTGGGGCAAAATTGCAGAAATTTTTCTTATTTGGGGCAAAATTGCAGAAACTTCAATTATTTTCAGGTAAAAAGGCTGAAATTTCTTTTATTTTGGGGCAAAAAGTGAGAAATTCCCCTTATTTTGGGGCAAAATTGAAGAAATTTCCCTTGTTATTGAAAAAAATTGCAGAAATTTTCCTTATTTTAGGGCAAAATTGCAGAAATTTCACTTATTTCAGATAAAAAACGCAAAAATTTTTCTTATTTTGGGGCAAAAAGGCAGAAATTCCCATTATTTCGGGGCAAAAAGGCAGAAATTCGACTTATTTTGGGGTAAAATTGCAGAAATTTCACATATTTCAGGGTAAATAGGCAGAAATTTCCCTTATTTTGGGGCAAAATTGCAGAAATTTCACTTACTTCATGGTAATAAGTCAGAAATTCCTTTTATTTTGGGGCAAAAAAGACAAAAATTCCTTTTGTGTTGGGGAAAAAGACAGAAATTCCACCTATTTAGAGGCAAAAAGGTAGAAATTCCCATTATTTTGGAGCAAAAATGAAAAAATTTCCCTTTTTTATGGCAAAAAGTTATGCATTCCCCTTATTTTCGGGCAAAAAGGCAGAAATTCCCCGTATTTTGGAGCAAAATTGCAGAAATTCCCCTAATTGTTGGGCAAAAATGCAGAAATTCCTAATATGTTTGGGCAAAAAGACAGAAATTCTCCTTATGTAAAGGCATAATTCAGAAATTCCACTTATTTTGGGGAAAAAATCCAAAATTTCTCTTATTTTGGGGCAAAATTGCACAAATTTCACTTATTTCAGGGAAAAAAGGCAGAAATTTTCCTTATTTTGGGGCAAAAATGTAGAAATTCTTAATATTTTGTGGCAAAAATGCAGAAATTCGCTTTATTTTGAGGGAAAAAGGCTGAAATTCCCCTTATTTGGGGGCAAAAAGGCAGAAATTTCCCTTATTTTGGGGCAAAAAGACAGTAATTCCCCTTATTTTGTGGCAAAAAGGTATAAATTTCTTTTATTTCGGGGCAAAATTGCAGAAATATCACTTAATTCAGGGCCTAATTCAAAAATTCCTTTTATTTTGGGGCAAAAAGAGAGAAATTCCATTTATTTTTGGTTAAAAAGGAGGAAATTTCACTTATTTTGAGGTAAAAAGCAGAAATTCCTCTTATTTTGGGGCAAAAATGAAGAAATTTCCCTTTTTTGTGGCAATAGGTATACAGTCCCCTTACTTTCGGGATAAAAAGCCGAAATTCCCCGTATTTTGAAGCAAAATTGCAGAAATTTTCATAATTTTCGGGCAAAAAAGCAGAAACTCTCCTTATTTTAGGGCAAAAAGACAGAAAATCTCCTTTTTTCGGGAGCAAACAGTCAGAAATTTCCCTTATTTTGGGGCACAATTGCAGAAATTTCCTTTACATTGTGGCAAGATTGCAGAAATTTCCCTTATTTTGGGGCAAAATTGCAGAAATTTCACTTATTTCAGGGTAATAAGTCAGAAATTCCCCTTATTTTGGGGCAAAAAAGACAGAAATTCCCTTTGTTTTGGGGGAAAAAACAGAAATTCCACTTAGAGGCAAAAATGCAGAAATTCCACCTTATTTCTGAGCAAAAATGAAGAAATTTTCCTTTTTATGGCAAAAAGGTATGCATTCCCATTATTTTCGTGCAAAAAGGCAGAAATTCCCCGTATTTTGGAGCAAAATTGCAGAAATTGCCCTAATTTTGGGGCAAAAGGCAGAAATTCCCTATATTTTGGGGCAAAAATCAGATATTCCCCTTATTTTGTGGCAAAATTCAAAAAATTTCCTTTATTTTGGGGCAAAATTGCAGGAATTTACCTTATTGTGGGGCAAAATTGCAGAAATTTCTTTTATTTGGGGCAATATTGCATAAAATTCACTTATTTTCAAGTAAAAAGGCTGAAATTTCCTTTATTTTGGGGCAAAAAAAGAGAAATTTTCCTTATTTTTTGTCAAAATTGCAGAAATTTCCCTTATTATGGAAAAATTGCAGAAATTTCCCTTATTTTAGGGCAAAATTGCAGAAATTTCACTTATTTCAGGGTAATAAGTCAGAAATTCCCGCTTATTTTGGGGCAAAAAATACAGAAATTCCCGTTGTTTTGGGGGAATAAGATAGAAATTCCACTTATTTAGAGGCAAAAAGGCAGAAATTCCCCTTATTTTGAAGCAAAATTGCAGAAATTTCCTTTACATTGGGGCAAAATTGCAGAAATTTCCCTTATTTTGGGGCAAAATTGCAGAAATTCCTCTTATTTTGAGGTAAAAAGGCTGAATTCCCCTTATTTGGGGGCAAAAAGGCAGAAATTTCCCTTATTTTGGGGCAAAATTGCAGAAATTTCACTTATTTCAGGGTAATGAGTCAGAAATTCCTCTTATTTTGGGGCAAAAAAGAGAGAAATTCCCTTTGTTTTGTGGGAAAAAGACAGAAATTCCACTTATTTAGAGGCAAAAAGGCAGAAATTCCCCTTATTTTGGAGCAAAAATGAAGAAATTTCATTTTTTATGGCAAAAAGGTATGCATTCCCATTATTTTCGGGCAAAAACGCAGAAATTCTCTGTATTTTGGAGCAAAAAGTCAGAAATTCCCCGTATTTTGGAGCAAAATTGCAGAAAATCCCCTAATTTTGGGGCAAAAATCAGAAACTCTCTTTATTTTGGGGCAAAATTCAAGAAATTCCCTTTATTTTGGGGCTAAATTGGAGGAATTTACCTTATTTTTGGGCAAAATTGCAGAAATTACCCTTATTTGGGGCAAAATTGCAGAAATTTCACTTATTTTCAGGAATAAGGGCTGATATATCCTTTATTTTGGGGCAAAAAGGGAGAAATTTCTCTTATTTTGGGGCAAAATTGCAAAAATTTCTCTTATTATGGGGAAAAATTGCAGAAATTTTCTTTATTTTAGAACAAAATTGCAGAAATTTCACTTATTTCAGAAAAAAAAAGCAAAAATTTTTCTTATTTTGGGGCAAAAAGGCAGAAATTCCCATTATTTTGGGGCAAAAAGGCAGAAATTCGACTTATTTTGGGGTAAAATTGCAGAAATTTCCCTAATTTAGGGGCAAAAGGCAGAAATTCCCTTTATTTTGGGGCAAAAATCATAAATTCTCCTTATTTTGGGGCAAAATTGCAGAAATTTTTCTTATTTGGGGCAAAATTGCAGAAACTTCAATTATTTTCAAGTTAAAAGGCTGAAATTTCTTATATTTTGGGGCAAAAAGGGAGAAATTCCCCTTATTTTGGGGCAAAATTGAAGAAATTTCCCTTGTTATTGAAAAAAATTGCAGAAATTTCCCTTATTTTGGGGCAAAATTGCAGAAATTTCACTTATTTCAGGGTAATAAGTCAGAAATTCCCCTTATTTTGGGGCAAAAAAGACAGAAATTCCCTTTGTTTTGGGGGAAAAAACAGAAATTCCACTTAGAGGCAAAAATGCAGAAATTCCACCTTATTTCTGAGCAAAAATGAAGAAATTTTCCTTTTTATGGCAAAAAGGTATGCATTCCCATTATTTTCGTGCAAAAAGGCAGAAATTCCCCGTATTTTGGAGCAAAATTGCAGAAATTGCCCTAATTTTGGGGCAAAAGGCAGAAATTCCCTATATTTTGGGGCAAAAATCAGATATTCCCCTTATTTTGTGGCAAAATTCAAAAAATTTCCTTTATTTTGGGGCAAAATTGCAGGAATTTACCTTATTTTGGGGCAAAATTGCAGAAATTTCTTTTATTTGGGGCAATATTGCATAAAATTCACTTATTTTCAAGTAAAAAGGCTGAAATTTCCTTTATTTTGGGGCAAAAAAAGAGAAATTTTCCTTATTTTTTGTCAAAATTGCAGAAATTTCCCTTATTATGGAAAAATTGCAGAAATTTCCCTTATTTTAGGGCAAAATTGCAGAAATTTCACTTATTTCAGGGTAATAAGTCAGAAATTCCCGCTTATTTTGGGGCAAAAAATACAGAAATTCCCGTTGTTTTGGGGGAATAAGATAGAAATTCCACTTATTTAGAGGCAAAAAGGCAGAAATTCCCCTTATTTTGAAGCAAAATTGCAGAAATTTCCTTTACATTGGGGCAAAATTGCAGAAATTTCCCTTATTTTGGGGCAAAATTGCAGAAATTCCTCTTATTTTGAGGTAAAAAGGCTGAATTCCCCTTATTTGGGGGCAAAAAGGCAGAAATTTCCCTTATTTTGGGGCAAAATTGCAGAAATTTCACTTATTTCAGGGTAATGAGTCAGAAATTCCTCTTATTTTGGGGCAAAAAAGAGAGAAATTCCCTTTGTTTTGTGGGAAAAAGACAGAAATTCCACTTATTTAGAGGCAAAAAGGCAGAAATTCCCCTTATTTTGGAGCAAAAATGAAGAAATTTCATTTTTTATGGCAAAAAGGTATGCATTCCCATTATTTTCGGGCAAAAACGCAGAAATTCTCTGTATTTTGGAGCAAAAAGTCAGAAATTCCCCGTATTTTGGAGCAAAATTGCAGAAAATCCCCTAATTTTGGGGCAAAAATCAGAAACTCTCTTTATTTTGGGGCAAAATTCAAGAAATTCCCTTTATTTTGGGGCTAAATTGGAGGAATTTACCTTATTTTTGGGCAAAATTGCAGAAATTACCCTTATTTGGGGCAAAATTGCAGAAATTTCACTTATTTTCAGGAATAAGGGCTGATATATCCTTTATTTTGGGGCAAAAAGGGAGAAATTTCTCTTATTTTGGGGCAAAATTGCAAAAATTTCTCTTATTATGGGGAAAAATTGCAGAAATTTTCTTTATTTTAGAACAAAATTGCAGAAATTTCACTTATTTCAGAAAAAAAAAGCAAAAATTTTTCTTATTTTGGGGCAAAAAGGCAGAAATTCCCATTATTTTGGGGCAAAAAGGCAGAAATTCGAGTTATTTTGGGGTAAAATTGCAGAAATTTCCCTAATTTAGGGGCAAAAGGCAGAAATTCCCTTTATTTTGGGGCAAAAATCATAAATTCTCCTTATTTTGGGGCAAAATTGCAGAAATTTTTCTTATTTGGGGCAAAATTGCAGAAACTTCAATTATTTTCAAGTTAAAAGGCTGAAATTTCTTATATTTTGGGGCAAAAAGGGAGAAATTCCCCTTATTTTGGGGCAAAATTGAAGAAATTTCCCTTGTTATTGAAAAAAATTGCAGAAATTTCCCTTATTTTGGGGCAAAATTGCAGAAATTTCACTTATTTCAGGGTAATAAGTCAGAAATTCCCCTTATTTTGGGGCAAAAAAGACAGAAATTCCCTTTGTTTTGGGGGAAAAAGACAGAAATTCCACTTAGAGGCAAAAATGCAGAAATTCCACCTTATTTTGGAGCAAAAATGAAGAAATTTTCCTTTTTATGGCAAAAAGGTATGCATTCCCATTATTTTCGTGCAAAAAGGCAGAAATTCCCCGTATTTTGCAGCAAAATTGCAGAAATTGCCCTAATTTTGGGGCAAAAGGCAGAAATTCCCTATATTTTGGGGCAAAAATCAGATATTCCCCTTATTTTGGGGCAAAATTCAAAAAATTTCCTTTATTTTGGGGCAAAATTGCAGGAATTTACCTTATTTTGGGGCAAAATTGCAGAAATTTCCTTTATTTGGGGCAAAATTGCATGAAATTCACTTATTTTCAAGTTAAAAGGCTGAAATTTCCTTTATTTTGGGGCAAAAAAAGAGAAATTCCCCTTATTTTTTGTCAAAATTGCAGAAATTTCCCTTATTATGGAAAAATTGCAGAAATTTCCCTTATTTTAGGGCAAAATTGCAGAAATTTCACTTATTTCAGGGTAATAAGTCAGAAATTCCCGCTTATTTTGGGGCAAAAAATACAGAAATTCCCGTTGTTTTGGGGGAATAAGATAGAAATTCCACTTATTTAGAGGCAAAAAGGCAGAAATTCCCCTTATTTTGGGGCAAAATTGCAGAAATTTCCTTTACATTGGGGCAAAATTGCAGAAATTTCCCTTATTTTGGGGCAAAATTGCAGAAATTTCACTTATTTCAGGGTAATAAGTCAGAAATTCCCCTTATTTTGGGGCAAAAAAGACAAATATTCTCTTTGTTTTGGGGGAAAAAAACAGAAATTCCACTTAGTTAGAGGCAAAAATGCAGAAATTCCCCTTATTTTGGAGCAAAAATGAAGAAATTTTCCTATTTATGGCAAAAAGGTATGCATTCCCATTATTTTCTGGCAAAAAGGCAGAAATTCCCCGTATTTTGTAGCAAAATTGCAGAAATTCCCCTAATTTTGGGGCAAAAGGCAGAAATTCCCTTTATTTTGGGACAAAATTCAGACATTCCCCTTATTTTGGGGCAAAATTGCAGGAATTTACCTTATTTTGGGGCAAAATTGCAGAAATTTGCTTAATTTGGGGCAAAATTGCATAAAATTCACTTATTTTCATGTAAAAAGGCTGAAATTTTCTTTATTTTGGGGCAAAAAAAGAGAAATTCCCCTTATTTTGGGGCAAAATTGCAGAAATTTCCCTTGTTATGGGAAAAAATTGCAGAAATTTCCCTTATTTTAGGACAAAATTGCAGAAATTTCACTTATTTCAGAGAAATAAAGCAAAAATGTTTCTTATTTTGGGGCAAAAAGTAGAAAATCTCATTATTTTAGGGCAAAAAGGCAGAAATTCACCTTATTTTGTGGTAAAATTGCAGAAATTTCACATATTTCAGGGCAAAAAGGCAGAAATTTCCCTTTTTTGGGGGCAAAATTGCAGAAATTTCACTTATTTCAGGGTAATAAGTCAGAAATTCCCCCTTATTTTGGGGCTAAAAATACAGAAATTCCCGTTGTTTTGGGGAAAAAAGACAGAAATTCCACTTATTTAGAGTCAAAAAGGCAGAAATTCCCCTTATTTTGGAGCAAATATGAAGAAATTTCCCTTTTTTATGGCAAAAAGATATGCATTTCCCTTATTTTTGGGAAAAAAGGCAGAAATTCCCCTTATTTTGGAGCAAAATTGCAGAAATTCCCCTAATTCTGGGGCAAAAGGCAGAAATTCCCTATATGTTGGGGCAAAAAGACAGAAATTCTCCTTATTTTGGGGCAAAACTCAGAAATTCCACTTCTTTTGGGGCAAAATTCCAGAAATTTCCCTTATTTTGGGGCAAAATTGTAGAAATTTCACTGATTTTGGGGCAAAATTGCAGAAATTTCATTTATTTCAAGGAAAAAAGTCAGAAATTTTCTTTATTTTGGGGCAAAATAACAGAAATTCCTAATATTTTGTGGCAAAAATGCAGAAATTCCTCTTATTTTGAGGTAAAAAGGCTGAATTCCCCTTATTTGGGGGCAAAAAGGCAGAAATTTCCCTTATTTTGGGGCAAAATTGCAGAAATTTCACTTTTTCAGAGTAATGAGTCAGAAATTCCTCTTATTTTGGGGCAAAAAAGAGAGAAATTCCCATTGTTTTGTGGGAAAAAGACAGAAATTCCACTTATTTAGAGGCAAAAAGGCAGAAATTCCCCTTATTTTGGAGCAAAAATGAAGAAATTTCATTTTTTATGGCAAAAAGGTATGCATTCCCATTATTTTCGGGCAAAAAGGCAGAAATTCCCCGTATTTTGGAGCAAAAACGCAGAAATCCCCCGTATTTTGGAGCAAAATTGCAGAAAATCCCCTAATTTTGGGGCAAAAATCAGAAAATCTCTTTATTTTGGGGCAAAATTCAAGAAATTTCCTTTATTTTGGGGCAAAATTGGAGGAATTTACCTTATTTTTGGGGAAAATTGCAGAATTTTCCCTTATTTGGGGCAAAATTTCAGAAATTTCACTTATTTTCAGGAAAAAGGGCTGATATTTCCTTTATTTTGGGGCAAAAAGGGAGAAATTCCTCTTTTTTGGGGCAAAATTGCAGAAATTTCTCTTATTATGGGGAAAAATTGCAGAAATTTTCCTTATTTTAGGGCAAAATTGCAGAAATTTCACTTATTTCAGAGAAAAAAAGCAAAAATTTTTTTTATTTTGGGGCAAAAAGGCAGAAATTCCCATTATTTTGGGGCAAAAAGGCAGAAATTTGACTTATTTTGGCGTAAAATTGCAGAAATTCCCCTAATTTTGGGGCAAAAGGCAGAAATTCCCTTTATTTTGGGGCAAAAATCATAAATTACTCTTATTTTGGGGCAAAATTCAAGAAATTTCCTTTAATTTGGGGCAAAATTGCAGGAATTTACCTTATTTTGGGGCAAAATTGCAGAAATTTTTCTTATTTGGGGTAAAATTGCAGAAACTTCAATTATTTTCAGGTAAAAAGGCTGAAATTTCCTTTATTTTGGGGCAAAAAGGGAGAAATTCCCCTTATTTTGGGGCAAAATTGAAGAAATTTCCCTTGTTATTGAAAATAATTGCAGAAATTTTCCTTATTTTAGGGCAAAATTGCAGAAATTTCACTTATTTCAGAGAAAAAACACAAAAATTTTTTTTATTTTGGGGCAAATAGGCAGATTTCCATTATTTTGGGGCAAAAAGGCAGAAATTCGACTTATTTTCGGGTAAAATTGCAAAAATTTCACATATTTCAGGGCAGAAAGGCAGAAATTTCCCTTATTTTGTGGCAAAATTGCAGAAATTTCACTTATTTCATGGTAATAAGTCAGAAATTCCCCTTATTTTGGTGCAAAAAAGACAAAAATTCCTTTTGTTTTGGGGGAAAAAGACAGAAATTTAACTTATTTAGAGGCAAAAAGGCAGAAATTCCCATTATTTTGGAGCAAAAATGAAGAAATTTCCATTTTTTATCGCAAAAAGTTATGCATTCCCCTTATTTTCGGGCAAAAAGGCAGATATTCCCCGTATTTTGGAGCAAAATTGCAGAAATTCCCCTAATTGTGGGGCAAAAATGCAGAAATTCCTAATATGTTGGGGAAAAAAAGACAGAAATTCTTTTTATTTAAGGGCATAATTCAGAAATTCCACTTATTTTGGGGAAAAATTCCAAAATTCCCCTTTTTTGGGGCAAAATTGCAGAAATTTCACTTATTTCAGGGAAAAAAGGCAGAAATTTTCCTTATTTTGGGGCAAAAATGTAGAAATTCTTAATATTTTGTGGCAAAAATGCAGAAATTCCTTTTATTTTGAGGGAAAAAGGCTGAAATTCCCCTTATTTGGGGGCAAAAAGGCAGAAATTTCCCTTATTTTGGGGCAAAAAGACAGTAATTCCCCTTATTTTGTGGCAAAAAGGTAGAAATTTCTTTTATTTTGGGGCAAAATTGCAGAAATATCACTTATTTCAGAGCCTAATTCAAAAATTCCTTTTATTTTGGGGCAAAAAGAGAGAAATTCCATTTATTTTTGGTTAAAAAGGGAGAAATTTCACTTATTTTAAGGTAAAAAGCAGAAATTCTTTTTATTTTGAGGCAAAAATGAAGAAATTTTCCTTTTTTGTGGCAAAAGGTATACATTCCCCTTACTTTCGGGATAAAAAGCCGAAATTCCCCGTTTTTTTAAGCAAAATTGCAGAAATTTTCATAATTTTCGGGCAAAAAAAGCAGAAATTCTCCTTATTTTAGGGCAAAAAGACAGAAAATCTCCTTTTTTTCGGGAGCAAACAGTCAGAAATTCCCCTTATTTTGGGGCAAAATTGCAGAAATTTCCTTTACATTGGGGCCAAATTGCAGAAATTTCCCTTATTTTGGGGCAAAATTGCAGAAATTTCACTTATTTCAGGGTAATAAGTCAGAAATTCCCCTTATTTTGGGGCAAAAAAGACAGAAATTTTTTTTTTGAGGAAAAGACAGAAATTTCACTTATTTAGAGGCAAAAAGACAGAAATTTCCCTGATTTTGGTGCAAAAATGAAGAAATTTACCTTTTTATGGCAAAAAGGTATGCATTCCCCTTTACTTTCGGGATAAAAAGCAGAAATTCCCCGTATTTTGAAGCAAAATTGCAGAAATTCTCATAATTTTCGGGCAAAAAGGCAGAAATTCTCCTTATTTTGGGGAAAAATGACAGAAAATTACCTTTTTTTCGGGAGCAAACAGTCAGAAATTTCCCTTGTTTTGGGGCAAAATTGCAGAAATTTCCTTTACATTGGGGCAAAATTGAGAAATTTCCCTTATTTTGGGGCAAAATTGCAGAAATTTCACTTATTTCAGGGTAATAAGTCAGAAATTCCCGTTATTTTGGAGCAAAAAAGACTTAAATTCCCTTTGTTTTGGGGGAAAAGACAGAAATTCCACTTAGTTAGAGGCAAAAATGCAGAAATTCCCCTTATTTTAGAGCAAAAATGAAGAAATTTTTCTTTTTATGGCAAAAAGTTATGCATTCCCATTATTTTCTGGCAAAAAGGCAGAAATTCCCCGTATTTTGGAGCAAAATTGCAGAAATTCCTCTAATTTTGGGGCAAAAGGCAGAAATTCCCTTTATTTTGGGGCAAAAATCAGAAATTCCCCTTATTTTTGGGGCAAAATTCAAAAAATTTCCTTAATTTTGGGGCAAAATTGCAGGAATTTACCTTATTTTGGGGCAAAATTGCAGAAATTTCCTTTATTTGGGGCAAAATTGCATAAAATTCACTTATTTTCAGGTAAAAGGGCTGAAATTTCCTTTATTTCGGGGCAAAAAAAGAGATATTCCCCTTATTTTGGGGCAAAATTGCAGAAATTTTCCTTGTTATGGGAAAAAATTGCAGAAATTTCTCTTATATTAGGGCAAAATTGCAGAAATTTCACTTATTTCAGAGAAATAAAGCAAAAATGTTTTTTATTTTGGGGCAAAAAGGCAGAAATTCCCATTATTTTAAGGCAAAAAGGCAGAAATTCACCTTATTTTGGGGTAAAATTGCATAAATTTCACATATTTTAGGGCAAAAAGGCAGAAATTTCCCTTATTTTGGGGCAAAATTGCAGAAATTTCACTTATTTCAGGGTAATAAGTCAGAAATTCCCCCTTATTTTGGGACAAAAAATACAGAAATTCCCGTTGTTTTGGGAGAAAGAGATAGAAATTCCACTTATTTAGAGGCAAAAATGCAGAAATTCCCCTTATTTTGGAGCAAAAATGAAGAAATTTCCCTTTTTTATGGCAAAAAGGTATGCATTTCCCTCATTTTTGGGAAAAAATGCAGAAATTCCCCGTATTTTGGAGCAAAACTGCAGAAATTCCCCTAATTTTGGGGCAAATAGCAGAAATTCCCTATATGTTGGGGCAAAAAGACAGAAATTCTCCTTATTTTGGGGCAAAACTCAGAAGTTCCACTTCTTTTGGGGCAAAATTCCAGAAATTTCCCTTATTTTGGGGCAAAATTGCAGAAATTTAACTTATTTTGGGGCAAAATTGCAGAAATTTCACTTATTTCAGGGTAATGAGTCAGAAATTTCCCTTATTATGGGGCAAAAAAGAGAGAAATTCCCTATGTTTTGTGGGAAAAAGACAGAAATTCCACTTATTTAGAGGCAAAAAGGCAGAAATTCCCCTTATTTTGTAGCAAAAATGAAGAAATTTCATTTTTTATGGCAAAAAGGTATGCATTCCCATTATTTTCAGGCAAAAAGGCAGAAATTCCCCGTATTTTGGAGCAAAATTGCAGAAAATCCCCTAATTTTTGGGCAAAAATCAGAAAATCTCTTTATTTTGGGGCAAAATTCAAGAAATTTCCTTTATTTTGGGGCAAAATTTGAGCAATTTACCTTATTTTTGGGCAAAATTGCAGAAATTTCTATTATTTGGGGCAAAATTGCAGAAATTTAACTTATTTTCAGGAAAAAAGGGAAGATATTTTCTTTATTTTGAGGCAAAAAGGGAGAAATTCCTCTTATTTTGGGGCAAAATTGCAGAAATTTCTATTATTATGGGGAAAAATTGCAGATATTTTTCCTTATTTTAGGGCACAATTGCAGAAATTTCACTTATTTCAGAGAAAAAAAAGCAAAAATTTTTCTTATTTTGGGAGCAAAAAGGCAGAAATTCTCATTATTTTGGGGCAAAAAGGCAGAAATTCGACTTATTTTGGGGTAAAATTGCAGAAATTCCCCTAATTTTGGGGCAAAAGGCAGAAATTCCCTTTATTTTGGGGCAAAAATCATAAATTCCCCATATTTTGGGCAAAATTCAAGAAATTTCCTTTAATTTGGGGCAAAATTGCAGGAATTTACCTTATATTGGGGCAAAATTGCAGAAATTTCCCTTATTTGGGGCAAAATTGCAGAAATTTCACTTATTTTCAGGAAAAAGGGCTGATATTTCCTTTATTTTGGGTCAAAAAGGGAGAAATTCCTTTAATTTTGGGGCAAAATTGCAGAAATTTCTATTATTATGGGGAAAAATTGCAGAAATTTTCCTTATTTTAGGGCAAAATTGCAGAAATTTCACTTATTTCAGAGAAAAAAAGCAAAAATTTTTCTTATTTTGGGGCAAAAAGGAAGAAATTCCCATTATTTTGGGGCAAAAAGGCAGAATTCGACTTATTTTGCGGTAAAATTGCAGAAATTCCCCTAATTTTGGGGCAAAACGCAGAAATTCCTTTTATTTTGGGGCAAAAATCATAAATTCCCCATATTTTGGGGCAAAATTCAAAAAATTTCTTTTAATTTGGGGAAAAATTGCAGGAATTTACCTTATTTTGGGGCAAAATTGCAGAAATTTTTCTTATTTGGGGCAAAATTGCAGAAACTTCATTTATTTTCAGGTAAAAAGGCTGAAATTTCCTTTATTTTGGGGCAAAAAGGGAGAAATTCCCCTTATTTTGGGGCAAAATTGAAGAAATTCCTCTTATTATTGGGAAAAATTGCAGAAATTTTCCTTATTTTAGGGCAAAATTGCAGAAATTTCACTTATTTCAGAGAAAAAAACGCAAAAAATTTTTCTTATTTTGGGGCAAAAAGGCAGAAATTCCCATTAATTTGTGGCAAAAAGGCAGAAATTCACCTTATTTTGGGGTAAAATTGCAGAAATTTCACATATTTCAGGGCAAAAAGGCAGAAATTTTCCTTATTTTGGGGGCAAAATTGCAGAAATTTTACTTATTTCAGTGTAATAAGTCAGAAATTCCCCTTATTTTGAGGCAAAAAAACAGAAATTCCCTGGTTTTGAGGGAAAAGACAGAAATTCCACTTATTTAGAGGCAAAAAGGCAGAAATTTCCCTTATTTTAGAGCAAAAATTAAAAAATTTCCCTTTTTTATGGCAAAAAGTTTTGCATTCCCTTTATTTTCGGGCAAATAGGCAGAAATTCCCCGTATTTTGGAGCATAATTGCAGAAATTCCCCTAGTTGTGGTGCAGAAAGACAGAAATTTCCTATATGTTGGGGCAAAAAGACAGAAATTCTCCTTATTTTGGGGCAAAACTCAGAACTTCCACTTATTTTGGGGCAAAATTCCAGAAATTTCCATTATTTTGGGGCAAAATTGCAGAAATTTCACTTATTTTGGGGCAAAATTGCAGAAATTTCACTCATTTCATTGAAAAAAGTCAGAAATTTTCTTTATTTTGGGGCAAAAAAGAAGAAATTCCTAATATTTTGTGGCAAAAATGCAGAAATTCCCCTTATTTTGAGGTAAAAAGGCTGCAATTCCCCTTATTTGGGGGCAAAAAGGCAGAAATTTTCTTTATTTTGGGGCAAAATTGCAGAAATTTCACTTATTTAGAGGCAAAAGACAGAAAATCTTCTTATTTTGGGGCAAAACTTAGAAATTCCACTTATTTGGGGGCAAAATTCCAGAAATTTCCACTATTTTGGGGCAAAATTGCAGAAATTACAGTTATTTTGGGGCAAAATTGCAGAAATTTCACTTATTTCACAGAAAAAAGGCAGAAATTTTCCTTATTTTGGGGCAAAAAGTCAGAAATTCCTAATATTTTGTGGCAAAAATGCAGAAATTCCTTTTATTTTGAGGTAAAAAGGCTGAAATTACCCTTATTTGGGGTAAAGAGGCAGAAATTTCCCTTATTTTGTGGCAAAATTGGAGAAATTTTACTTATTTCAGGGTAATAATTCAGAAATTCCCCTTATTTGGGGGCAAAAAGGCAGAAATTTCCCTTATTTTCGGGAAGAATTGCAGAAATTTCACTTATTTAGAGGCAAAAAGACAGAAATTCTCCTTATTTTGTGGCAAAACTTACAAATTCCACTTCTTTTGGGGCAAAGTTCCAGAAATTTCCCTTATTTTGGGGCAAAATTGCAGAAATTTCACTTATTTTGGGGCAAAATTGCAGAAATTTCACTTATTTCAGAGAAAAAACTCAGAAATTTTCCTTACTTTGGGGCAAAAAAACAGAAATTCCTAATATTTTGTTGCAAAAATGCAGAAATTCCCCTTATTTTGAGGTAAAAAGGCTGAATTCCCCTTATTTGGGGGCAAAATAGCAGAAATTTCCCTTATTTTGGGGCAAAATTGCAAAAATTTCACTTATTTCAGGGTAATGAGTCAGAAATTCCCCTTATTTTGGGGCAAAAAAGAGAGAAATTCCCTATGTTTTGTGGGAAAAAGACAGAAATTCCACTTATTTAGAGGCAAAAAGGCAGAAATTCCCCTTATTTTGGAGCAAAAATGAAGACATTTCATTTTTTATGGCAAAAAGATATGCATTCCCATTATTTTCGGGCAAAAAGGCAGAAATTCCCCGTATTTTGGAGCAAAATTGCAGAAAATCCCCTAATTTTGGGGCACAAATCAGAAAATCTCTTTATTTGGGGCAAAATTCAAGAAATTTCCTTTATTTTGGGGCAAAATTGGAGGAATTTACATTATTTTTAGGCAAAATTGCAGAAATTTCCCTTATTTGGGGCAAAATTGCAGAAATTTCACTTATTTTCAGGAAAAAGGGCTGATATTTCCTTTATTTTGGGTCAAAAAGGGAGAAATTCCTCTTATTTTGGGGCAAAATTGCAGAAATTTCTATTATTATGGGGAAAAATTGCAGAAATTTTCCTTATTTTAGGGCAAAATTGCAGAAATTTCACTTATTTCAGAGAAAAAAAGCAAAAATTTTTTTTATTTTGGGGCAAAAAGGAAGAAATTCCCATTATTTTGGGGCAAAAAGGCAGAATTCGACTTATTTTGCGGTAAAATTGCAGAAATTCCCCTAATTTTGGGGCAAAACGCAGAAATTCCCTTTATTTTGGGGCAAAAATCATAAATTCCCCATATTTTGGGGCAAAATTCAAAAAATTTCCTTTAATTTGGGGAAAAATTGCAGGAATTTACCTTATTTTCGGGCAAAATTGCAGAAATTTTTCTTATTTGGGGCAAAATTGCAGAAACTTCATTTATTTTCAGGTAAAAAGGCTGAAATTTCCTTTATTTTGGGGCAAAAAGGGGAAAATTCCCCTTATTTTGGGGCAAAATTGAAGAAATTCCTCTTATTATTGGGAAAAATTGCAGAAATTTTCTTTATTTTAGGGCAAAATTGCAGAAATTTCACTTCTTTCAGAGAAAAAAAGCAAAAATTTTTTTATTTTAGGGCAAAAATGCAGAAATTCCCATTATTTTGGGGCAAAAACACAGAAATTCACCTTATTTTGGGGTAAAATTGCAGACATTTCACATATTCCAGGGCAAAAAGGCAGAAATTCCCCTTTTTTGGAAGCAAAATGGCAGAAATTCCCCTTAATTTGGAGAAAAATTGCAGAAATTTCCCTTGTTTGGGGGCAAAAAGGCAGAAAATCTCTTTAATTTCGGGCAAAAAGGCAGAAATTCCCTGTATTTGGAGCAATATTGCAGAAATTCCCCTAATATTGGGGCAAAAATGCAAAAATTCCCTTTATTTGGGACAAATCGGCAGAAGTTCCCCTTATTTTCGGGAAAAGAGGCAGAAATTCCCTGTATTTATAGCAAAATTGCAGATACTGTCCTAATTTTGGGGCAAAAAGGCAGAAATTCCCTTTATTTTGGGGCAAAAATGCAGAAATTCTTCTTATTTCGTGGCAAAAATCAGAAATTTACCTTATTTTGGGGCAAAATTTTAGAAATTTCTTTTATTTTGGAACAGAATTGCAGAAATTTTTCTTATTTTGTGGCAAAAAGGCAGAAATTTTCCATATTTTGGTGCAAAAAGGCTGAAATTCCCATTATTTTGAGGTAAAATGCTGAAATTCCCCATATTTTTGGGCAAAAAGGCAGAAATTCCCCTCATTTTGAGGCAAAAAGGCAAAAATTTCCCTTTTTTTCGGGCAAATTGCAGAAATTTCATTTATTTCAGGGCAAAAAGTCAGAAATTACTTTTATTTTGGGGCAAAAAGCAGAAATTTCTTTTATTTTGGTACAAAATTGAAGAAATTTTCCTTATTTTGGAACAAAAAGTCAGAAATTCCCCATATTTTGAAGAAAAGGCATAAATTCCCCTTATTTTGAGGTAAAAAGGCTGAAATTCTCGTTATTTTGGGGCAAAAAGGCAGAAATTCCCCATATTTTGAAGCAAAATTGCACATATTCCCCTAATTTTGAGGAAAAATGCAGAAATTCACATTATTTTGGGGCAAAAAGACAGAAATTCTCCTTATTTCAGGGCAAAACGTCAGAAATTCCCCTTATATTGGGGCAAAATTCCAGAAATTTCCTTTATTTTGGGGCAAAATTGCAGAAATCTCCTTTATTTTGGGTCAAAATTACAGAAATTTCACTTATTTCAGGGAAAAAACGCAGAAATTCCCCTTATTTTGTGGCAAAAACACAGAAATTCCCCTTATTTTGTTGCAAAAATGCAGAATTTTCCCTTATTTTGGGGATAAATTGTAGAAATTTCACTTATTTCAGGGAAAATTCAAAAATTCCTTTAATTTTGGGGCAAAAAAACAGAAATTTCGTTTATTTTAGGGTAAAAAGTCAGAAATTTCACTTATTTTGAGGTAAAAAGGCAAAAATTCCTTTTATTGTGGGGCAAAAATGAAGAAATTTCCCTTTTTTGTGGCAAAAGGTATACATTCCCCTTATTTTTGGGCTAAAAAGTCGAAATTCTCCGTATTTTGAAGCAAAATTGCAGAAATTCTTCTAATTGTGGAGCAAAAATGCAGAAATTCCCTATATGTTGGGGCAAAAAGACAGAAATTCTCCTTACTTTGGGGCAAAACTCAGAAATTCTTCTTATTTTGGGGCTATATTGCAGAAATTTCCCTTATTTTGGGGCAAAATTGCAGAAATTTCACTTATTTCAGGGTAATAAGAAAGAAATTTTCTTTATTTTGGGGCAAAAAAGACAGAAATTCCCTTTGTTTTGGGGGAAAAAGACAGAAATTCCACTTATTTAGAGGCAAAAAAGCAGAAATTCCCCTTATTTTGGAGCAAAAATGAAGAAATTTCCATTTTTTATAGCAAAAAGGTATGCATTCTTCTTATTTTCGGGCAAAAAAAGCAGAAATTCCTCGTATTTAGGAGCAAAAATGCAGAAATTCCCCTAATTATGGGGCAAAAAGGCAGAAATTCTCTCTATATTGGGGCAAAAAGACAGAAATTCTCCTTATTGTGGGGCAAAGCTCAGAAATTCCACTTATTTTGGGGCAAAATTTCAGAAATTTCCTTTATTTTTGGGCAAAATTGCAGAAATTTCATTATTTTGGGCAAAAAGTCAGATATTTCCCAAATTTTTGAGGCAAAAATGCAGAAATTCCCCTTATTTTGAGGTAAAAAGGCTGAAATTCTCGCTATTTTGGGGCAAAAAAGCAGAAATTCCCCTTATTTTGGGGCAAAAGGCAGACATTTCCCTTATTTTGGGGAAAAATTTTAGAAATTTAACTTTTTTAAGGGCAAAAAGTCAGAAATTCCCCTTATTTTGGGGCAAAAAGACAGAAATTCCATTTATTTTTTGGGAAAAGTCAGAAATTGCACTTATTTTGAGTCAAAAAGGCGGAAAATCCCCTTATTTTGGGGTAAAAATGAAGAAATTTCCCTTTTTTATGGAAAAAAGGTATACATTCCCTTTATTTTCGGGCAAAAAGGCAGAAATTCCCAGTATTTTGGAGCAAAATTGCAGAAATTCCCCTAATTTTATGGCAAAAATGCAGGGCTTCCCCTTTATTTTGGGGTAAAACTGCAGAAATTTCACTTATTTCGCGGCAAAATTGCAGAAATTCCCTTTATTTTTGGCGAAAAAGGCAGAAAATCCCCGTATTTTGGAGCAAAACTGAAGAAATTCACCTAATTTTGGGGTAAAACATGCAGTAATTTTCTTTATTTTGGGGCAAAAAGGCAGAAATTCCCTTTATTTTGGGGCAAAAGGCAGAAATTCCCCTTATTTTAGGGCAAAATAGCAGAAATTTCTCTTATTTGGAAACAAAAAACAGAAATTCCCTTTATTTTGGGGCAAAATTGCAGAAAATTACTTTATTATGGGGAAAAATTGCAGAAATTTTATTTTATTTTATGGCAAAATTGTAGAAATTTCACTTATTTCAGAGAAAAAAAGCAAAAATTTTTCTTATTTTAGGGCAAAAATGCAGAAATTCCCATTATTTTGGGGCAAAAACGCAGAAATTCACCTTATTTTGGGGTAAAATTGCAGACATTTCACATATTTCAGGGCAAAAAGGCAGAAATTCCCCTTTTTTGGGGGCTAAATGGCAGAAATTCCCCTTAATTTGGAGAAAAATTGCAGAAATTTCCCTT
The DNA here is from genome assembly GCF_963924665.1 of Micromys minutus. Lineage (NCBI taxonomy): Eukaryota > Metazoa > Chordata > Mammalia > Rodentia > Muridae > Micromys > Micromys minutus. The sequence goes on along the minus strand of NW_027667366.1, from coordinate 170,390 downwards.
GTTTGGGGGCAAAAAGGCAGAAAATCTCTTTAATTTCGGGCAAAAAGGCAGAAATTCCCTGTATTTTGGAGCAATATTGCAGAAATTCCCCTAATATTGGGGCAAAAATGCAGAAATTCCCTTTATTTGGGGCAAATCGGCAGAAGTTCCCCTTATTTTCGGGAAAAGAGGCAGAAATTCCCTGTATTTATAGCAAAATTGCAGATACTGTCCTAATTTTGGGCCAAAAAGGCAGAAATTCCCTTTATTTTGGGGCAAAAATGCATAAATTCTTCTTATTTCGGGGCAAAAATCAGAAATTTACCTTATTTTGGGGCAAAATTTTAGAAATTTCTTTTATTTTGGAACAGAATTGCAGAAATTTTTCTTATTTTGTGGCAAAAAGGCAGAAATTTTCCATATAATGGTGCAAAAATGCTGAAATTCCCATTATTTTGAGGTAAAATGCTGAAATTCCCCATATTTCGGGGCAAAAAGGCAGAAATTCCCCTCATTTTGGGGCAATAAGGCAAAAATTTCCTTTTTTTTTGGGCAAATTGCAGAAATTTCATTTATTTCAGGGCAAAAAGTCAGAAATTACTTTTATTTTGGGGCAAAAAGCAGAAATTTCTTTTATTTTGTCACAAAATTGAAGAAATTTTCTTTATTTTGGAACAAAAAGTCAGAAATTTCCCCATATTTTTGGCAAAAGGCAGAAATTCCCCTTATTTTGAGGTAAAAGTGCTGAAATTCCCATTATTTTGGGGCAAAAATGCAGAAATTCCCTTTACTTTGTGGCAAAAAGGCAGAAATTCCTGTTAATTGGGGCAGAAAAGCAAAAATTTTCCTTATTTGAGGGCAATAAGGCAGAAATTCCCCATATTTTGTGGCAAAAAGACAGAAATTCCCCTTATTTATAGGTAAAATGCTAAAATTCCCTTATTTTGTCAAAAGGCAGAAATTCCCCTTATTTTGTGGCAAAATTGCAGAAATTTCACTTATATCAGGGCAAAAAGTCATAAATTTGCCTTATTTTGGGGCAAAAAGCAGAAATTCTTCTAATTTTGGGGCCAAAAACAGAAATTCCTTTTATATTGGGGTAACATTGTGGAAATTTCAAATATTTCTGGGAAAAAAGGCAGAAATTCCACTTTATTTCGGGCAATAAGGCAGAAATTCCCCGTATTTTGGAGCAAAATTTCAGAAATTCCCCTTATATTGGTGCAAAAATGCAGAAATTCCCTTTATTTTGGTTCAATAAGGCAGAAATTCCCCATATTTTGAAGCAAAATTGCACATATTCCCCTAATTTTGAGGGAAAATGCAGAAATTCACATTATTTTGGGGCAAAAAGACAGAAATTCTCCTTATTTCAGGGCAAAAAGTCAGAAATTCCCCTTATTTTGGGGCAAAATTCCAGAAATTTCCTTTATTTTGGGGCAAAATTGCAGAAATCTCCTTTATTTTGGGTCAAAATTACAGAAATTTCACTTATTTCAGGGAAAAAACGGAGAATTTCCCCTTATTTTGGGGCAAAAACACAGAAATTCCCCTTATTTTGTGGCAAAAATGCAGAATTTTCCCTTATTTTGGGGCAAAATTGTAGAAATTTCACTTATTTCAGGGCAAAATTCAAAAATTCCTTTTATTTTGGGGCAAAAAAACAGAAAATCCGTTTATTTTAGGGTAAAAAGTCAGAAATTTCACTTATTTTGAGGTAAAAAGGCCAAAATTCCTTTTATTGTGGGGCAAAAATGAAGAAATTTCACTTTTTTGTGGCAAAAGGTATACATTCCCCTAATTTTTGGGCTAAAAAGTAGAAATTCCCCATATTTTGAAGCAAAATTGCAGAAATTCCCCTAATTGTGGGGAAAAAGGCAGAAATTCCCTATATGTTGGGGCAAAGAGACAGAAATTCTCCTTACTTTGTGGCAAAACTCAGAAATTTCTCTTATTTTGGGGCTAAATTGCAGAAATTTCCGTTATTTTTGGGCAAAATTGCAGAAATTTCACTTATTTCAGGGAAAAAAGGCTGAAATTTTTCATATTTTGGAGCACAATTGCAGATATTCTTAATATTTTGTGGCAAAAATGCAGAATTTACCCATATTTTGAGGTAAAAAGGCTGAAATTCCCCTTATTTGGGGGCAAAAAGGCAGAAATTTCGCTTATTTTGGGGCAAAAAGACAGAAATTCCCTTTATTTCGTGGCAAAAAGGCGGAAATTTCTTTTATTTTGAGGCAAAATTGCAGAAATTTCACTTATTTCAGGGCATAATTCAAAAATTCCTTTTATTTTGGTTCAAAAATACAGAAATTCCATTTATTTTTGGGTAAAAAGGCAGAAATTTCACATATTTTGAGGTAAAAAAATCAGAAATTCCTCTTATTTTGGGGCAAAAATGAAGAAATTTCTTTTTTTGGGGCAAAAGGTATACATTCTCCTTATTTTTGTGCTAAAAAGTAGAAATTCCTCGTATTTTGGAGCAAAATTGCAGAAATTCCCCTAATTGTGGGGCAAAAAGGCAGAAATTTCCTATATGTTTGGGCAAAGAGACAGAAATTCTCCTTCTTTTGGGGAAAAACTCAGAAATTCCACTTATTTTGGGGCAAAATTCCAGAAATTTCACCTATTTTAAGGCAAAATTGCAGAAATTTCACATATTTTGGGGCAAAATTGCAGAAATTTCACTTGTTCAGTGTAATAAGTTAGAAATTTTCCTTATTTTTGGGCAAAAAAGACAAAAATTCCCTTTGTTTTGGGGGAAAAAGACAGTAATTCCACTTATTTAGAGGCAAAAAAGCAGAAATTCCCCTTATTTTGGAGCAAAAATGAAGAAATTTCCCTTTTTTATGGCAAAAAGGTATGCATTCTTCTTATTTTCGGGCAAATAGGCAGAAATTCCTCGTATTTTGGAGCAAAATTGCAGAAATTCCTCTAATTGTGGGGAAAAAAGGCAGAAATTCCCTAAAACTTGGGGCAAAAAAACCAGAAATTCTTCTGTTTTGGGGGCAAAACTCAGAAATTCCACTTATTTTGGGGCAAAATTCCAGGAATTTCCCTTATTTTAAAGCAAAATTAGAGAAATTTCACTTATTTTGGGGAAAAATTGCAGAAATTCCCCTAATATTGGGGCAAAAATGCAGAAATTTCACATATTACAGGGCAAAATTCAAAAATTCCTTTTATTTTGGGGCAAAAAGACAGAAATACCGATTATTTTAGGGTAAAAAGGCAGAAATTTTACTTATTTTGAGATAAAAAGGCCAAAATTCCTCTTATTGTGGGGAAAAAATGAAGAAATTTCCCTTTTTTGTAGCAAAAGGTATACATTCCCCTTATTTTCGGGCTAAAAAGTAGAAATTCCCCGTATTTTGAAGCAAAATAGCAAAAATTCCCCTAATTGTGGGGCAAAAAGGCAGAAATTCCCTATATGTTGGGGCAAAAGACAGAAATTCTCCTTACTTTGGGGCAAAAATCAGAAATTCCTCTTATTTTGGGGCTAAATTGCAGAAATTTCACTTATTTTGGTGTAAAATTGCAGAAATTTCACTTATTTCAGGGAAAGAAAGCAGAAATTTTTTGTACTTTGGAGCACAATTGCAGATATTCTTAATATTTTGTGGGAAAAATGCAGAAATTCCCCATATTTTGAGGTTAAAATGCTGAAATTCCCCTTATTTGGGGGCAAAAAGGCAGGAATTTCGCTTATTTTGGGGCAAAAAGACAGAAATTCCCCTTATTTCGTGGCAAAAAGGTGGAAATTTCTTTTATTTTGAGGCAAAATTGCAGAAATTTCACTTATTTCAGGGCATAATTCAAAAATTCCTTTTATTTTGGGGGCAAAAATACAGAAATTCCGTTTATTTTGGGGTAAAAAGGCAGAAATTTCACTTTTTTTGAGGTAAAAAGGCAGAAATTCCTCTTATTTTGGGGCAAAAATGAAGAAATTTCTTTTTTTTTGTGGCAAAAGGTATACATTCCCCTTATTTTCGTGCTAAAAAGTAGAAATTCCCCGTATTTTGGAGCAAAATTACAGAAATTCCCCTCATTGTGGGGCAAAAAGGCAGAAATTTCCTATATGTTTGGGCAAAAAGACAAAAATTCTTTTTTTTTTGGGCAAAACTCAGAAATTCCACTTATTTAGGGGCAAAATTCCAGAAATTTCACCTATTTTAAGGCAAAATAGCAGAAATTTCACTTATTTTGGTGCAAAATTGCAGAAATTTCACTTATTTCAGAAAAAAAGCAGAAATTTTCTTATTTGGAACAAAAAGGAAGAAATTTCTTTTATTTTGGTAAAAAATTGCAGAAATTTTTCTTATTTTGGGGCAAAAAGGCAGAAATTTACCATATTTTGGGACAAAAATGCAGAAATTCCCTTTATTTTGAGGTAAAAATGCTGAAATTCCCCTTATTTGGGGCAAAATATCAGAAATTTCACTTATTTTGGGGCAAAATTTCAGAAATTTCACTTATTTCAGGGAAAAAAGGCAGAAATTTTCTTTATTTTGGGGCAAAAAGTAAGAAATTCCTAAAATTTTGTGGCAAAAAATGCAGAATTTCCCCTTATTTTGAGGTGAAAAGGCTGAAATTCCTCTTATTTGGGGGCAAAAAAGCAGAAATTTCACTTATTTTAAGGCAAAATTGCAGAAATTTCACTTATATCAGGGAAAAAAGGGAGAAATTTTCCTTATTTTGGGGCAAAAAGTCAGAAATTCCTAATAATTTGTGGCAAAAATGCAGAAATTCCCCTTATTTTGAGGCAAAAAGGCTGAAATTCCCCTGATTTGGGGGCAAAAATGCATAAATTTCCCTTATTTCGTGGCAAAATTGCAAAAATTTCACTTAATTCAGGGTAATAAGTCAGAAATTTTCCTTATTTTGGGGCAAAAAAGACAGAAATTCCCTTTGTTTAGGGGGAAAAAGACAGAAATTCCACTTATTTAGAGGCAAAAAGGCAGAAATTTTCCTCATTTTGGAGCAAAAATGAAGAAATTTCCCCTTTTTATGGCAAAAAGGTATGCATTCTTCTTATTTTCGGGCAAAAAGGCAGAAATTCCTTGTATTTTGGAGCAAAATTGCAGAAATTCCCCTAATTGTGGGACAAAAATGCAGAAATTCCCCATATGTTAGGGCAAAAATACAGAAATTCTCCTTATTTTGGGGCAAAACTCAGAAATTCCACTCATTTTGAGGCAAAATTGCAGAAATTTCAATTATTTAGGGGCAAAATTGCAGAAAATTCACTTATTTCAGAAAAAAAGCAGAAATTTTCTTATTTTGGGGCAAAAAGGCAGAAATTTCCTATATTTTGGGGCAAAAATGCAGAAATTCCCTTTTTTGAGGAAAAAAGGCTGAAATTCCCCTTATTTGGGGGCAAAAAAGGTAGAAATTCTCCGTATTTTGGAGCAAAATTGCAGAAATTCCCCTAATTGTGGGGCAAAAAGGAAGAAATTCCCTATATGTTGGGGCAAAAAGACAGAAATTCTCCTTATTTTGGGGCAAAACTCAGAAATTCAACTTATTTTGAAGCAAAATTTGAGAATTTTCTTTTATTTTTGGGCATAATTGCAGAAATTTCACTTATTTTGGGGCAAAATTGCAGAAATTTCACTTATTTCAGAAAAAAAGCAGAAATTTTCTAATTTTGGGGCAAAAAGGCAGAAGTTTCTTTTATTTTGGTACAAAATTGCAGAAATTTTTTTATATTGGGGCAAAAAGGAAGAAATTTCCCATATTTTGGGGCAAAAATACAGAAATTTTCTTTACTTTGGGGCAAAACTCAGAAATTCCTATTATTTTGGAGCTAAATTGCAGAAATTTCCCTTATTTTGGGCAAAATTGCAGAAATTTCACTAATTTCAGGGAAAAAAGGCAGAAATTTTTCGTATTTTGTAGCACAATGGCAGAAATTCTTAATATTTTGTGGCAAAAATGCAGAAATTCCCCATATTTTGAGGTAAAAAAGCTGAAATTCCCCTTATTTGGAAGCAAAAATGCAGAAATTTCCCTTATTTTGTGGCATAAAGACAGAAATTCCCTTTATTTTGTGGCAAAAAGGCGGAAATTTCATTTATTTTGGGGCAAAATTGCAGAAATTTCACTTATTTCAGGGCATAATTCAAAAATTCCTTTTATTTTGGGGCAAAAAGACAGAAATTTCATTTATTTTTGGATAAAAAGGCAGAAATTTCACTTATTTTGAGGTAAAAAGGCAGAAATTCCTCTTATTTTGAAGCAAAAATGAAAAAATTTCTTTTTTTGTGGCAAGAGGTATACATTCCCCTTATTTTCGGGGTAAAAAGTAGAAATTCCCCGTATTTTGGAGCAAAATTGCAGAAATTCCCCTAATTGTGGGGCAAAAAGGCAGAAATTTCCTATATGTTGGGGCAAAAATACAGAAATTCTCTTTATTTTGGGGCAAAACTCAGAAACTCCACTTATTTTGGGGCAAAATTCCAGAAATTTTCCTTATTTTGCGGCAAAATTGCAGAAATTTCACTTATTTTGGAACAAAATTGCAGAAATTTCACTTATTTCAGAAAAAAAGCAGAAATTTTCTTATTTTGGGGCAAAAAGGCAGAAATTTCTTTTATTTTGGTACAAAATTGCAGAAATATTTCTTATTTTGGGGCAAAAAGGCAGAAATTTCCTATATTTTGGGGCAAAAATGTAGAAATTCCCCTAATTGTGGGGAAAAATTCAGAAATTCTCTATATGTTGGGGCAAAAAGACAGAAATTCTCCTTACTTTGGGGCAAAACTTAGAAATTCTTATATTTTTGGGGCAAAATTGCAGAAATTTCCCTTATTTTGGGGCAAAATTGCAGAAATTTCACGAATTTCAGGGAAAAAAGGCAGAAATTTTTCGTATTTTGGAGCACATGGCAGAAATTCTTAATATTTTGTGGCAAAAAGGCAGAAATTCCCCATATTTTGAGGTAAAAAGGCTGAAATTGCCCTTATTTGGGAGCATAAAGGCAGAAATTTCCCTTATTTTGTGGCAAAAAGACAGAAATTCCCCTTATTTTGTGGCAAAAAAGCGGAAATTTCATTTATTTTGGGGCAAAATTGCAGAAATTTCACTTATTTCAGCGCATAATTCAAAAATTCCTTTAATTTTGGGGCAAAAAGACAAAAATTCTGTTTATTTTTGGGTAAAAAGGCAGAAATTTCACTTATTTTGAGGTAAAAAGTCAGAAATTCCTCTTATTTGGGGGCAAAAATGAAGAAATTTCTTTTTTTTTGTGGCAAAAGGTATACATTCCCCTTATTTTCGGGCTAAAAAGTAGAAATTCCCCGTATTTTGGAGCAAAATTGCAGAAATTACCCTAATTGTGGGGCAAAAAGGCAGAAATTTCTTATATGTTGGGGCAAAAAGACAGAAATTCTCTTTATTTTGGGGCAAAACTAAAACTCTACTTATTTTGGGGCAAAATTCCAGAAATTTCACCTATTTTGGGGCAAAATTGCAGAAATTTCACTTATTTCAGTGTAATAATGCAGAAATTTTCTTTATTTTGGGGCAAGAAAGACAGAAATTCCCTTTGTTTTGGGGGAAAAAGACAGAAATTCCACATATTTAGAGGCATAAAAGCAGAAATTCCCCTTATTTTGGAGCAAAATTGCAGAAATTTTCTTTTTTATGGCAAAAAGGTATGCATTCTACTTATTTTCGGGCAAAAAAGCAGAAATTCCTTGTATTTTGGAGTAAAATTGCAGAAATTCCCCTAATTGTTGGGAAAAAAGGCAGAAATTTCCTATATGTTGGGGCAAAAAGACAGAAATTCTCCTTATTTTGGGGCAAAACAGAAATTCCACTTATTTTGAGGCAAAATTCCAGAAATTTCACTTATTTTGGAGCAAAATTGCAGAAATTTCACTTATTTCAGAAAAAAAGCAGAAATTTTCTAATTTTGGGGCAAAAAGGCAGAAGTTTCTTTTATTTGGTACAAAATTGCAGAAATTTTTCTTATATTGGGGCAAAAAGGAAGAAATTTCCCATATTTTGGGGCAAAAAGACAGAAATTTTCTTTACTTTGGGGCAAAACTCAGAAATTCCTATTATTTTGGTGCTAAATTGTAGAAATTTCCTTTATTTTGGGCAAAATTGCAGAAATTTCACTAATTTCAGGGAAAAAAGGCAGAAATTTTTCGTATTTTGTAGCACAATGGCAGAAATTCTTAATATTTTGTGGCAAAAATGCAGAAATTCCCCATATTTTGAGGTAAAAAGGCTGAAATTCCCATTATTTGGAAGCAAAAATGCAGAAATTCTCCTTATTTTGTGGCATAAAGAAAGAAATTCCCCTTATTTTGTGGCAAAAAGGCGGAAATTTCATTTATTTTGGGGCAAAATTGCAGAAATTTCACTTATTTCAGGGCATAATTCAAAAATTCCTTTTATTTTGGGGCAAAAAAACAGAAATTTTGTTTATTTTTGGGTAAAAAGGCAGAAATTTCACTTATTTTGAGGTAAAAAGGCAGAAATTCCTCTTGTTTTGAAGCAAAAATGAAAAAATTTCTTTTTTTGTGTCAAAAGGTATACATTCCCCTTATTTTCGGGCTAAAAAGTAGAAATTCCCCGTATTTTGGAGCAAAATTGTAGAAATTCCCCTAATTGTGGGGCAAAAAGGCAGAAATTTCCTATATGTTGGGGCAAAAATACAGAAATTCTCTTTATTTTGGGGCAAAACTCAGAAAATCCACTTATTTTGGGGCAAAATTCCAGAAATTTCCCTTATTTTGGGGCAAAATTGCAGAAATTTCACTTATTTTGGAACAAAATTGCAGAAATTTCACTTATTTCAGAAAAAAAGCAGAAATTTTCTTATTTTGGGGCAAAAAGGCAGAAATTTCTTTTATTTTGGTACAAAATTGCAGAAATTTTTCTTATTTTGGGGGAAAAAGTCAGAAATTTCCTATATTTTGGGGCAAAAATGCAGAAATTCCCCTAATTGTGGGGCAAAAATTCAGAAATTCTCTATTTGTTGGGGCAAAAAGACAGAAATTCTCCTTACTTTGGGGCAAAACTCAGAAATTCCTATATTTTTGGGGCAAAATTGCAGAAATTTCGCTTATTTTGGGGCAAAATTGCAGAAATTTCACGAATTTCAGGGAAAAAAGGCAGAAATTTTTCGTATTTTGGAGCACATGGCAGAAATTCTTAATATTTTGTGGCAAAAAGGCAGAAATTCCCCATATTTTGAGGTAAAAAGGCTGAAATTCCCCTTATTTGGGAGCATAAAGGCAGAAATTTCCCTTATTTTGTGGCAAAAAGACAGAAATTCCCCTTATTTTGTGGCAAAAAGGCGGAAATTTCATTTATTTTGGGGCAAAATTGCAGAAATTTCACTTATTTCAGCGCATAACTCAAAAATTCCTTTAATTTTGGGGCAAAAAGACAAAAAATCTGTTTATTTTTGGGTAAAAAGGCAGAAATTTCACTTATTTTGAGGTAAAAAGTCAGAAATTCCTCTTATTTTGGGGCAAAAATGAAGAAATTTCTTTTTTTTTGTGGCAAAAGGTATACATTCCCCTTATTTTCGGGCTAAAAAGTAGAAATTCCCCGTATTTTGGAGCAAAATTGCAGAAATTACCCTAATTGTGGGGCAAAAAGGCAGAAATTTCTTATATGTTGGGGCAAAAAGACAGAAATTCTCTTTATTTTGGGGCAAAACTCAAAACTCTACTTATTTTGGGGCAAAATTCCAGAAATTTCACCAATTTTGGGGCAAAATTGCAGAAATTTCACTTATTTTGGTGCAAAATTGCAGAAATTTCACTTACTTCAGAAAAAAAAGCAGAAATTTTCTTATTTGGAAACAAAAAGGCAGAAATTTCTTTTATTTTGGTACAAAATTGCAAAAATTTTCCTTATTTTAAGGCAAAATGGCAGAAATTTCCCATATTTTTGGGGAAAAATGCAGAAATTCCCCTTATTTTGAGGTAAAAATGCTGAAATACACCTTATTTGGGGGCAAAAAGGCAGAAATTTCACATATTTTGGGGCAAAATTGCAGAATTTTCACTTATTTCAGGGAAAAAAGGCAGAAATTTTCCTTATTTTGGGGCAAAAAGGCAGAAATTCCTAATATTTTGTGGCAAAAATGCAGAAATTCCCCTTATTTTGAGGTAAAAAGGCTGAAATTCCCCTTATTTGGGGGCAAAAATGCATAAATTTCCCTTATTTCGTGGCAAAATTGCAAAAATTTCACTTATTTCAGGGTAACAAGTCAGAAAGTTTCCTTATTTTGGGGCAAAAAGACAGAAATATCCTTTGTTTTGGGGGAAAAATACAGAAATTCCACTTATTTAGAGGCAAAAATGCAGAAATTCTTCTTATTTTGGAGCAAAAATGAAGAAATTTTCCTTTTTTATGGCAAAAAGGTATGCATTCTTATTATTTTCGGGCAAATAGGCAGAAATTCCCCGTATTTTGGAGCAGAATTGCAGAAATTCCCCTAATTGTGGGGCAAAAGGCAGAAATTCCCTATATGTTGGGGCAAAAAGACAGAAATTCTTCTTATTTTGGGGCAAAACGCAGAAATTCCACTTATTTTGGGGCAAAATTCCAGGAATTTCCCTTATTTTAAGGGAAAATTAGAGAAATTTCACTTATTTTGGGGCAAAATTTCAGAAATTTTACTTATTTCAGAAAAAAAAGCAGAAATTTTCTTATTTTGGGGCAAAAAGGCAGAAATTCCTAAAATTTGTGGCAAAAATGCAGAAATTCCCCTTATTTTGAGGTAAATAGGCTGAAATTCCTCTTATTTTGGGGCAAAAAGGCAGAAATTTTCCTTATTTTGCAGCAAAATTGCAGAAATTTCACTTATTTCAGGGTAGTAAGTCAGAAATTTTCCTTATTTTGGGGCAAAAAAGACAGGAATTCTCTTTTTTTTCAAGGTAAAAGACAGAAATTCCACTAATTTAGAGACAAAAAAGCAGAAATTCCCCTTATTTTGGAGCAAAAATGAAGAAATTTCTCTTTTTTATTGCAAAAAGGTATGCATTATTCTTATTTTCGTGCAAAAAGGCAGAAATTCACCGTATTTTGGAGCAAAATTGCAAAAATTCCCCTAATTGTGGGACAAAAAGGCAGAAATTCCCTATATGTTAGGGTAAAAAGACAGAAATACTCCTTATTTTGGGGCAAAACTCAGAAATTCCACTTATTTTGGGGCAAAATTGCAGAATTTTCCCTTATTTTTGGGCAAAATTGCAGAAATTTCACTTATTTTAGGGCAAAATTGCAGAAATTTCACTTGTTTCAGGGAAAAAAGGCAGAAATTTTCCTTATTTTGGGGCAAAAACACAGAAATTCTTAATATTTTGTGGCAAAAATGCAGAAATTCCCCTTATTTTGAGGTAAAATCCTGAAATTCCCCTTATTTGGGTTCAAAAAGTCAGAAATTTCTCTTATTTTGGGGCAAAATTGCAGAAATTTCACTTATTTCAGTGTAATAATGCAGAAATTTTCCTTATTTTGGGGCAAGAAAGACAGAAATTCCCTTTGTTTTGGGGGAAAAAGACAGAAATTCCACATATTTAGAGGCATAAAAGCAGAAATTCCCCTTATTTTGGAGCAAAATTGCAGAAATTTTCCTTTTTTATTGCAAAAAGGTATGCATTCTACTTATTTTCGGGCAAAAAAGCAGAAATTCCTTGTATTTTGGAGTAAAATCGCAGAAATTCCCCTAATTGTTGGGCAAAAAGGCAGAAATTTCCTATATGTTGGGGCAAAAAGACAGAAATTCTCCTTATTTTGGGGCAAAACAGAAATTCCACTTATTTTGAGGCAAAATTCCAGAAATTTCACTTATTTTGGAGCAAAATTGCAGAAATTTCACTTATTTCAGAAAAAAAGCAGAAATTTTCTAATTTTGGGGCAAAAAGTCAGAAGTTTCTTTTATTTTGGTACAAAATTGCAGAAATTTTTCTTATATTTGGGCAAAAAGGAAGAAATTTCCCATATTTTGGGGCAAAAAGACAGAAATTTTCTTTACATTGGGGCAAAACTCAGAAATTCCTATTATTTTGGTGCTTAATTGCAGAAATTTCCCTTATTTTGGGCAAAATTGCAGAAATTTCACTAATTTCAGGGAAAAAAGGCAGAAATTTTTCGTATTTTGTAGCACAATGGCAGAAATTCTTAATATTTTGTGGCAAAAATGCAGAAATTCCCCATATTTTGAGGTAAAAAGGCTGAAATTCCCCTTATTTGGAAGCATAAAGGCAGAAATTTCCCTTATTTTGTGGCATAAAGACAGAAAATCCCCTTATTTTGTTGCAAAAATGCGGAAATTTCATTTATTTTGGGGCAAAATTTCAGAAATTTCACTTATTTCAGGGCATAATTCAAAAATTCCTTTTATTTTGGCTCAAAATTGCAGAAATTTCACTTATTTCAGCGCATAATTCAAAAATTCCTTTAATTTTGGGGCAAAAAGACAAAAATTCTGTTTATTTTTGGGTAAAAAGGCAGAAATTTCACTTATTTTGAGGTAAAAAGTCAGAAATTCCTCTTATTTGGGGGCAAAAATGAAGAAATTTCTTTTTTTTTTGTGGCAAAAGGTATACATTCCCCTTATTTTCGGGCTAAAAAGTAGAAATTCCCCGTATTTTGGAGCAAAATTGCAGAAATTACCCTAATTGTGAGGCAAAAAGGCAGAAATTTCTTATATGTTGGGGCAAAAAGACAGATATTCTCTTTATTTTGGGGCAAAACTCAAAACTCTACTTATTTTGGGGCAAAATTCCAGAAATTTCACCTATTTTGGGGCAAAATTGCAGAAATTTCACTTATTTCAGTGTAATAATGCAGAAATTTTCCTTATTTTGGGGAAAGAAAGACAGAAATTCCCTTTGTTTTGGGGGAAAAAGACAGAAATTCCACATATTTAGAGGCATAAAAGCAGAAATTCCCCTTATTTTGGAGCAAAATTGCAGAAATTTTCTTTTTTATGGCAAAAAGGTATGCATTCTACTTATTTTCGGGCAAAAAAGCAGAAATTCCTTGTATTTTGGAGTAAAATTGCAGAAATTCCCCTAATTGTTGGGAAAAAAGGCAGAAATTTCCTATATGTTGGGGCAAAAAGACAGAAATTCTCCTTATTTTGGGGCAAAACAGCAATTCCACTTATTTTGAGGCAAAATTCCAGAAATTTCACTTATTTTGGAGCAAAATTGCAGAAATTTCACTTATTTCAGAAAAAAAGCAGAAATTTTCTAATTTTGGGGCAAAAAGGCAGAAGTTTCTTTTATTTGGTACAAAATTGCAGAAATTTTTCTTATATTGGGGCAAAAAGGAAGAAATTTCCCATATTTTGGGGCAAAAAGACAGAAATTTTCTTTACTTTGGGGCAAAACTCAGAAATTCCTATTATTTTGGTGTTAAATTGCAGAAATTTCCTTTATTTTGGGCAAAATTGCAGAAATTTCACTAATTTCAGGGAAAAAAGGCAGAAATTTTTCGTATTTTGTAGCACAATGGCAGAAATTCTTAATATTTTGTGGCAAAAATGCAGAAATTCCCCATATTTTGAGGTAAAAAGGCTGAAATTCCCCTTATTTGGAAGCAAAAATGCAGAAATTTTCCTTATTTTGTGGCATAAAGAAAGAAATTCCCCTTATTTTGTGGCAAAAAGGCGGAAATTTCATTTATTTTGGGGCAAAATTGCAGAAATTTCACTTATTTCAGGGCATAATTCAAAAATTCCTTTTATTTTGGGGCAAAAAAACAGAAATTTTGTTTATTTTTGGGTAAAAAGGCAGAAATTTCACTTATTTTGAGGTAAAAAGGCAGAAATTCCTCTTGTTTTGAAGCAAAAATGAAAAAATTTCTTTTTTTGTGTCAAAAGGTATACATTCCCCTTATTTTCGGGCTAAAAAGTAGAAATTCCCCGTATTTTGGAGCAAAATTGTAGAAATTCCCCTAATTGTGGGGCAAAAAGGCAGAAATTTCCTATATGTTGGGGCAAAAATACAGAAATTCTCTTTATTTTGGGGCAAAACTCAGAAAATCCACTTATTTTGGGGCAAAATTCCAGAAATTTCCCTTATTTTGGGGCAAAATTGCAGAAATTTCACTTATTTTGGAACAAAATTGCAGAAATTTCACTTATTTCAGAAAAAAAGCAGAAATTTTCTTATTTTGGGGCAAAAAGGCAGAAATTTCTTTTATTTTGGTACAAAATTGCAGAAATTTTTCTTATTTTGGGGGAAAAAGGCAGAAATTTCCTATATTTTGGGGCAAAAATGCAGAAATTCCCCTAATTGTGGGGCAAAAATTCAGAAATTCTCTATTTGTTGGGGCAAAAAGACAGAAATTCTCCTTACTTTGGGGCAAAACTCAGAAATTCCTATATTTTTGGGGCAAAATTGCAGAAATTTCGCTTATTTTGGGGCAAAATTGCAGAAATTTCACGAATTTCAGGGAAAAAAGGCAGAAATTTTTCGTATTTTGGAGCACATGGCAGAAATTCTTAATATTTTGTGGCAAAAAGGCAGAAATTCCCCATATTTTGAGGTAAAAAGGCTGAAATTCCCCTTATTTGGGAGCATAAAGGCAGAAATTTCCCTTATTTTGTGGCAAAAAGACAGAAATTCCCCTTATTTTGTGGCAAAAAGGCGGAAATTTCATTTATTTTGGGGCAAAATTGCAGAAATTTCACTTATTTCAGCGCATAACTCAAAAATTCCTTTAATTTTGGGGCAAAAAGACAAAAAATCTGTTTATTTTTGGGTAAAAAGGCAGAAATTTCACTTATTTTGAGGTAAAAAGTCAGAAATTCCTCTTATTTTGGGGCAAAAATGAAGAAATTTCTTTTTTTTTGTGGCAAAAGGTATACATTCCCCTTATTTTCGGGCTAAAAAGTAGAAATTCCCCGTATTTTGGAGCAAAATTGCAGAAATTACCCTAATTGTGGGGCAAAAAGGCAGAAATTTCTTATATGTTGGGGCAAAAAGACAGAAATTCTCTTTATTTTGGGGCAAAACTCAAAACTCTACTTATTTTGGGGCAAAATTCCAGAAATTTCACCAATTTTGGGGCAAAATTGCAGAAATTTCACTTATTTTGGTGCAAAATTGCAGAAATTTCACTTACTTCAGAAAAAAAAGCAGAAATTTTCTTATTTGGAAACAAAAAGGCAGAAATTTCTTTTATTTTGGTACAAAATTGCAAAAATTTTCCTTATTTTAAGGCAAAATGGCAGAAATTTCCCATATTTTTGGGGAAAAATGCAGAAATTCCCCTTATTTTGAGGTAAAAATGCTGAAATACACCTTATTTGGGGGCAAAAAGGCAGAAATTTCACATATTTTGGGGCAAAATTGCAGAATTTTCACTTATTTCAGGGAAAAAAGGCAGAAATTTTCCTTATTTTGGGGCAAAAAGGCAGAAATTCCTAATATTTTGTGGCAAAAATGCAGAAATTCCCCTTATTTTGAGGTAAAAAGGCTGAAATTCCCCTTATTTGGGGGCAAAAATGCATAAATTTCCCTTATTTCGTGGCAAAATTGCAAAAATTTCACTTATTTCAGGGTAACAAGTCAGAAAGTTTCCTTATTTTGGGGCAAAAAGACAGAAATATCCTTTGTTTTGGGGGAAAAAGACAGAAATTCCACTTATTAGAGGCAAAAATGCAGAAATTCTTCTTATTTTGGAGCAAAAATGAAGAAATTTTCCTTTTTTATGGCAAAAAGGTATGCATTCTTATTATTTTCGGGCAAATAGGCAGAAATTCCCCGTATTTTGGAGCAGAATTGCAGAAATTCCCCTAATTGTGGGGCAAAAGGCAGAAATTCCCTATATGTTGGGGCAAAAAGACAGAAATTCTTCTTATTTTGGGGCAAAACGCAGAAATTCCACTTATTTTGGGGCAAAATTCCAGGAATTTCCCTTATTTTAAGGGAAAATTAGAGAAATTTCACTTATTTTGGGGCAAAATTTCAGAAATTTTACTTATTTCAGAAAAAAAAGCAGAAATTTTCTTATTTTGGGGCAAAAAGGCAGAAATTCCTAAAATTTGTGGCAAAAATGCAGAAATTCCCCTTATTTTGAGGTAAATAGGCTGAAATTCCTCTTATTTTGGGGCAAAAAGGCAGAAATTTTCCTTATTTTGCAGCAAAATTGCAGAAATTTCACTTATTTCAGGGTAGTAAGTCAGAAATTTTCCTTATTTTGGGGCAAAAAAGACAGGAATTCTCTTTTTTTCAAGGTAAAAGACAGAAATTCCACTAATTTAGAGACAAAAAAGCAGAAATTCCCCTTATTTTGGAGCAAAAATGAAGAAATTTCTCTTTTTTATGGCAAAAAGGTATGCATTATTCTTATTTTCGTGCAAAAAGGCAGAAATTCACCGTATTTTGGAGCAAAATTGCAAAAATTCCCCTAATTGTGGGACAAAAAGGCAGAAATTCCCTATATGTTAGGGTAAAAAGACAGAAATACTCCTTATTTTGGGGCAAAACTCAGAAATTCCACTTATTTTGGGGCAAAATTGCAGAATTTTCCCTTATTTTTGGGCAAAATTGCAGAAATTTCACTTATTTTAGGGCAAAATTGCAGAAATTTCACTTGTTTCAGGGAAAAAAGGCAGAAATTTTCCTTATTTTGGGGCAAAAACACAGAAATTCTTAATATTTTGTGGCAAAAATGCAGAAATTCCCCTTATTTTGAGGTAAAATCCTGAAATTCCCCTTATTTGGGTTCAAAAAGTCAGAAATTTCTCTTATTTTGGGGCAAAATTGCAGAAATTTCACTTATTTCAGTGTAATAATGCAGAAATTTTCCTTATTTTGGGGCAAGAAAGACAGAAATTCCCTTTGTTTTGGGGGAAAAAGACAGAAATTCCACATATTTAGAGGCATAAAAGCAGAAATTCCCCTTATTTTGGAGCAAAATTGCAGAAATTTTCCTTTTTTATTGCAAAAAGGTATGCATTCTACTTATTTTCGGGCAAAAAAGCAGAAATTCCTTGTATTTTGGAGTAAAATTGCAGAAATTCCCCTAATTGTTGGGCAAAAAGGCAGAAATTTCCTATATGTTGGGGCAAAAAGACAGAAATTCTCCTTATTTTGGGGCAAAACAGAAATTCCACTTATTTTGAGGCAAAATTCCAGAAATTTCACTTATTTTGGAGCAAAATTGCAGAAATTTCACTTATTTCAGAAAAAAAGCAGAAATTTTCTAATTTTGGGGCAAAAAGTCAGAAGTTTCTTTTATTTTGGTACAAAATTGCAGAAATTTTTCTTATATTTGGGCAAAAAGGAAGAAATTTCCCATATTTTGGGGCAAAAAGACAGAAATTTTCTTTACATTGGGGCAAAACTCAGAAATTCCTATTATTTTGGTGCTTAATTGCAGAAATTTCCCTTATTTTGGGCAAAATTGCAGAAATTTCACTAATTTCAGGGAAAAAAGGCAGAAATTTTTCGTATTTTGTAGCACAATGGCAGAAATTCTTAATATTTTGTGGCAAAAATGCAGAAATTCCCCATATTTTGAGGTAAAAAGGCTGAAATTCCCCTTATTTGGAAGCATAAAGGCAGAAATTTCCCTTATTTTGTGGCATAAAGACAGAAAATCCCCTTATTTTGTTGCAAAAATGCGGAAATTTCATTTATTTTGGGGCAAAATTTCAGAAATTTCACTTATTTCAGGGCATAATTCAAAAATTCCTTTTATTTTGGCTCAAAATTGCAGAAATTTCACTTATTTCAGCGCATAATTCAAAAATTCCTTTAATTTTGGGGCAAAAAGACAAAAATTCTGTTTATTTTTGGGTAAAAAGGCAGAAATTTCACTTATTTTGAGGTAAAAAGTCAGAAATTCCTCTTATTTGGGGGCAAAAATGAAGAAATTTCTTTTTTTTTTGTGGCAAAAGGTATACATTCCCCTTATTTTCGGGCTAAAAAGTAGAAATTCCCCGTATTTTGGAGCAAAATTGCAGAAATTACCCTAATTGTGAGGCAAAAAGGCAGAAATTTCTTATATGTTGGGGCAAAAAGACAGATATTCTCTTTATTTTGGGGCAAAACTCAAAACTCTACTTATTTTGGGGCAAAATTCCAGAAATTTCACCTATTTTGGGGCAAAATTGCAGAAATTTCACTTATTTCAGTGTAATAATGCAGAAATTTTCCTTATTTTGGGGAAAGAAAGACAGAAATTCCCTTTGTTTTGGGGGAAAAAGACAGAAATTCCACATATTTAGAGGCATAAAAGCAGAAATTCCCCTTATTTTGGAGCAAAATTGCAGAAATTTTCTTTTTTATGGCAAAAAGGTATGCATTCTACTTATTTTCGGGCAAAAAAGCAGAAATTCCTTGTATTTTGGAGTAAAATTGCAGAAATTCCCCTAATTGTTGGGAAAAAAGGCAGAAATTTCCTATATGTTGGGGCAAAAAGACAGAAATTCTCCTTATTTTGGGGCAAAACAGAAATTCCACTTATTTTGAGGCAAAATTCCAGAAATTTCACTTATTTTGGAGCAAAATTGCAGAAATTTCACTTATTTCAGAAAAAAAGCAGAAATTTTCTAATTTTGGGGCAAAAAGGCAGAAGTTTCTTTTATTTGGTACAAAATTGCAGAAATTTTTCTTATATTGGGGCAAAAAGGAAGAAATTTCCCATATTTTGGGGCAAAAAGACAGAAATTTTCTTTACTTTGGGGCAAAACTCAGAAATTCCTATTATTTTGGTGTTAAATTGCAGAAATTTCCTTTATTTTGGGCAAAATTGCAGAAATTTCACTAATTTCAGGGAAAAAAGGCAGAAATTTTTCGTATTTTGTAGCACAATGGCAGAAATTCTTAATATTTTGTGGCAAAAATGCAGAAATTCCCCATATTTTGAGGTAAAAAGGCTGAAATTCCCCTTATTTGGAAGCAAAAATGCAGAAATTTTCCTTATTTTGTGGCATAAAGAAAGAAATTCCCCTTATTTTGTGGCAAAAAGGCGGAAATTTCATTTATTTTGGGGCAAAATTGCAGAAATTTCACTTATTTCAGGGCATAATTCAAAAATTCCTTTTATTTTGGGGCAAAAAAACAGAAATTTTGTTTATTTTTGGGTAAAAAGGCAGAAATTTCACTTATTTTGAGGTAAAAAGGCAGAAATTCCTCTTGTTTTGAAGCAAAAATGAAAAAATTTCTTTTTTTGTGTCAAAAGGTATACATTCCCCTTATTTTCGGGCTAAAAAGTAGAAATTCCCCGTATTTTGGAGCAAAATTGTAGAAATTCCCCTAATTGTGGGGCAAAAAGGCAGAAATTTCCTATATGTTGGGGCAAAAATACAGAAATTCTCTTTATTTTGGGGCAAAACTCAGAAAATCCACTTATTTTGGGGCAAAATTCCAGAAATTTCCCTTATTTTGGGGCAAAATTGCAGAAATTTCACTTATTTTGGAACAAAATTGCAGAAATTTCACTTATTTCAGAAAAAAAGCAGAAATTTTCTTATTTTGGGGCAAAAAGGCAGAAATTTCTTTTATTTTGGTACAAAATTGCAGAAATTTTTCTTATTTTGGGGGAAAAAGGCAGAAATTTCCTATATTTTGGGGCAAAAATGCAGAAATTCCCCTAATTGTGGGGCAAAAATTCAGAAATTCTCTATTTGTTGGGGCAAAAAGACAGAAATTCTCCTTACTTTGGGGCAAAACTCAGAAATTCCTATATTTTTGGGGCAAAATTGCAGAAATTTCGCTTATTTTGGGGCAAAATTGCAGAAATTTCACGAATTTCAGGGAAAAAAGGCAGAAATTTTTCGTATTTTGGAGCACATGGCAGAAATTCTTAATATTTTGTGGCAAAAAGGCAGAAATTCCCCATATTTTGAGGTAAAAAGGCTGAAATTCCCCTTATTTGGGAGCATAAAGGCAGAAATTTCCCTTATTTTGTGGCAAAAAGACAGAAATTCCCCTTATTTTGTGGCAAAAAGGCGGAAATTTCATTTATTTTGGGGCAAAATTGCAGAAATTTCACTTATTTCAGCGCATAACTCAAAAATTCCTTTAATTTTGGGGCAAAAAGACAAAAAATCTGTTTATTTTTGGGTAAAAAGGCAGAAATTTCACTTATTTTGAGGTAAAAAGTCAGAAATTCCTCTTATTTTGGGGCAAAAATGAAGAAATTTCTTTTTTTTTGTGGCAAAAGGTATACATTCCCCTTATTTTCGGGCTAAAAAGTAGAAATTCCCCGTATTTTGGAGCAAAATTGCAGAAATTACCCTAATTGTGGGGCAAAAAGGCAGAAATTTCTTATATGTTGGGGCAAAAAGACAGAAATTCTCTTTATTTTGGGGCAAAACTCAAAACTCTACTTATTTTGGGGCAAAATTCCAGAAATTTCACCAATTTTGGGGCAAAATTGCAGAAATTTCACTTATTTTGGTGCAAAATTGCAGAAATTTCACTTACTTCAGAAAAAAAAGCAGAAATTTTCTTATTTGGAAACAAAAAGGCAGAAATTTCTTTTATTTTGGTACAAAATTGCAAAAATTTTCCTTATTTTAAGGCAAAATGGCAGAAATTTCCCATATTTTTGGGGAAAAATGCAGAAATTCCCCTTATTTTGAGGTAAAAATGCTGAAATACACCTTATTTGGGGGCAAAAAGGCAGAAATTTCACATATTTTGGGGCAAAATTGCAGAATTTTCACTTATTTCAGGGAAAAAAGGCAGAAATTTTCCTTATTTTGGGGCAAAAAGGCAGAAATTCCTAATATTTTGTGGCAAAAATGCAGAAATTCCCCTTATTTTGAGGTAAAAAGGCTGAAATTCCCCTTATTTGGGGGCAAAAATGCATAAATTTCCCTTATTTCGTGGCAAAATTGCAAAAATTTCACTTATTTCAGGGTAACAAGTCAGAAAGTTTCCTTATTTTGGGGCAAAAAGACAGAAATATCCTTTGTTTTGGGGGAAAAAGACAGAAATTCCACTTATTAGAGGCAAAAATGCAGAAATTCTTCTTATTTTGGAGCAAAAATGAAGAAATTTTCCTTTTTTATGGCAAAAAGGTATGCATTCTTATTATTTTCGGGCAAATAGGCAGAAATTCCCCGTATTTTGGAGCAGAATTGCAGAAATTCCCCTAATTGTGGGGCAAAAGGCAGAAATTCCCTATATGTTGGGGCAAAAAGACAGAAATTCTTCTTATTTTGGGGCAAAACGCAGAAATTCCACTTATTTTGGGGCAAAATTCCAGGAATTTCCCTTATTTTAAGGGAAAATTAGAGAAATTTCACTTATTTTGGGGCAAAATTTCAGAAATTTTACTTATTTCAGAAAAAAAAGCAGAAATTTTCTTATTTTGGGGCAAAAAGGCAGAAATTCCTAAAATTTGTGGCAAAAATGCAGAAATTCCCCTTATTTTGAGGTAAATAGGCTGAAATTCCTCTTATTTTGGGGCAAAAAGGCAGAAATTTTCCTTATTTTGCAGCAAAATTGCAGAAATTTCACTTATTTCAGGGTAGTAAGTCAGAAATTTTCCTTATTTTGGGGCAAAAAAGACAGGAATTCTCTTTTTTTCAAGGTAAAAGACAGAAATTCCACTAATTTAGAGACAAAAAAGCAGAAATTCCCCTTATTTTGGAGCAAAAATGAAGAAATTTCTCTTTTTTATGGCAAAAAGGTATGCATTATTCTTATTTTCGTGCAAAAAGGCAGAAATTCACCGTATTTTGGAGCAAAATTGCAAAAATTCCCCTAATTGTGGGACAAAAAGGCAGAAATTCCCTATATGTTAGGGTAAAAAGACAGAAATACTCCTTATTTTGGGGCAAAACTCAGAAATTCCACTTATTTTGGGGCAAAATTGCAGAATTTTCCCTTATTTTTGGGCAAAATTGCAGAAATTTCACTTATTTTAGGGCAAAATTGCAGAAATTTCACTTGTTTCAGGGAAAAAAGGCAGAAATTTTCCTTATTTTGGGGCAAAAACACAGAAATTCTTAATATTTTGTGGCAAAAATGCAGAAATTCCCCTTATTTTGAGGTAAAATCCTGAAATTCCCCTTATTTGGGTTCAAAAAGTCAGAAATTTCTCTTATTTTGGGGCAAAATTGCAGAAATTTCACTTATTTCAGTGTAATAATGCAGAAATTTTCCTTATTTTGGGGCAAGAAAGACAGAAATTCCCTTTGTTTTGGGGGAAAAAGACAGAAATTCCACATATTTAGAGGCATAAAAGCAGAAATTCCCCTTATTTTGGAGCAAAATTGCAGAAATTTTCCTTTTTTATTGCAAAAAGGTATGCATTCTACTTATTTTCGGGCAAAAAAGCAGAAATTCCTTGTATTTTGGAGTAAAATTGCAGAAATTCCCCTAATTGTTGGGCAAAAAGGCAGAAATTTCCTATATGTTGGGGCAAAAAGACAGAAATTCTCCTTATTTTGGGGCAAAACAGAAATTCCACTTATTTTGAGGCAAAATTCCAGAAATTTCACTTATTTTGGAGCAAAATTGCAGAAATTTCACTTATTTCAGAAAAAAAGCAGAAATTTTCTAATTTTGGGGCAAAAAGTCAGAAGTTTCTTTTATTTTGGTACAAAATTGCAGAAATTTTTCTTATATTTGGGCAAAAAGGAAGAAATTTCCCATATTTTGGGGCAAAAAGACAGAAATTTTCTTTACATTGGGGCAAAACTCAGAAATTCCTATTATTTTGGTGCTTAATTGCAGAAATTTCCCTTATTTTGGGCAAAATTGCAGAAATTTCACTAATTTCAGGGAAAAAAGGCAGAAATTTTTCGTATTTTGTAGCACAATGGCAGAAATTCTTAATATTTTGTGGCAAAAATGCAGAAATTCCCCATATTTTGAGGTAAAAAGGCTGAAATTCCCCTTATTTGGAAGCATAAAGGCAGAAATTTCCCTTATTTTGTGGCATAAAGACAGAAAATCCCCTTATTTTGTTGCAAAAATGCGGAAATTTCATTTATTTTGGGGCAAAATTTCAGAAATTTCACTTATTTCAGGGCATAATTCAAAAATTCCTTTTATTTTGGCTCAAAATTGCAGAAATTTCACTTATTTCAGCGCATAATTCAAAAATTCCTTTAATTTTGGGGCAAAAAGACAAAAATTCTGTTTATTTTTGGGTAAAAAGGCAGAAATTTCACTTATTTTGAGGTAAAAAGTCAGAAATTCCTCTTATTTGGGGGCAAAAATGAAGAAATTTCTTTTTTTTTGTGGCAAAAGGTATACATTCCCCTTATTTTCGGGCTAAAATGTAGAAATTCCCCGTATTTTGGAGCAAAATTGCAGAAATTACCCTAATTGTGAGGCAAAAAGGCAGAAATTTCTTATATGTTGGGGCAAAAAGACAGAAATTCTCTTTATTTTGGGGCAAAACTCAAAACTCTACTTATTTTGGGGCAAAATTCCAGAAATTTCACCTATTTTGGGGCAAAATTGCAGAAATTTCACTTATTTCAGTGTAATAATGCAGAAATTTTCCTTATTTTGGCGAAAGAAAGACAGAAATTCCCTTTGTTTTGGGGGAAAAAGACAGAAATTCCACATATTTAGAGGCATAAAAGCAGAAATTCCCCTTATTTTGGAGCAAAATTGCAGAAATTTTCTTTTTTATGGCAAAAAGGTATGCATTCTACTTATTTTCGGGCAAAAAAGCAGAAATTCCTTGTATTTTGGAGTAAAATTGCAGAAATTCCCCTAATTGTTGGGAAAAAATGCAGAAATTTCCTATATGTTGGGGCAAAAAGACAGAAATTCCCCTTAATCTGGGGCAAAACAGAAATTCCACTTATTTTGAGGCAAAGTTCCAGAAATTTCACTTATTTTGGAGCAAAATTGCAGAAATTTCACTTATTTCAGAAAAAAAGCAGAAATTTTCTAATTTTGGGGCAAAAAGGCAGAAGTTTCTTTTATTTGGTACAAAATTGCAGAAATTTTTCTTATATTGGGGCAAAAAGGAAGAAATTTCCCATATTTTGGGGCAAAAAGACAGAAATTTTCTTTACTTTGGGGCAAAACTCAGAAATTCCTATTATTTTGGTGCTAAATTGCAGAAATTTCCCTTATTTTGGGCAAAATTGCAGAAATTTCACTAATTTCAAAGAAAAAAGGCAGAAATTTTTCGTATTTTGTAGCCCAATGGCAGAAATTCTTAATATTTTGTGGCAAAAATGCAGAAAATCCCCATATTTTGAGGTAAAAAGGCTGAAATTCCCCTTATTTGGAAGCAAAAATGCAGAAATTTCCCTTATTTTGTGGAATAAAGAAAGAAATTCCCCTTATTTTGTGGCAAAAAGGCGGAAATTTCATTTATTTTGGGGCAAAATTGCAGAAATTTCACTTATTTCAGGGCATAATTCAAAAATTCCTTTTATTTTGGGGCAAAAAGACAGAAATTTTGTTTATTTTTGGGTAAAAAGGCAGAAATTTCACTTATTTTGAGGTAAACAGGCAGAAATTCCTCTTGTTTTGAAGCAAAAATGAAAAAATTTCTTTTTTTGTGTCAAAAGGTATACATTCCCCTTATTTTCGGGCTAAAAAGTAGAAATTCCCCGTATTTTGGAGCAAAATTGCAGAAATTCCCCTAATTGTGGGGCAAAAAGGCAGAAATTTCCTATATGTTGGGGCAAAAATACAGAAATTCTCTTTATTTTGGGGCAAAACTCAGAAACTCCACTTATTTTGGGGCAAAATTCCAGAAATTTCCCTTATTTTGGGGCAAAATTGCAGAAATTTCACTTATTTTGGAACAAAATTGCAGAAATTTCACTTATTTCAGAAAAAAAGCAGAAATTTTCTTATTTTGGGGCAAAAAGGCAGAAATTTCTTTTATTTTGGTACAAAATTGCAGAAATTTTTCTTATTTTGGGGGAAAAAGGCAGAAATTTCCTATATTTTGGGGCAAAAATGCAGAAATTCCCCTAATTGTGGGGCAAAAATTCAGAAATTCTCTATTTGTTGGGGCAAAAAGACAGAAATTCTCCTTACTTTGGGGCAAAACTCAGAAATTCCTATATTTTCGGGGCAAAATTGCAGAAATTTCGCTTATTTTGGGGCAAAATTGCAGAAATTTCACGAATTTCAGGGAAAAAAGGCAGAAATTTTTCGTATTTTGGAGCACATGGCAGAAATTCTTAATATTTTGTGGCAAAAAGGCAGAAATTCCCCATATTTTGAGGTAAAAAGGCTGAAATTCCCCTTATTTGGGAGCATAAAGGCAGAAATTTCCCTTATTTTGTGGCAAAAAGACAGAAATTCCCCTTATTTTGTGGCAAAAAGGCGGAAATTTCATTTATTTTGGGGCAAAATTGCAGAAATTTCACTTATTTCAGCGCATAACTCAAAAATTCCTTTAATTTTGGGGCAAAAAGACAAAAATTCTGTTTATTTTTGGGTAAAAAGGCAGAAATTTCACTTATTTTGAGGTAAAAAGTCAGAAATTCCTCTTATTTTGGGGCAAAAATGAAGAAATTTCTTTTTTTTTGTGGCAAAAGGTATACATTCCCCTTATTTTCGGGCTAAAAAGTAGAAATTCCCCGTATTTTGGAGCAAAATTGCAGAAATTACCCTAATTGTGGGGCAAAAAGGCAGAAATTTCTTATATGTTGGGAAAAAGACAGAAATTCTCTTTATTTTGGGGCAAAACTCAAAACTCTACTTATTTTGGGGCAAAATTCCAGAAATTTCACCAATTTTGGGGCAAAATTGCAGAAATTTCACTTATTTTGGTGCAAAATTGCTGAAATTTCACTTACTTCAGAAAAAAGCAGAAATTTTCTTATTTGGAAACAAAAAGGCAGAAATTTCTTTTATTTTGGTACAAAATTGCAAAAATTTTCCTTATTTTAAGGCAAAATGGCAGAAATTTCCCATATTTTTGGGGAAAAATGCAGAAATTCCCCTTATTTTGAGGTAAAAATGCTGAAATACACCTTATTTGGGGGCAAAAAGGCAGAAATTTCACATATTTTGGGGCAAAATTGCAGAATTTTCACTTATTTCAGGGAAAAAAGGCAGAAATTTTCCTTATTTTGGGGCAAAAAGGCAGAAATTCCTAATATTTTGTGGCAAAAATGCAGAAATTCCCCTTATTTTGAGGTAAAAAGGCTGAAATTCCCCTTATTTGGGGGCAAAAATGCATAAATTTCCCTTATTTCGTGGCAAAATTGCAAAAATTTCACTTATTTCAGGGTAACAAGTCAGAAAGTTTCCTTATTTTGGGGCAAAAAGACAGAAATATCCTTTGTTTTGGGGGAAAAATACAGAAATTCCACTTATTTAGAGGCAAAAATGCAGAAATTCTTCTTATTTTGGAGCAAAAATGAAGAAATTTTCCTTTTTTATGGCAAAAAGGTATGCATTCTTATTATTTTCGGGCAAATAGGCAGAAATTCCCCGTATTTTGGAGCAGAATTGCAGAAATTCCCCTAATTGTGGGGCAAAAGGCAGAAATTCCCTATATGTTGGGGCAAAAAGACAGAAATTCTTCTTATTTTGGGGCAAAACGCAGAAATTCCACTTATTTTGGGGCAAAATTCCAGGAATTTCCCTTATTTTAAGGGAAAATTAGAGAAATTTCACTTATTTTGGGGCAAAATTTCAGAAATTTTACTTATTTCAGAAAAAAAAAGCAGAAATTTTCTTATTTTGGGGCAAAAAGGCAGAAATTCCTAAAATTTGTGGCAAAAATGCAGAAATTCCCCTTATTTTGAGGTAAATAGGCTGAAATTCCTCTTATTTTGGGGCAAAAAGGCAGAAATTTTCCTTATTTTGCAGCAAAATTGCAGAAATTTCACTTATTTCAGGGTAGTAAGTCAGAAATTTTCCTTATTTTGGGGCAAAAAAGACAGGAATTCTCTTTTTTTCAAGGTAAAAGACAGAAATTCCACTTATTTAGAGACAAAAAAGCAGAAATTCCCCTTATTTTGGAGCAAAAATGAAGAAATTTCTCTTTTTTATGGCAAAAAGGTATGCATTATTCTTATTTTCGTGCAAAAAGGCAGAAATTCACCGTATTTTGGAGCAAAATTGCAAAAATTCCCCTAATTGTGGGACAAAAAGGCAGAAATTCCCTATATGTTAGGGTAAAAAGACAGAAATACTCCTTATTTTGGGGCAAAACTCAGAAATTCCACTTATTTTGGGGCAAAATTGCAGAATTTTCCCTTATTTTTGGGCAAAATTGCAGAAATTTCACTTATTTTAGGGCAAAATTGCAGAAATTTCACTTGTTTCAGGGAAAAAAGGCAGAAATTTTCCTTATTTTGGGGCAAAAACACAGAAATTCTTAATATTTTGTGGCAAAAATGCAGAAATTCCCCTTATTTTGAGGTAAAATCCTGAAATTCCCCTTATTTGGGTTCAAAAAGTCAGAAATTTCTCTTATTTTGGGGCAAAATTGCAGAAATTTCACTTATTTCAGTGTAATAATGCAGAAATTTTCCTTATTTTGGGGCAAGAAAGACAGAAATTCCCTTTGTTTTGGGGGAAAAAGACAGAAATTCCACATATTTAGAGGCATAAAAGCAGAAATTCCCCTTATTTTGGAGCAAAATTGCAGAAATTTTCCTTTTTTATTGCAAAAAGGTATGCATTCTACTTATTTTCGGGCAAAAAAGCAGAAATTCCTTGTATTTTGGAGTAAAATTGCAGAAATTCCCCTAATTGTTGGGCAAAAAGGCAGAAATTTCCTATATGTTGGGGCAAAAAGACAGAAATTCTCCTTATTTTGGGGCAAAACAGAAATTCCACTTATTTTGAGGCAAAATTCCAGAAATTTCACTTATTTTGGAGCAAAATTGCAGAAATTTCACTTATTTCAGAAAAAAAGCAGAAATTTTCTAATTTTGGGGCAAAAAGTCAGAAGTTTCTTTTATTTTGGTACAAAATTGCAGAAATTTTTCTTATATTTGGGCAAAAAGGAAGAAATTTCCCATATTTTGGGGCAAAAAGACAGAAATTTTCTTTACATTGGGGCAAAACTCAGAAATTCCTATTATTTTGGTGCTTAATTGCAGAAATTTCCCTTATTTTGGGCAAAATTGCAGAAATTTCACTAATTTCAGGGAAAAAAGGCAGAAATTTTTCGTATTTTGTAGCACAATGGCAGAAATTCTTAATATTTTGTGGCAAAAATGCAGAAATTCCCCATATTTTGAGGTAAAAAGGCTGAAATTCCCCTTATTTGGAAGCATAAAGGCAGAAATTTCCCTTATTTTGTGGCATAAAGACAGAAAATCCCCTTATTTTGTTGCAAAAATGCGGAAATTTCATTTATTTTGGGGCAAAATTTCAGAAATTTCACTTATTTCAGGGCATAATTCAAAAATTCCTTTTATTTTGGCTCAAAATTGCAGAAATTTCACTTATTTCAGCGCATAATTCAAAAATTCCTTTAATTTTGGGGCAAAAAGACAAAAATTCTGTTTATTTTTGGGTAAAAAGGCAGAAATTTCACTTATTTTGAGGTAAAAAGTCAGAAATTCCTCTTATTTGGGGGCAAAAATGAAGAAATTTCTTTTTTTTTGTGGCAAAAGGTATACATTCCCCTTATTTTCGGGCTAAAATGTAGAAATTCCCCGTATTTTGGAGCAAAATTGCAGAAATTACCCTAATTGTGAGGCAAAAAGGCAGAAATTTCTTATATGTTGGGGCAAAAAGACAGAAATTCTCTTTATTTTGGGGCAAAACTCAAAACTCTACTTATTTTGGGGCAAAATTCCAGAAATTTCACCTATTTTGGGGCAAAATTGCAGAAATTTCACTTATTTCAGTGTAATAATGCAGAAATTTTCCTTATTTTGGCGAAAGAAAGACAGAAATTCCCTTTGTTTTGGGGGAAAAAGACAGAAATTCCACATATTTAGAGGCATAAAAGCAGAAATTCCCCTTATTTTGGAGCAAAATTGCAGAAATTTTCTTTTTTATGGCAAAAAGGTATGCATTCTACTTATTTTCGGGCAAAAAAGCAGAAATTCCTTGTATTTTGGAGTAAAATTGCAGAAATTCCCCTAATTGTTGGGAAAAAATGCAGAAATTTCCTATATGTTGGGGCAAAAAGACAGAAATTCCCCTTAATCTGGGGCAAAACAGAAATTCCACTTATTTTGAGGCAAAGTTCCAGAAATTTCACTTATTTTGGAGCAAAATTGCAGAAATTTCACTTATTTCAGAAAAAAAGCAGAAATTTTCTAATTTTGGGGCAAAAAGGCAGAAGTTTCTTTTATTTGGTACAAAATTGCAGAAATTTTTCTTATATTGGGGCAAAAAGGAAGAAATTTCCCATATTTTGGGGCAAAAAGACAGAAATTTTCTTTACTTTGGGGCAAAACTCAGAAATTCCTATTATTTTGGTGCTAAATTGCAGAAATTTCCCTTATTTTGGGCAAAATTGCAGAAATTTCACTAATTTCAAAGAAAAAAGGCAGAAATTTTTCGTATTTTGTAGCCCAATGGCAGAAATTCTTAATATTTTGTGGCAAAAATGCAGAAAATCCCCATATTTTGAGGTAAAAAGGCTGAAATTCCCCTTATTTGGAAGCAAAAATGCAGAAATTTCCCTTATTTTGTGGAATAAAGAAAGAAATTCCCCTTATTTTGTGGCAAAAAGGCGGAAATTTCATTTATTTTGGGGCAAAATTGCAGAAATTTCACTTATTTCAGGGCATAATTCAAAAATTCCTTTTATTTTGGGGCAAAAAGACAGAAATTTTGTTTATTTTTGGGTAAAAAGGCAGAAATTTCACTTATTTTGAGGTAAACAGGCAGAAATTCCTCTTGTTTTGAAGCAAAAATGAAAAAATTTCTTTTTTTGTGTCAAAAGGTATACATTCCCCTTATTTTCGGGCTAAAAAGTAGAAATTCCCCGTATTTTGGAGCAAAATTGCAGAAATTCCCCTAATTGTGGGGCAAAAAGGCAGAAATTTCCTATATGTTGGGGCAAAAATACAGAAATTCTCTTTATTTTGGGGCAAAACTCAGAAACTCCACTTATTTTGGGGCAAAATTCCAGAAATTTCCCTTATTTTGGGGCAAAATTGCAGAAATTTCACTTATTTTGGAACAAAATTGCAGAAATTTCACTTATTTCAGAAAAAAAGCAGAAATTTTCTTATTTTGGGGCAAAAAGGCAGAAATTTCTTTTATTTTGGTACAAAATTGCAGAAATTTTTCTTATTTTGGGGGAAAAAGGCAGAAATTTCCTATATTTTGGGGCAAAAATGCAGAAATTCCCCTAATTGTGGGGCAAAAATTCAGAAATTCTCTATTTGTTGGGGCAAAAAGACAGAAATTCTCCTTACTTTGGGGCAAAACTCAGAAATTCCTATATTTTCGGGGCAAAATTGCAGAAATTTCGCTTATTTTGGGGCAAAATTGCAGAAATTTCACGAATTTCAGGGAAAAAAGGCAGAAATTTTTCGTATTTTGGAGCACATGGCAGAAATTCTTAATATTTTGTGGCAAAAAGGCAGAAATTCCCCATATTTTGAGGTAAAAAGGCTGAAATTCCCCTTATTTGGGAGCATAAAGGCAGAAATTTCCCTTATTTTGTGGCAAAAAGACAGAAATTCCCCTTATTTTGTGGCAAAAAGGCGGAAATTTCATTTATTTTGGGGCAAAATTGCAGAAATTTCACTTATTTCAGCGCATAACTCAAAAATTCCTTTAATTTTGGGGCAAAAAGACAAAAATTCTGTTTATTTTTGGGTAAAAAGGCAGAAATTTCACTTATTTTGAGGTAAAAAGTCAGAAATTCCTCTTATTTTGGGGCAAAAATGAAGAAATTTCTTTTTTTTTGTGGCAAAAGGTATACATTCCCCTTATTTTCGGGCTAAAAAGTAGAAATTCCCCGTATTTTGGAGCAAAATTGCAGAAATTACCCTAATTGTGGGGCAAAAAGGCAGAAATTTCTTATATGTTGGGAAAAAGACAGAAATTCTCTTTATTTTGGGGCAAAACTCAAAACTCTACTTATTTTGGGGCAAAATTCCAGAAATTTCACCAATTTTGGGGCAAAATTGCAGAAATTTCACTTATTTTGGTGCAAAATTGCTGAAATTTCACTTACTTCAGAAAAAAGCAGAAATTTTCTTATTTGGAAACAAAAAGGCAGAAATTTCTTTTATTTTGGTACAAAATTGCAAAAATTTTCCTTATTTTAAGGCAAAATGGCAGAAATTTCCCATATTTTTGGGGAAAAATGCAGAAATTCCCCTTATTTTGAGGTAAAAATGCTGAAATACACCTTATTTGGGGGCAAAAAGGCAGAAATTTCACATATTTTGGGGCAAAATTGCAGAATTTTCACTTATTTCAGGGAAAAAAGGCAGAAATTTTCCTTATTTTGGGGCAAAAAGGCAGAAATTCCTAATATTTTGTGGCAAAAATGCAGAAATTCCCCTTATTTTGAGGTAAAAAGGCTGAAATTCCCCTTATTTGGGGGCAAAAATGCATAAATTTCCCTTATTTCGTGGCAAAATTGCAAAAATTTCACTTATTTCAGGGTAACAAGTCAGAAAGTTTCCTTATTTTGGGGCAAAAAGACAGAAATATCCTTTGTTTTGGGGGAAAAATACAGAAATTCCACTTATTTAGAGGCAAAAATGCAGAAATTCTTCTTATTTTGGAGCAAAAATGAAGAAATTTTCCTTTTTTATGGCAAAAAGGTATGCATTCTTATTATTTTCGGGCAAATAGGCAGAAATTCCCCGTATTTTGGAGCAGAATTGCAGAAATTCCCCTAATTGTGGGGCAAAAGGCAGAAATTCCCTATATGTTGGGGCAAAAAGACAGAAATTCTTCTTATTTTGGGGCAAAACGCAGAAATTCCACTTATTTTGGGGCAAAATTCCAGGAATTTCCCTTATTTTAAGGGAAAATTAGAGAAATTTCACTTATTTTGGGGCAAAATTTCAGAAATTTTACTTATTTCAGAAAAAAAAAGCAGAAATTTTCTTATTTTGGGGCAAAAAGGCAGAAATTCCTAAAATTTGTGGCAAAAATGCAGAAATTCCCCTTATTTTGAGGTAAATAGGCTGAAATTCCTCTTATTTTGGGGCAAAAAGGCAGAAATTTTCCTTATTTTGCAGCAAAATTGCAGAAATTTCACTTATTTCAGGGTAGTAAGTCAGAAATTTTCCTTATTTTGGGGCAAAAAAGACAGGAATTCTCTTTTTTTCAAGGTAAAAGACAGAAATTCCACTTATTTAGAGACAAAAAAGCAGAAATTCCCCTTATTTTGGAGCAAAAATGAAGAAATTTCTCTTTTTTATGGCAAAAAGGTATGCATTATTCTTATTTTCGTGCAAAAAGGCAGAAATTCACCGTATTTTGGAGCAAAATTGCAAAAATTCCCCTAATTGTGGGACAAAAAGGCAGAAATTCCCTATATGTTAGGGTAAAAAGACAGAAATACTCCTTATTTTGGGGCAAAACTCAGAAATTCCACTTATTTTGGGGCAAAATTGCAGAATTTTCCCTTATTTTTGGGCAAAATTGCAGAAATTTCACTTATTTTAGGGCAAAATTGCAGAAATTTCACTTGTTTCAGGGAAAAAAGGCAGAAATTTTCCTTATTTTGGGGCAAAAACACAGAAATTCTTAATATTTTGTGGCAAAAATGCAGAAATTCCCCTTATTTTGAGGTAAAATCCTGAAATTCCCCTTATTTGGGTTCAAAAAGTCAGAAATTTCTCTTATTTTGGGGCAAAATTGCAGAAATTTCACTTATTTCAGTGTAATAATGCAGAAATTTTCCTTATTTTGGGGCAAGAAAGACAGAAATTCCCTTTGTTTTGGGGGAAAAAGACAGAAATTCCACATATTTAGAGGCATAAAAGCAGAAATTCCCCTTATTTTGGAGCAAAATTGCAGAAATTTTCCTTTTTTATTGCAAAAAGGTATGCATTCTACTTATTTTCGGGCAAAAAAGCAGAAATTCCTTGTATTTTGGAGTAAAATTGCAGAAATTCCCCTAATTGTTGGGCAAAAAGGCAGAAATTTCCTATATGTTGGGGCAAAAAGACAGAAATTCTCCTTATTTTGGGGCAAAACAGAAATTCCACTTATTTTGAGGCAAAATTCCAGAAATTTCACTTATTTTGGAGCAAAATTGCAGAAATTTCACTTATTTCAGAAAAAAAGCAGAAATTTTCTAATTTTGGGGCAAAAAGTCAGAAGTTTCTTTTATTTTGGTACAAAATTGCAGAAATTTTTCTTATATTTGGGCAAAAAGGAAGAAATTTCCCATATTTTGGGGCAAAAAGACAGAAATTTTCTTTACATTGGGGCAAAACTCAGAAATTCCTATTATTTTGGTGCTTAATTGCAGAAATTTCCCTTATTTTGGGCAAAATTGCAGAAATTTCACTAATTTCAGGGAAAAAAGGCAGAAATTTTTCGTATTTTGTAGCACAATGGCAGAAATTCTTAATATTTTGTGGCAAAAATGCAGAAATTCCCCATATTTTGAGGTAAAAAGGCTGAAATTCCCCTTATTTGGAAGCATAAAGGCAGAAATTTCCCTTATTTTGTGGCATAAAGACAGAAAATCCCCTTATTTTGTTGCAAAAATGCGGAAATTTCATTTATTTTGGGGCAAAATTTCAGAAATTTCACTTATTTCAGGGCATAATTCAAAAATTCCTTTTATTTTGGCTCAAAATTGCAGAAATTTCACTTATTTCAGCGCATAATTCAAAAATTCCTTTAATTTTGGGGCAAAAAGACAAAAATTCTGTTTATTTTTGGGTAAAAAGGCAGAAATTTCACTTATTTTGAGGTAAAAAGTCAGAAATTCCTCTTATTTGGGGGCAAAAATGAAGAAATTTCTTTTTTTTTTTTGTGGCAAAAGGTATACATTCCCCTTATTTTCGGGCTAAAATGTAGAAATTCCCCGTATTTTGGAGCAAAATTGCAGAAATTACCCTAATTGTGAGGCAAAAAGGCAGAAATTTCTTATATGTTGGGGCAAAAAGACAGAAATTCTCTTTATTTTGGGGCAAAACTCAAAACTCTACTTATTTTGGGGCAAAATTCCAGAAATTTCACCTATTTTGGGGCAAAATTGCAGAAATTTCACTTATTTCAGTGTAATAATGCAGAAATTTTCCTTATTTTGGCGAAAGAAAGACAGAAATTCCCTTTGTTTTGGGGGAAAAAGACAGAAATTCCACATATTTAGAGGCATAAAAGCAGAAATTCCCCTTATTTTGGAGCAAAATTGCAGAAATTTTCTTTTTTATGGCAAAAAGGTATGCATTCTACTTATTTTCGGGCAAAAAAGCAGAAATTCCTTGTATTTTGGAGTAAAATTGCAGAAATTCCCCTAATTGTTGGGAAAAAATGCAGAAATTTCCTATATGTTGGGGCAAAAAGACAGAAATTCCCCTTAATTTGGGGCAAAACAGAAATTCCACTTATTTTGAGGCAAAGTTCCAGAAATTTCACTTATTTTGGAGCAAAATTGCAGAAATTTCACTTATTTCAGAAAAAAAGCAGAAATTTTCTAATTTTGGGGCAAAAAGGCAGAAGTTTCTTTTATTTGGTACAAAATTGCAGAAATTTTTCTTATATTGGGGCAAAAAGGAAGAAATTTCCCATATTTTGGGGCAAAAAGACAGAAATTTTCTTTACTTTGGGGCAAAACTCAGAAATTCCTATTATTTTGGTGCTAAATTGCAGAAATTTCCCTTATTTTGGGCAAAATTGCAGAAATTTCACTAATTTCAAAGAAAAAAGGCAGAAATTTTTCGTATTTTGTAGCCCAATGGCAGAAATTCTTAATATTTTGTGGCAAAAATGCAGAAAATCCCCATATTTTGAGGTAAAAAGGCTGAAATTCCCCTTATTTGGAAGCAAAAATGCAGAAATTTCCCTTATTTTGTGGAATAAAGAAAGAAATTCCCCTTATTTTGTGGCAAAAAGGCGGAAATTTCATTTATTTTGGGGCAAAATTGCAGAAATTTCACTTATTTCAGGGCATAATTCAAAAATTCCTTTTATTTTGGGGCAAAAAGACAGAAATTTTGTTTATTTTTGGGTAAAAAGGCAGAAATTTCACTTATTTTGAGGTAAAAAGGCAGAAATTCCTCTTGTTTTGAAGCAAAAATGAAAAAATTTCTTTTTTTGTGTCAAAAGGTATACATTCCCCTTATTTTCGGGCTAAAAAGTAGAAATTCCCCGTATTTTGGAGCAAAATTGCAGAAATTCCCCTAATTGTGGGGCAAAAAGGCAGAAATTTCCTATATGTTGGGGCAAAAATACAGAAATTCTCTTTATTTTGGGGCAAAACTCAGAAACTCCACTTATTTTGGGGCAAAATTCCAGAAATTTCCCTTAATTTGGGGCAAAATTGCAGAAATTTCACTTATTTTGGAACAAAATTGCAGAAATTTCACTTATTTCAGAAAAAAAGCAGAAATTTTCTTATTTTGGGGCAAAAAGGCAGAAATTTCTTTTATTTTGGTACAAAATTGCAGAAATTTTTCTTATTTTGGGGGAAAAAGGCAGAAATTTCCTATATTTTGGGGCAAAAATGCAGAAATTCCCCTAATTGTGGGGCAAAAATTCAGAAATTCTCTATTTGTTGGGGCAAAAAGACAGAAATTCTCCTTACTTTGGGGCAAAACTCAGAAATTCCTATATTTTCGGGGCAAAATTGCAGAAATTTCGCTTATTTTGGGGCAAAATTGCAGAAATTTCACGAATTTCAGGGAAAAAAGGCAGAAATTTTTCGTATTTTGGAGCACATGGCAGAAATTCTTAATATTTTGTGGCAAAAAGGCAGAAATTCCCCATATTTTGAGGTAAAAAGGCTGAAATTCCCCTTATTTGGGAGCATAAAGGCAGAAATTTCCCTTATTTTGTGGCAAAAAGACAGAAATTCCCCTTATTTTGTGGCAAAAAGGCGGAAATTTCATTTATTTTGGGGCAAAATTGCAGAAATTTCACTTATTTCAGCGCATAACTCAAAAATTCCTTTAATTTTGGGGCAAAAAGACAAAAATTCTGTTTATTTTTGGGTAAAAAGGCAGAAATTTCACTTATTTTGAGGTAAAAAGTCAGAAATTCCTCTTATTTTGGGGCAAAAATGAAGAAATTTCTTTTTTTTTGTGGCAAAAGGTATACATTCCCCTTATTTTCGGGCTAAAAAGTAGAAATTCCCCGTATTTTGGAGCAAAATTGCAGAAATTACCCTAATTGTGGGGCAAAAATGCAGAAATTTCTTATATGTTGGGGCAAAAAGACAGAAATTCTCTTTATTTTGGGGCAAAACTCAAAACTCTACTTATTTTGGGGCAAAATTCCAGAAATTTCACCAATTTTGGGGCAAAATTGCAGAAATTTCACTTATTTTGGTGCAAAATTGCAGAAATTTCACTTACTTCAGAAAAAAAAGCAGAAATTTTCTTATTTGGAAACAAAAAGGCAGAAATTTCTTTTATTTTGGTACAAAATTGCAAAAATTTTCCTTATTTTAAGGCAAAATGGCAGAAATTTCCCATATTTTTGGGGAAAAATGCAGAAATTCCCCTTATTTTGAGGTAAAAATGCTGAAATACACCTTATTTGGGGGCAAAAAGGCAGAAATTTCACATATTTTGGGGCAAAATTGCAGAATTTTCACTTATTTCAGGGAAAAAAGGCAGAAATTTTCCTTATTTTGGGGCAAAAAGGCAGAAATTCCTAATATTTTGTGGCAAAAATGCAGAAATTCCCCTTATTTTGAGGTAAAAAGGCTGAAATTCCCCTTATTTGGGGGCAAAAATGCATAAATTTCCCTTATTTCGTGGCAAAATTGCAAAAATTTCACTTATTTCAGGGTAACAAGTCAGAAAGTTTCCTTATTTTGGGGCAAAAAAGACAGAAATATCCTTTGTTTTGGGGGAAAAAGACAGAAATTCCACTTATTAGAGGCAAAAATGCAGCAATTCTTCTTATTTTGGAGCAAAAATGAAGAAATTTTCCTTTTTTATGGCAAAAAAGGTATGCATTCTTATTATTTTCGGGCAAATAGGCAGAAATTCCCCGTATTTTGGAGCAGAATTGCAGAAATTCCCCTAATTGTGGGGCAAAAGGCAGAAATTCCCTATATGTTGGGGCAAAAAGACAGAAATTCTTCTTATTTTGGGGCAAAACGCAGAAATTCCACTTATTTTGGGGCAAAATTCCAGGAATTTCCCTTATTTTAAGGGAAAATTAGAGAAATTTCACTTATTTTGGGGCAAAATTTCAGAAATTTTACTTATTTCAGAAAAAAAAGCAGAAATTTTCTTATTTTGGGGCAAAAAGGCAGAAATTCCTAAAATTTGTGGCAAAAATGCAGAAATTCCCCTTATTTTGAGGTAAATAGGCTGAAATTCCTCTTATTTTGGGGCAAAAAGGCAGAAATTTTCCTTATTTTGCAGCAAAATTGCAGAAATTTCACTTATTTCAGGGTAGTAAGTCAGAAATTTTCCTTATTTTGGGGCAAAAAAGACAGGAATTCTCTTTTTTTCAAGGTAAAAGACAGAAATTCCACTAATTTAGAGACAAAAAAGCAGAAATTCCCCTTATTTTGGAGCAAAAATGAAGAAATTTCTCTTTTTTATGGCAAAAAGGTATGCATTATTCTTATTTTCGTGCAAAAAGGCAGAAATTCACCGTATTTTGGAGCAAAATTGCAAAAATTCCCCTAATTGTGGGACAAAAAGGCAGAAATTCCCTATATGTTAGGGTAAAAAGACAGAAATACTCCTTATTTTGGGGCAAAACTCAGAAATTCCACTTATTTTGGGGCAAAATTGCAGAATTTTCCCTTATTTTTGGGCAAAATTGCAGAAATTTCACTTATTTTAGGGCAAAATTGCAGAAATTTCACTTGTTTCAGGGAAAAAAGGCAGAAATTTTCCTTATTTTGGGGCAAAAACGCAGAAATTCTTAATATTTTGTGGCAAAAATGCAGAAATTCCCCTTATTTTGAGGTAAAATCCTGAAATTCCCCTTATTTGGGTTCAAAAAGTCAGAAATTTCTCTTATTTTGGGGCAAAATTGCAGAAATTTCACTTATTTCAGTGTAATAATGCAGAAATTTTCCTTATTTTGGGGCAAGAAAGACAGAAATTCCCTTTGTTTTGGGGGAAAAAGACAGAAATTCCACATATTTAGAGGCATAAAAGCAGAAATTCCCCTTATTTTGGAGCAAAATTGCAGAAATTTTCCTTTTTTATTGCAAAAAGGTATGCATTCTACTTATTTTCGGGCAAAAAAGCAGAAATTCCTTGTATTTTGGAGTAAAATTGCAGAAATTCCCCTAATTGTTGGGCAAAAAGGCAGAAATTTCCTATATGTTGGGGCAAAAAGACAGAAATTCTCCTTATTTTGGGGCAAAACAGAAATTCCACTTATTTTGAGGCAAAATTCCAGAAATTTCACTTATTTTGGAGCAAAATTGCAGAAATTTCACTTATTTCAGAAAAAAAGCAGAAATTTTCTAATTTTGGGGCAAAAAGTCAGAAGTTTCTTTTATTTTGGTACAAAATTGCAGAAATTTTTCTTATATTTGGGCAAAAAGGAAGAAATTTCCCATATTTTGGGGCAAAAAGACAGAAATTTTCTTTACATTGGGGCAAAACTCAGAAATTCCTATTATTTTGGTGCTTAATTGCAGAAATTTCCCTTATTTTGGGCAAAATTGCAGAAATTTCACTAATTTCAGGGAAAAAAGGCAGAAATTTTTCGTATTTTGTAGCACAATGGCAGAAATTCTTAATATTTTGTGGCAAAAATGCAGAAATTCCCCATATTTTGAGGTAAAAAGGCTGAAATTCCCCTTATTTGGAAGCATAAAGGCAGAAATTTCCCTTATTTTGTGGCATAAAGACAGAAAATCCCCTTATTTTGTTGCAAAAATGCGGAAATTTCATTTATTTTGGGGCAAAATTTCAGAAATTTCACTTATTTCAGGGCATAATTCAAAAATTCCTTTTATTTTGGCTCAAAATTGCAGAAATTTCACTTATTTCAGCGCATAATTCAAAAATTCCTTTAATTTTGGGGCAAAAAGGCAAAAATTCTGTTTATTTTTGGGTAAAAAGGCAGAAATTTCACTTATTTTGAGGTAAAAAGTCAGAAATTCCTCTTATTTGGGGGCAAAAATGAAGAAATTTCTTTTTTTTTTTTTGTGGCAAAAGGTATACATTCCCCTTATTTTCGGGCTAAAAAGTAGAAATTCCCCGTATTTTGGAGCAAAATTGCAGAAATTACCCTAATTGTGAGGCAAAAAGGCAGAAATTTCTTATATGTTGGGGCAAAAAGACAGAAATTCTCTTTATTTTGGGGCAAAACTCAAAACTCTACTTATTTTGGGGCAAAATTCCAGAAATTTCACCTATTTTGGGGCAAAATTGCAGAAATTTCACTTATTTCA
The DNA here is from genome assembly GCF_963924665.1 of Micromys minutus. Classification (NCBI taxonomy): domain Eukaryota; kingdom Metazoa; phylum Chordata; class Mammalia; order Rodentia; family Muridae; genus Micromys; species Micromys minutus. The sequence goes on along the minus strand of NW_027667366.1, from coordinate 131,024 downwards.
GTGTAATAATGCAGAAATTTTCCTTATTTTGGGGAAAGAAAGACAGAAATTCCCTTTGTTTTGGGGGAAAAAGACAGAAATTCCACATATTTAGAGGCATAAAAGCAGAAATTCCCCTTATTTTGGAGCAAAATTGCAGAAATTTTCTTTTTTATGGCAAAAAGGTATGCATTCTACTTATTTTCGGGCAAAAAAGCAGAAATTCCTTGTATTTTGGAGTAAAATTGCAGAAATTCCCCTAATTGTTGGGAAAAAATGCAGAAATTTCCTATATGTTGGGGCAAAAAGACAGAAATTCCCCTTAATTTGGGGCAAAACAGAAATTCCACTTATTTTGAGGCAAAATTCCAGAAATTTCACTTATTTTGGAGCAAAATTGCAGAAATTTCACTTATTTCAGAAAAAAAGCAGAAATTTTCTAATTTTGGGGCAAAAAGGCAGAAGTTTCTTTTATTTGGTACAAAATTGCAGAAATTTTTCTTATATTGGGGCAAAAAGGAAGAAATTTCCCATATTTTGGGGCAAAAAGACAGAAATTTTCTTTACTTTGGGGCAAAACTCAGAAATTCCTATTATTTTGGTGCTAAATTGCAGAAATTTCCCTTATTTTGGGCAAAATTGCAGAAATTTCACTAATTTCAAAGAAAAAAGGCAGAAATTTTTCGTATTTTGTAGCCCAATGGCAGAAATTCTTAATATTTTGTGGCAAAAATGCAGAAAATCCCCATATTTTGAGGTAAAAAGGCTGAAATTCCCCTTATTTGGAAGCAAAAATGCAGAAATTTCCCTTATTTTGTGGAATAAAGAAAGAAATTCCCCTTATTTTGTGGCAAAAAGGCGGAAATTTCATTTATTTTGGGGCAAAATTGCAGAAATTTCACTTATTTCAGGGCATAATTCAAAAATTCCTTTTATTTTGGGGCAAAAAGACAGAAATTTTGTTTATTTTTGGGTAAAAAGGCAGAAATTTCACTTATTTTGAGGTAAAAAGGCAGAAATTCCTCTTGTTTTGAAGCAAAAATGAAAAAATTTCTTTTTTTGTGTCAAAAGGTATACATTCCCCTTATTTTCGGGCTAAAAAGTAGAAATTCCCCGTATTTTGGAGCAAAATTGCAGAAATTCCCCTAATTGTGGGGCAAAAAGGCAGAAATTTCCTATATGTTGGGGCAAAAATACAGAAATTCTCTTTATTTTGGGGCAAAACTCAGAAACTCCACTTATTTTGGGGCAAAATTCCAGAAATTTCCCTTATTTTGGGGCAAAATTGCAGAAATTTCACTTATTTTGGAACAAAATTGCAGAAATTTCACTTATTTCAGAAAAAAAGCAGAAATTTTCTTATTTTGGGGCAAAAAGGCAGAAATTTCTTTTATTTTGGTACAAAATTGCAGAAATTTTTCTTATTTTGGGGGAAAAAGGCAGAAATTTCCTATATTTTGGGGCAAAAATGCAGAAATTCCCCTAATTGTGGGGCAAAAATTCAGAAATTCTCTATTTGTTGGGGCAAAAAGACAGAAATTCTCCTTACTTTGGGGCAAAACTCAGAAATTCCTATATTTTTGGGGCAAAATTGCAGAAATTTCGCTTATTTTGGGGCAAAATTGCAGAAATTTCACGAATTTCAGGGAAAAAAGGCAGAAATTTTTCGTATTTTGGAGCACATGGCAGAAATTCTTAATATTTTGTGGCAAAAAGGCAGAAATTCCCCATATTTTGAGGTAAAAAGGCTGAAATTCCCCTTATTTGGGAGCATAAAGGCAGAAATTTCCCTTATTTTGTGGCAAAAAGACAGAAATTCCCCTTATTTTGTGGCAAAAAGGCGGAAATTTCATTTATTTTGGGGCAAAATTGCAGAAATTTCACTTATTTCAGCGCATAACTCAAAAATTCCTTTAATTTTGGGGCAAAAAGACAAAAATTCTGTTTATTTTTGGGTAAAAAGGCAGAAATTTCACTTATTTTGAGGTAAAAAGTCAGAAATTCCTCTTATTTTGGGGCAGAAATGAAGAAATTTCTTTTTTTTTGTGGCAAAAGGTATACATTCCCCTTATTTTCGGGCTAAAAAGTAGAAATTCCCCGTATTTTGGAGCAAAATTGCAGAAATTACCCTAATTGTGGGGCAAAAAGGCAGAAATTTCTTATATGTTGGGAAAAAAGACAGAAATTCTCTTTATTTTGGGGCAAAACTCAAAACTCTACTTATTTTGGGGCAAAATTCCAGAAATTTCACCAATTTTGGGGCAAAATTGCAGAAATTTCACTTATTTTGGTGCAAAATTGCAGAAATTTCACTTACTTCAGAAAAAAAAGCAGAAATTTTCTTCTTTGGAAACAAAAAGGCAGAAATTTCTTTTATTTTGGTACAAAATTGCAAAAATTTTCCTTATTTTAAGGCAAAATGGCAGAAATTTCCCATATTTTTGGGGAAAAATGCAGAAATTCCCCTTATTTTGAGGTAAAAATGCTGAAATACACCTTATTTGGGGGCAAAAAGGCAGAAATTTCACATATTTTGGGGCAAAATTGCAGAATTTTCACTTATTTCAGGGAAAAAAGGCAGAAATTTTCCTTATTTTGGGGCAAAAAGGCAGAAATTCCTAATATTTTGTGGCAAAAATGCAGAAATTCCCCTTATTTTGAGGTAAAAAGGCTGAAATTCCCCTTATTTGGGGGCAAAAATGCATAAATTTCCCTTATTTCGTGGCAAAATTGCAAAAATTTCACTTATTTCAGGGTAACAAGTCAGAAATTTTCCTTATTTTGGGGCAAAAAAGACAGAAATATCCTTTGTTTTGGGGGAAAAAGACAGAAATTCCACTTATTAGAGGCAAAAATGCAGCAATTCTTCTTATTTTGGAGCAAAAATGAAGAAATTTTCCTTTTTTATGGAAAAAAGGTATGCATTCTTATTATTTTCGGGCAAATAGGCAGAAATTCCCCGTATTTTGGAGCAGAATTGCAGAAATTCCCCTAATTGTGGGGCAAAAGGCAGAAATTCCCTATATGTTGGGGCAAAAAGACAGAAATTCTTTTTATTTTGGGGCAAAACGCAGAAATTCCACTTATTTTGGGGCAAAATTCCAGGAATTTCCCTTATTTTAAGGGAAAATTAGAGAAATTTCACTTATTTTGGGGCAAAATTTCAGAAATTTTACTTATTTCAGAAAAAAAAGCAGAAATTTTCTTATTTTGGGGCAAAAAGGCAGAAATTCCTAAAATTTGTGGCAAAAATGCAGAAATTCCCCTTATTTTGAGGTAAATAGGCTGAAATTCCTCTTATTTTGGGGCAAAAAGGCAGAAATTTTCCTTATTTTGCAGCAAAATTGCAGAAATTTCACTTATTTCAGGGTAGTAAGTCAGAAATTTTCCTTATTTTGGGGCAAAAAAGACAGGAATTCTCTTTTTTTCAAGGTAAAAGACAGAAATTCCACTAATTTAGAGACAAAAAAGCAGAAATTCCCCTTATTTTGGAGCAAAAATGAAGAAATTTCTCTTTTTTATGGCAAAAAGGTATGCATTATTCTTATTTTTGTGCAAAAAGGCAGAAATTCACCGTATTTTGGAGCAAAATTGCAAAAATTCCCCTAATTGTGGGACAAAAAGGCAGAAATTCCCTATATGTTAGGGTAAAAAGACAGAAATACTCCTTATTTTGGGGCAAAACTCAGAAATTCCACTTATTTTGGGGCAAAATTGCAGAATTTTCCCTTATTTTTGGGCAAAATTGCAGAAATTTCACTTATTTTAGGGCAAAATTGCAGAAATTTCACTTGTTTCAGGGAAAAAAGGCAGAAATTTTCCTTATTTTGGGGCAAAAACGCAGAAATTCTTAATATTTTGTGGCAAAAATGCAGAAATTCCCCTTATTTTGAGGTAAAATCCTGAAATTCCCCTTATTTGGGTTCAAAAAGTCAGAAATTTCTCTTATTTTGGGGCAAAATTGCAGAAATTTCACTTATTTCAGTGTAATAATGCAGAAATTTTCCTTATTTTGGGGCAAGAAAGACAGAAATTCCCTTTGTTTTGGGGGAAAAAGACAGAAATTCCACATATTTAGAGGCATAAAAGCAGAAATTCCCCTTATTTTGGAGCAAAATTGCAGAAATTTTCCTTTTTTATTGCAAAAAGGTATGCATTCTACTTATTTTCGGGCAAAAAAGCAGAAATTCCTTGTATTTTGGAGTAAAATTGCAGAAATTCCCCTAATTGTTGGGCAAAAAGGCAGAAATTTCCTATATGTTGGGGCAAAAAGACAGAAATTCTCCTTATTTTGGGGCAAAACAGAAATTCCACTTATTTTGAGGCAAAATTCCAGAAATTTCACTTATTTTGGAGCAAAATTGCAGAAATTTCACTTATTTCAGAAAAAAAGCAGAAATTTTCTAATTTTGGGGCAAAAAGTCAGAAGTTTCTTTTATTTTGGTACAAAATTGCAGAAATTTTTCTTATATTTGGGCAAAAAGGAAGAAATTTCCCATATTTTGGGGCAAAAAGACAGAAATTTTCTTTACATTGGGGCAAAACTCAGAAATTCCTATTATTTTGGTGCTTAATTGCAGAAATTTCCCTTATTTTGGGCAAAATTGCAGAAATTTCACTAATTTCAGGGAAAAAAGGCAGAAATTTTTCGTATTTTGTAGCACAATGGCAGAAATTCTTAATATTTTGTGGCAAAAATGCAGAAATTCCCCATATTTTGAGGTAAAAAGGCTGAAATTCCCCTTATTTGGAAGCATAAAGGCAGAAATTTCCCTTATTTTGTGGCATAAAGACAGAAAATCCCCTTATTTTGTTGCAAAAATGCGGAAATTTCATTTATTTTGGGGCAAAATTTCAGAAATTTCACTTATTTCAGGGCATAATTCAAAAATTCCTTTTATTTTGGGGCAAAAAGACAGAAATTTCGTTTATTTTTGGGTAAAAAGGCAGAAATTTCACTTATTTTGAGGTTAAAAGGCAGAAATTCCTCTTATTTTGAAGCAAAAATGAAAAAATTTCTTTTTTTGTGGCAAAAGGTATACATTACCCTTATTTTCGGGATAAAAAGTAGAAATTCGCCGTATTTTGAGCAAAATTGTAGAAATTCCCCTAATTGTGGGGCAAAAAGGCAGAAATTTCCTATATGTTGGGGCAAAAATACAGAAATTCTCTTTATTTTGGGGCAAAACTCAGAAACTCCACTTATTTTGGGGCAAAATTCCTGAAATTTCCCTTATTTTTGGGCAAAATTGCAGAAATTTCACTTATTTTAGGGCAAAATTGCAGAAATTTCACTTGTTTCAGGGAAAAAAGGCAGAAATTTTCCTTATTTTGGGGCAAAAACGCAGAAATTCTTAATATTTTGTGGCAAAAATGCAGAAATTCCTCTTATTTTGATGTAAAATCCTGAAATTCCCCTTATTGGGTTCAAAAAGTCAGAAATTTCTCTTATTTTGGGGCAAAATTGCAGAAATTTCACTTATTTCAGTGTAATAATGCAGAAATTTTCCTTATTTTGGGGCAAGAAAGACAGAAATTCCCTTTGTTTTGGGGGAAAAAGACAGAAATTCCACATATTTAGAGGCATAAAAGCAGAAATTCCCCTTATTTTGGAGCAAAATTGCAGAAATTTTTCTTTTTTATTGCAAAAAGGTATGCATTCTACTTATTTTCGGGCAAAAAAGCAGAAATTCCTTGTATTTTGGAGTAAAATTGCAGAAATTCCCCTAATTGTTGGGCAAATAGGCAGAAATTTCCTATATGTTGGGGCAAAAAGACAGAAATTCTCCTTATTTTGGGGCAAAATAGAAATTCCACTTATTTTGAGGCAAAATTCCAGAAATTTCACTTATTTTGGAGCAAAATTGCAGAAATTTCACTTATTTCAGAAAAAAAGCAGAAATTTTCTAATTTTGGGGCAAAAAGTCAGAAGTTTCTTTTATTTTGGTACAAAATTGCAGAAATTTTTCTTATATTTGGGCAAAAAGGAAGAAATTTCCCATATTTTGGGGCAAAAAGACAGAAATTTTCTTTACATTGGGGCAAAACTCAGAAATTCCTATTATTTTGGTGCTAAATTGCAGAAATTTCCCTTATTTTGGGCAAAATTGCAGAAATTTCACTAATTTCAGGGAAAAAAGGCAGAAATTTTTCGTATTTTGTAGCACAATGGCAGAAATTCTTAATATTTTGTGGCAAAAATGCAGAAATTCCCCATATTTTGAGGTAAAAAGGCTGAAATTCCCCTTATTTGGAAGCATAAAGGCAGAAATTTCCCTTATTTTGTGGCATAAAGACAGAAAATCCCCTTATTTTGTTGCAAAAATGCGGAAATTTCATTTATTTTGGGGCAAAATTTCAGAAATTTCACTTATTTCAGGGCATAATTCAAAAATTCCTTTTATTTTGGGGCAAAAAGACAGAAATTTCGTTTATTTTTGGGTAAAAAGGCAGAAATTTCACTTATTTTGAGGTAAAAAGGCAGAAATTCCTCTTATTTTGAAGCAAAAATGAAAAAATTTCTTTTTTTGTGGCAAAAGGTATACATTACCCTTATTTTCGGGATAAAAAGTAGAAATTCGCCGTATTTTGAGCAAAATTGTAGAAATTCCCCTAATTGTGGGGCAAAAAGGCAGAAATTTCCTATATGTTGGGGCAAAAATACAGAAATTCTCTTTATTTTGGGGCAAAACTCAGAAACTCCACTTATTTTGGGGCAAAATTCCTGAAATTTCCCTTATTTTGGGGCAAAATTGCAGAAATTTCACTTATTTTGGGGCAAAATTGCAGAAATTTCACTTATTTCAGAAAAAAAGCAGAAATTTTCTTATTTTGGGCCAAAAAGGCAGAAATTTCTTTTATTTTGGTACAAAATTGCAGAAATTTTTCTTATTTTGGGGCAAAAAGACAGAAATTCTCCTTACTTTGGGGCAAAACTCAGAAATTCCTATATTTTTGGGGCAAAATTGCAGAAATTTCCCTTATTTTGGGGCAAAATTGCAGAAATTTCACGAATTTCAGGGAAAAAATGCAGAATTTTTTCGTATTTTGGAGCACATGTCAGAAATTCTTAAAATTTTGTGGCAAAAAGGGAGAAATTCCCCATATTTTGAGGTAAAAAGGCTGAAATTCCCCTTATTTGGGAGCATAAAGGCAGAAATTTCCCTTAATTTGTGGCAAAAAGACAGAAATTCCCCTTATTTTGTCGCAAAAAGGCGGAAATTTCATTTATTTTGGGGCAAAATTGCAGAAATTTCAATTATTTCAGCGCATAATTCAAAAATTCCTTTAATTTTGGGGCAAAAAGACAGAAATTCTGTTTATTTTTGGGTAAAAAGGCAGAAATTTCACTTATTTTGAGGTAAAAAGTCAGAAATTCCTCTTATTTTGGGGCAAAAATGAAGAAATTTCTTTTTTTTGTGGCAAAAAGTATACATTCCCCTTATTTTCGGGCTAAAAAGTAGAAATTCACCGTATTTTGGAGCAAAATTGCAGAAATTCCCCTAATTGTGGGGCAAAAAGGCAGAAATTTCCTATATGTTGGGGCAAAAAGACAGAAATTCTCTTTATTTTGGGGCAAAACTCAAAACTCTACTTATTTTGGGGCAAAATTCCAGAAATTTCACCTATTTTGGGGCAAAATTGCAGAAATTTCACTTATTTTGGGGCAAAATTGCAGAAATTTCACTTATTTCAGAAAAAAAAGCAGAAATTTTCTTATTTGGAAACAAATAGGCAGAAATTTCTTTTATTTTGGTACAAAATTGCAAAAATTTTTCTTATTTTGAGGCAAAAAGGCAGAAATTTCCCATATTTTTGAGGAAAAATGCAGAAATTCCCCTTATTTTGAGGTAAAAATGCTGAAATTCCCCTTATTTGGGGGCAAAAAGGCAGAAATTTCACATATTTTGGGGCAAAATTGCAGAATTTTCACTTATTTCAGGGAAAAAAGGCAGAAATTTTCCTTATTTTGGGGCAAAAAGGCAGAAATTCCTAATATTTTGTGGCAAAAATGCAGAAATTCCCCTTATTTTGAGGTAAAAAAGGCTGAAATTCCCCTTATTTGGGGGCAAAAATGCATAAATTTCCCTTATTTCGTGGCAAAATTGCAAAAATTTCACTTATTTCAGGGTAACAAGTCAGAAAGTTTCCTTATTTTGGGGCAAAAAAGACAGAAATTTCCTTTGTTTTGGGGGAAAAATACAGAAATTCCACTTATTTAGAGGCAAAAATGCAGAAATTCTTCTTATTTTGGAGCAAAAATGAAGAAATTTTCCTTCTTTATGGCAAAAAGGTATGCATTCTTATTATTTTCGGGCAAATAGGCAGAAATTCCCCGTATTTTGGAGCAGAATTGCAGAAATTCCCCTAATTGTGGGGCAAAAGGCAGAAATTCCCTATATGTTGGGGCAAAAAGACAGAAATTCTTCTTATTTTGGGGCAAAACGCAGAAATTCCACTTATTTTGGGGCAAAATTCCAGGAATTTCCCTTATTTTAAGGGAAAATTAGAGAAATTTCACTTATTTTGGGGCAAAATTTCAGAAATTTTACTTATTTCAGAAAAAAAAGCAGAAATTTTCTTATTTTGGGGCAAAAAGGCAGAAATTCCTAAAATTTGTGGCAAAAATGCAGAAATTCCCCTTATTTTGAGGTAAATAGGCTGAAATTCCACTTATTTTGGGGCAAAAGGGCAGAAATTTTCCTTATTTTGCAGCAAAATTGCAGAAATTTCACTTATTTCAGGGTAGTAAGTCAGAAATTTTCCTTATTTTGGGGCAAAAAAGACAGGAATTCTCTTTTTTTCAAGGTAAAAGACAGAAATTCCACTTATTTAGAGACAAAAAAGCAGAAATTCCCCTTATTTTGGAGCAAAAATGAAGAAATTTCTCTTTTTTATGGCAAAAAGGTATGCATTATTCTTATTTTCGTGAAAAAAGGCAGAAATTCACCGTATTTTGGAGCAAATTTGCAAAAATTCCCCTAATTGTGGGGCAAAAAGGCAGAAATTCCCTATAAGTTAGGGTAAAAAGACAGAAATTCTCCTTATTTTGGGGCAAAACTCAGAAATTCCACTTATTTTGGGGCAAAATTGCAGAATTTTCCCTTATTTTTGGGCAAAATTGCAGAAATTTCACTTATTTTAGGGCAAAATTGCAGAAATTTCACTTGTTTCAGGGAAAAAAGGCAGAAATTTTCCTTATTTTGGGGCAAAAACGCAGAAATTCTTAATATTTTGTGGCAAAAATGCAGAAATTCCTCTTATTTTGATGTAAAATCCTGAAATTCCCCTTATTGGGTTCAAAAAGTCAGAAATTTCTCTTATTTTGGGGCAAAATTGCAGAAATTTCACTTATTTCAGTGTAATAATGCAGAAATTTTCCTTATTTTGGGGCAAGAAAGACAGAAATTCCCTTTGTTTTGGGGGAAAAAGACAGAAATTCCACATATTTAGAGGCATAAAAGCAGAAATTCCCCTTATTTTGGAGCAAAATTGCAGAAATTTTTCTTTTTTATTGCAAAAAGGTATGCATTCTACTTATATTCGGGCAAAAAAGCAGAAATTCCTTGTATTTTGGAGTAAAATTGCAGAAATTCCCCTAATTGTTGGGCAAATAGGCAGAAATTTCCTATATGTTGGGGCAAAAAGACAGAAATTCTCCTTATTTTGGGGCAAAATAGAAATTCCACTTATTTTGAGGCAAAATTCCAGAAATTTCACTTATTTTGGAGCAAAATTGCAGAAATTTCACTTATTTCAGAAAAAAAGCAGAAATTTTCTAATTTTGGGGCAAAAAGTCAGAAGTTTCTTTTATTTTGGTACAAAATTGCAGAAATTTTTCTTATATTTGGGCAAAAAGGAAGAAATTTCCCATATTTTGGGGCAAAAAGACAGAAATTTTCTTTACATTGGGGCAAAACTCAGAAATTCCTATTATTTTGGTGCTAAATTGCAGAAATTTCCCTTATTTTGGGCAAAATTGCAGAAATTTCACTAATTTCAGGGAAAAAAGGCAGAAATTTTTCGTATTTTGTAGCACAATGGCAGAAATTCTTAATATTTTGTGGCAAAAATGCAGAAATTCCCCATATTTTGAGGTAAAAAGGCTGAAATTCCCCTTATTTGGAAGCATAAAGGCAGAAATTTCCCTTATTTTGTGGCATAAAGACAGAAAATCCCCTTATTTTGTTGCAAAAATGCGGAAATTTCATTTATTTTGGGGCAAAATTTCAGAAATTTCACTTATTTCAGGGCATAATTCAAAAATTCCTTTTATTTTGGGGCAAAAAGTCAGAAATTTCGTTTATTTTTGGGTAAAAAGGCAGAAATTTCACTTATTTTGAGGTAAAAAGGCAGAAATTCCTCTTATTTTGAAGCAAAAATGAAAAAATTTCTTTTTTTGTGGCAAAAGGTATACATTACCCTTATTTTCGGGATAAAAAGTAGAAATTCGCCGTATTTTGAGCAAAATTGTAGAAATTCCCCTAATTGTGGGGCAAAAAGGCAGAAATTTCCTATATGTTGGGGCAAAAATACAGAAATTCTCTTTATTTTGGGGCAAAACTCAGAAACTCCACTTATTTTGGGGCAAAATTCCAGAAATTTCCCTTATTTTGGGGCAAAATTGCAGAAATTTCACTTATTTTGGGGCAAAATTGCAGAAATTTCACTTATTTCAGAAAAAAAGCAGAAATTTTCTTATTTTGGGCCAAAAAGGCAGAAATTTCTTTTATTTTGGTACAAAATTGCAGAAATTTTTCTTATTTTGGGGCAAAAAGGCAGAAATTTCCCTAATTGTGGGGCAAAAATTCAGAAATTCTCTATATCTTGGGGCAAAAAGACAGAAATTCTCCTTACTTTGGGGCAAAACTCAGAAATTCCTATATTTTTGGGGCAAAATTGCAGAAATTTCCCTTATTTTGGGGCAAAATTGCAGAAATTTCACGAATTTCAGGGAAAAAATGCAGAATTTTTTCATATTTTGGAGCACATGTCAGAAATTCTTAATATTTTGTGGCAAAAAGGGAGAAATTCCCCATATTTTGAGGTAAAAAGGCTGAAATTCCCCTTATTTGGGAGCATAAAGGCAGAAATTTCCCTTAATTTGTTGCAAAAAGACAGAAATTCCCCTTATTTTGTCGCAAAAAGGCGGAAATTTCATTTATTTTGGGGCAAAATTGCAGAAATTTCACTTATTTCAGCGCATAATTCAAAAATTCCTTTAATTTTGGGGCAAAAAGACAGAAATTCTGTTTATTTTTGGGTAAAAAGGCAGAAATTTCACTTATTTTGAGGTAAAAAGTCAGAAATTCCTCTTATTTTGGGGCAAAAATGAAGAAATTTCTTTTTTTTGTGGCAAAAAGTATACATTCCCCTTATTTTCGGGCTAAAAAGTAGAAATTCACCGTATTTTGGAGCAAAATTGCAGAAATTCCCCTAATTGTGGGGCAAAAAGGCAGAAATTTCCTATATGTTGGGGCAAAAAGACAGAAATTCTCTTTATTTTGGGGCAAAACTCAAAACTCTACTTATTTTGGGGCAAAATTCCAGAAATTTCACCTATTTTGGGGCAAAATTGCAGAAATTTCACTTATTTTGGAACAAAATTGCAGAAATTTCACTTATTTCAGAAAAAAAAGCAGAAATTTTCTTATTTGGAAACAAATAGGCAGAAATTTCTTTTATTTTGGTACAAAATTGCAAAAATTTTTCTTATTTTGAGGCAAAAAGGCAGAAATTTCCCATATTTTTGAGGAAAAATGCAGAATTTCCCCTTATTTTGAGGTAAAAATGCTGAAATTCCCCTTATTTGGGGGCAAAAAGGCAGAAATTTCACATATTTTGGGGCAAAATTGCAGAATTTTCACTTATTTCAGGGAAAAAAGGCAGAAATTTTCCTTATTTTGGGGCAAAAAGGCAGAAATTCCTAATATTTTGTGGCAAAAATGCAGAAATTCCCCTTATTTTGAGGTAAAAAGGCTGAAATTCCCCTTATTTGGGGGCAAAAATGCATAAATTTCCCTTATTTCATGGCAAAATTGCAAAAATTTCACTTATTTCAGGGTAACAAGTCAGAAAGTTTCCTTATTTTGGGGCAAAAAAGACAGAAATTTCCTTTGTTATGGGGGAAAAATACAGAAATTCCACTTATTTAGAGGCAAAAATGCAGAAATTCTTCTCATTTTGGAGCAAAAATGAAGAAATTTTCCTTTTTTATGGCAAAAAGGTATGCATTCTTATTATTTTCGGGCAAATAGGCAGAAATTCCCCGTATTTTGGAGCAGAATTGCAGAAATTCCCCTAATTGTGGGGCAAAAGGCAGAAATTCCCTATATGTTGGGGCAAAAAGACAAAAATTCTTCTTATTTTGGGGCAAAACGCAGAAATTCCACTTATTTTGGGGCAAAATTCCAGGAATTTCCCTTATTTTAAGGGAAAATTAGAGAAATTTCACTTATTTTGGGGCAAAATTTCAGAAATTTTACTTATTTCAGAAAAAAAAGCAGAAATTTTCTTATTTTGGGGCAAAAAGGCAGAAATTCCTAAAATTTGTGGCAAAAATGCAGAAATTCCCCTTATTTTGAGGTAAATAGGCTGAAATTCCACTTATTTTGGGGCAAAAGGGCAGAAATTTTCCTTATTTTGCAGCAAAATTGCAGAAATTTCACTTATTTCAGGGTAGTAAGTCAGAAATTTTCCTTATTTTGGGGCAAAAAAGACAGGAATTCTCTTTTTTTCAAGGTAAAAGACAGAAATTCCACTTATTTAGAGACAAAAAAGCAGAAATTCCCCTTATTTTGGAGCAAAAATGAAGAAATTTCTCTTTTTTATGGCAAAAGGGTATGCATTATTCTTATTTTCGTGAAAAAAGGCAGAAATTCACCGTATTTTGGAGCAAATTTGCAAAAATTCCCCTAATTGTGGGGCAAAAAGGGAGAAATTCCCTATATGTTAGGGTAAAAAGACAGAAATTCTCCTTATTTTGGGGCAAAACTCAGAAATTCCACTTATTTTGGGGCAAAATTGCAGAATTTTCCCTTATTTTTGGGCAAAATTGCAGAAATTTCACTTATTTTAGGGCAAAATTGCAGAAATTTCACTTGTTTCAGGGAAAAAAGGCAGAAATTTTCCTTATTTTGGGGCAAAAACGCAGAAATTCCCCTTATTTTGAGGTAAAATCCTGAAATTCCCCTTATTGGGTTCAAAAAGTCAGAAATTTCTCTTATTTTGGGGCAAAATTGCAGAAATTTCACTTATTTCAGTGTAATAATGCAGAAATTTTCCTTATTTTGGGGCAAGAAAGACAGAAATTCCCTTTGTTTTGGGGGAAAAAGACAGAAATTCCACATATTTAGAGGCATAAAAGCAGAAATTCCCCTTATTTTGGAGCAAAATTGCAGAAATTTTCCTTTTTTATTGCAAAAAGGTATGCATTCTACTTATTTTCGGGCAAAAAAGCAGAAATTCCTTGTATTTTGGAGTAAAATTGCAGAAATTCCCCTAATTGTTGGGCAAATAGGCAGAAATTTCCTATATGTTGGGGCAAAAAGACAGAAATTCTCCTTATTTTGGGGCAAAACAGAAATTCCACTTATTTTGAGGCAAAATTCCAGAAATTTCACTTATTTTGGAGCAAAATTGCAGAAATTTCACTTATTTCAGAAAAAAAGCAGAAATTTTCTAATTTTGGGGCAAAAAGTCAGAAGTTTCTTTTATTTTGGTACAAAATTGCAGAAATTTTTCTTATATTTGGGCAAAAAGGTAGAAATTTCCCATATTTTGGGGCAAAAAGACAGAAATTTTCTTTACTTTGGGGCAAAACTCAGAAATTCCTATTATTTTGGTGCTTAATTGCAGAAATTTCCCTTATTTTGGGCAAAATTGCAGAAATTTCACTAATTTCAGGGAAAAAAGGCAGAAATTTTTCGTATTTTGTAGCACAATGGCAGAAATTCTTAATATTTTGTGGCAAAAATGCAGAAATTCCCCATATTTTGAGGTAAAAAGGCTGAAATTCCCCTTATTTGGAAGCATAAAGGCAGAAATTTCCCTTATTTTGTGGCATAAAGACAGAAAATCCCCTTATTTTGTTGCAAAAATGTGGAAATTTCATTTATTTTGGGGCAAAATTTCAGAAATTTCACTTATTTCAGGGCATAATTCAAAAATTCCTTTTATTTTGGGGCAAAAAAACAGAAATTTCGTTTATTTTTGGGTAAAAAGGCAGAAATTTCACTTATTTTGAGGTAAAAAGGCAGAAATTCCTCTTATTTTGAAGCAAAAATGAAAAAATTTCTTTTTTTGTGGCAAAAGGTATACATTACCCTTATTTTCGGGATAAAAAGTAGAAATTCGCCGTATTTTGAGCAAAATTGTAGAAATTCCCCTAATTGTGGGGCAAAAAGGCAGAAATTTCCTATATGTTGGGGCAAAAATACAGAAATTCTCTTTATTTTGGGGCAAAACTCAGAAACTCCACTTATTTTGGGGCAAAATTCCAGAAATTTCCCTTATTTTGGGGCAAAATTGCAGAAATTTCACTTATTTTGGGGCAAAATTGCAGAAATTTCACTTATTTCAGAAAAAAAGCAGAAATTTTCTTATTTTGGGACAAAAAGGCAGAAATTTCCCTAATTGTGGGGCAAAAATTCAGAAATTCTCTATATCTTGGGGCAAAAAGACAGAAATTCTCCTTACTTTGGGGCAAAACTCAGAAATTCCTATATTTTTGGGGCAAAATTGCAGAAATTTCCCTTATTTTGGGGCAAAATTGCAGAAATTTCACGAATTTCAGGGAAAAAATGCAGAATTTTTTCGTATTTTGGAGCACATGTCAGAAATTCTTAATATTTTGTGGCAAAAAGGGAGAAATTCCCCATATTTTGAGGTAAAAAGGCTGAAATTCCCCTTATTTGGGAGCATAAAGGCAGAAATTTCCCTTAATTTGTGGCAAAAAGACAGAAATTCCCCTTATTTTGTCGCAAAAAGGCAGAAATTTCATTTATTTTGGGGCAAAATTGCAGAAATTTCACTTATTTCAGCGCATAATTCAAAAATTCCTTTAATTTTGGGGCAAAAAGACAGAAATTCTGTTTATTTTTGGGTAAAAAGGCAGAAATTTCACTTATTTTGAGGTAAAAAGTCAGAAATTCCTCTTATTTGGGGGCAAAAATGAAGAAATTTCTTTTTTTTGTGGCAAAAGGTATACATTCCCCTTATTTTCGGGCTAAAAAGTAGAAATTCACCGTATTTTGGAGCAAAATTGCAGAAATTCCCCTAATTGTGAGGCAAAAAGGCAGAAATTTCCTATATGTTGGGGCAAAAAGACAGAAATTCTCTTTATTTTGGGGCAAAACTCAAAACTCTACTTATTTTGGGGCAAAATTCCAGAAATTTCACCTATATTGGGGCAAAATTGCAGAAATTTCACTTATTTTGGGGCAAAATTGCAGAAATTTCACTTATTTCAGAAAAAAAAGCAGAAATTTTCTTATTTGGAAACAAATAGGCAGAAATTTCTTTTATTTTGGTACAAAATTGCAAAAATTTTTCTTATTTTGAGGCAAAAAGGCAGAAATTTCCCATATTTTTGGGGAAAAATACAGAAATTCCCCTTATTTTGAGGTAAAAATGCTGAAATTCCCCTTATTTGGGGGCAAAAAGGCAGAAATTTCACATATTTTGGGGCAAAATTGCAGAATTTTCACTTATTTCAGGGAAAAAAGGCAGAAATTTTCCTTATTTTGGGGCAAAAAGGCAGAAATTCCTAATATTTTGTGGCAAAAATGCAGAAATTCCCCTTATTTTGAGGTAAAAAGGCTGAAATTCCCCTTATTTGGGGGCAAAAATGCATAAATTTCCCTTATTTCGTGGCAAAATTGCAAAAATTTCACTTATTTCAGGGTAACAAGTCAGAAAGTTTCCTTATTTTGGGGCAAAAAAGACAGAAATTTCCTTTGTTTTGGGGGAAAAATACAGAAATTCCACTTATTTAGAGGCAAAAATGCAGAAATTCTTCTTATTTTGGAGCAAAAATGAAGAAATTTTCCTTCTTTATGGCAAAAAGGTATGCATTCTTATTATTTTCGGGCAAATAGGCAGAAATTCCCCGTATTTTGGAGCAGAATTGCAGAAATTCCCCTAATTGTGGGGCAAAAGGCAGAAATTCCCTATATGTTGGGGCAAAAAGACAGAAATTCTTCTTATTTTGGGGCAAAACGCAGAAATTCCACTTATTTTGGGGCAAAATTCCAGGAATTTCCCTTATTTTAAGGGAAAATTAGAGAAATTTCACTTATTTTGGGGCAAAATTTCAGAAATTTTACTTATTTCAGAAAAAAAAGCAGAAATTTTCTTATTTTGGGGCAAAAAGGCAGAAATTCCTAAAATTTGTGGCAAAAATGCAGAAATTCCCCTTATTTTGAGGTAAATAGGCTGAAATTCCACTTATTTTGGGGCAAAAGGGCAGAAATTTTCCTTATTTTGCAGCAAAATTGCAGAAATTTCACTTATTTCAGGGTAGTAAGTCAGAAATTTTCCTTATTTTGGGGCAAAAAAGACAGGAATTCTCTTTTTTTCAAGGTAAAAGACAGAAATTCCACTTATTTAGAGACAAAAAAGCAGAAATTCCCCTTATTTTGGAGCAAAAATGAAGAAATTTCTCTTTTTTATGGCAAAAAGGTATGCATTATTCTTATTTTCGTGAAAAAAGGCAGAAATTCACCGTATTTTGGAGCAAATTTGCAAAAATTCCCCTAATTGTGGGGCAAAAAGGCAGAAATTCCCTATAAGTTAGGGTAAAAAGACAGAAATTCTCCTTATTTTGGGGCAAAACTCAGAAATTCCACTTATTTTGGGGCAAAATTGCAGAATTTTCCCTTATTTTTGGGCAAAATTGCAGAAATTTCACTTATTTTAGGGCAAAATTGCAGAAATTTCACTTGTTTCAGGGAAAAAAGGCAGAAATTTTCCTTATTTTGGGGCAAAAACGCAGAAATTCTTAATATTTTGTGGCAAAAATGCAGAAATTCCTCTTATTTTGATGTAAAATCCTGAAATTCCCCTTATTGGGTTCAAAAAGTCAGAAATTTCTCTTATTTTGGGGCAAAATTGCAGAAATTTCACTTATTTCAGTATAATAATGCAGAAATTTTCCTTATTTTGGGGCAAGAAAGACAGAAATTCCCTTTGTTTTGGGGGAAAAAGACAGAAATTCCACATATTTAGAGGCATAAAAGCAGAAATTCCCCTTATTTTGGAGCAAAATTGCAGAAATTTTTCTTTTTTATTGCAAAAAGGTATGCATTCTACTTATTTTCGGGCAAAAAAGCAGAAATTCCTTGTATTTTGGAGTAAAATTGCAGAAATTCCCCTAATTGTTGGGCAAATAGGCAGAAATTTCCTATATGTTGGGGCAAAAAGACAGAAATTCTCCTTATTTTGGGGCAAAATAGAAATTCCACTTATTTTGAGGCAAAATTCCAGAAATTTCACTTATTTTGGAGCAAAATTGCAGAAATTTCACTTATTTCAGAAAAAAAGCAGAAATTTTCTAATTTTGGGGCAAAAAGTCAGAAGTTTCTTTTATTTTGGTACAAAATTGCAGAAATTTTTCTTATATTTGGGCAAAAAGGAAGAAATTTCCCATATTTTGGGGCAAAAAGACAGAAATTTTCTTTACATTGGGGCAAAACTCAGAAATTCCTATTATTTTGGTGCTAAATTGCAGAAATTTCCCTTATTTTGGGCAAAATTGCAGAAATTTCACTAATTTCAGGGAAAAAAGGCAGAAATTTTTCGTATTTTGTAGCACAATGGCAGAAATTCTTAATATTTTGTGGCAAAAATGCAGAAATTCCCCATATTTTGAGGTAAAAAGGCTGAAATTCCCCTTATTTGGAAGCATAAAGGCAGAAATTTCCCTTATTTTGTGGCATAAAGACAGAAAATCCCCTTATTTTGTTGCAAAAATGCGGAAATTTCATTTATTTTGGGGCAAAATTTCAGAAATTTCACTTATTTCAGGGCATAATTCAAAAATTCCTTTTATTTTGGGGCAAAAAGACAGAAATTTCGTTTATTTTTGGGTAAAAAGGCAGAAATTTCACTTATTTTGAGGTAAAAAGGCAGAAATTCCTCTTATTTTGAAGCAAAAATGAAAAAATTTCTTTTTTTGTGGCAAAAGGTATACATTACCCTTATTTTCGGGATAAAAAGTAGAAATTCGCCGTATTTTGAGCAAAATTGTAGAAATTCCCCTAATTGTGGGGCAAAAAGGCAGAAATTTCCTATATGTTGGGGCAAAAATACAGAAATTCTCTTTATTTTGGGGCAAAACTCAGAAACTCCACTTATTTTGGGGCAAAATTCCAGAAATTTCCCTTATTTTGGGGCAAAATTGCAGAAATTTCACTTATTTTGGGGCAAAATTGCAGAAATTTCACTTATTTCAGAAAAAAAGCAGAAATTTTCTTATTTTGGGCCAAAAAGGCAGAAATTTCTTTTATTTTGGTACAAAATTGCAGAAATTTTTCTTATTTTGGGGCAAAAAGGCAGAAATTTCCCTAATTGTGGGGCAAAAATTCAGAAATTCTCTATATCTTGGGGCAAAAAGACAGAAATTCTCCTTACTTTGGGGCAAAACTCAGAAATTCCTATATTTTTGGGGCAAAATTGCAGAAATTTCCCTTATTTTGGGGCAAAATTGCAGAAATTTCACGAATTTCAGGGAAAAAATGCAGAATTTTTTCGTATTTTGGAGCACATGTCAGAAATTCTTAATATTTTGTGGCAAAAAGGGAGAAATTCCCCATATTTTGAGGTAAAAAGGCTGAAATTCCCCTTATTTGGGAGCATAAAGGCAGAAATTTCCCTTAATTTGTGGCAAAAAGACAGAAATTCCCCTTATTTTGTCGCAAAAAGGCGGAAATTTCATTTATTTTGGGGCAAAATTGCAGAAATTTCACTTATTTCAGCGCATAATTCAAAAATTCCTTTAATTTTGGGGCAAAAAGACAGAAATTCTGTTTATTTTTGGGTAAAAAGGCAGAAATTTCACTTATTTTGAGGTAAAAAGTCAGAAATTCCTCTTATTTTGGGGCAAAAATGAAGAAATTTCTTTTTTTTGTGGCAAAAAGTATACATTCCCCTTATTTTCGGGCTAAAAAGTAGAAATTCACCGTATTTTGGAGCAAAATTGCAGAAATTCCCCTAATTGTGGGGCAAAAAGGCAGAAATTTCCTATATGTTGGGGCAAAAAGACAGAAATTCTCTTTATTTTGGGGCAAAACTCAAAACTCTACTTATTTTGGGGCAAAATTCCAGAAATTTCACCTATTTTGGGGCAAAATTGCAGAAATTTCACTTATTTTGGAACAAAATTGCAGAAATTTCACTTATTTCAGAAAAAAAAGCAGAAATTTTCTTATTTGGAAACAAATAGGCAGAAATTTCTTTTATTTTGGTACAAAATTGCAAAAATTTTTCTTATTTTGAGGCAAAAAGGCAGAAATTTCCCATATTTTTGAGGAAAAATGCAGAATTTCCCCTTATTTTGAGGTAAAAATGCTGAAATTCCCCTTATTTGGGGGCAAAAAGGCAGAAATTTCACATATTTTGGGGCAAAATTGCAGAATTTTCACTTATTTCAGGGAAAAAAGGCAGAAATTTTCCTTATTTTGGGGCAAAAAGGCAGAAATTCCTAATATTTTGTGGCAAAAATGCAGAAATTCCCCTTATTTTGAGGTAAAAAGGCTGAAATTCCCCTTATTTGGGGGCAAAAATGCATAAATTTCCCTTATTTCATGGCAAAATTGCAAAAATTTCACTTATTTCAGGGTAACAAGTCAGAAAGTTTCCTTATTTTGGGGCAAAAAAGACAGAAATTTCCTTTGTTATGGGGGAAAAATACAGAAATTCCACTTATTTAGAGGCAAAAATGCAGAAATTCTTCTCATTTTGGAGCAAAAATGAAGAAATTTTCCTTTTTTATGGCAAAAAGGTATGCATTCTTATTATTTTCGGGCAAATAGGCAGAAATTCCCCGTATTTTGGAGCAGAATTGCAGAAATTCCCCTAATTGTGGGGCAAAAGGCAGAAATTCCCTATATGTTGGGGCAAAAAGACAGAAATTCTTCTTATTTTGGGGCAAAACGCAGAAATTCCACTTATTTTGGGGCAAAATTCCAGGAATTTCCCTTATTTTAAGGGAAAATTAGAGAAATTTCACTTATTTTGGGGCAAAATTTCAGAAATTTTACTTATTTCAGAAAAAAAAGCAGAAATTTTCTTATTTTGGGGCAAAAAGGCAGAAATTCCTAAAATTTGTGGCAAAAATGCAGAAATTCCCCTTATTTTGAGGTAAATAGGCTGAAATTCCACTTATTTTGGGGCAAAAGGGCAGAAATTTTCCTTATTTTGCAGCAAAATTGCAGAAATTTCACTTATTTCAGGGTAGTAAGTCAGAAATTTTTCTTATTTTGGGGCAAAAAAGACAGGAATTCTCTTTTTTTCAAGGTAAAAGACAGAAATTCCACTTATTTAGAGACAAAAAAGCAGAAATTCCCCTTATTTTGGAGCAAAAATGAAGAAATTTCTCTTTTTTATGGCAAAAAGGTATGCATTATTCTTATTTTCGTGAAAAAAGGCAGAAATTCACCGTATTTTGGAGCAAATTTGCAAAAATTCCCCTAATTGTGGGGCAAAAAGGCAGAAATTCCCTATATGTTAGGGTAAAAAGACAGAAATTCTCCTTATTTTGGGGCAAAACTCAGAAATTCCACTTATTTTGGGGCAAAATTGCAGAATTTTCCCTTATTTTTGGGCAAAATTGCAGAAATTTCACTTATTTTAGGGCAAAATTGCAGAAATTTCACTTGTTTCAGGGAAAAAAGGCAGAAATTTTCCTTATTTTGGGGCAAAAACGCAGAAATTCCCCTTATTTTGAGGTAAAATCCTGAAATTCCCCTTATTGGGTTCAAAAAGTCAGAAATTTCTCTTATTTTGGGGCAAAATTGCAGAAATTTCACTTATTTCAGTGTAATAATGCAGAAATTTTCCTTATTTTGGGGCAAGAAAGACAGAAATTCCCTTTGTTTTGGGGGAAAAAGACAGAAATTCCACATATTTAGAGGCATAAAAGCAGAAATTCCCCTTATTTTGGAGCAAAATTGCAGAAATTTTCCTTTTTTATTGCAAAAAGGTATGCATTCTACTTATTTTCGGGCAAAAAAGCAGAAATTCCTTGTATTTTGGAGTAAAATTGCAGAAATTCCCCTAATTGTTGGGCAAATAGGCAGAAATTTCCTATATGTTGGGGCAAAAAGACAGAAATTCTCCTTATTTTGGGGCAAAACAGAAATTCCACTTATTTTGAGGCAAAATTCCAGAAATTTCACTTATTTTGGAGCAAAATTGCAGAAATTTCACTTATTTCAGAAAAAAAGCAGAAATTTTCTAATTTTGGGGCAAAAAGTCAGAAGTTTCTTTTATTTTGGTACAAAATTGCAGAAATTTTTCTTATATTTGGGCAAAAAGGTAGAAATTTCCCATATTTTGGGGCAAAAAGACAGAAATTTTCTTTACTTTGGGGCAAAACTCAGAAATTCCTATTATTTTGGTGCTTAATTGCAGAAATTTCCCTTATTTTGGGCAAAATTGCAGAAATTTCACTAATTTCAGGGAAAAAAGGCAGAAATTTTTCGTATTTTGTAGCACAATGGCAGAAATTCTTAATATTTTGTGGCAAAAATGCAGAAATTCCCCATATTTTGAGGTAAAAAGGCTGAAATTCCCCTTATTTGGAAGCATAAAGGCAGAAATTTCCCTTATTTTGTGGCATAAAGACAGAAAATCCCCTTATTTTGTTGCAAAAATGTGGAAATTTCATTTATTTTGGGGCAAAATTTCAGAAATTTCACTTATTTCAGGGCATAATTCAAAAATTCCTTTTATTTTGGGGCAAAAAAACAGAAATTTCGTTTATTTTTGGGTAAAAAGGCAGAAATTTCACTTATTTTGAGGTAAAAAGGCAGAAATTCCTCTTATTTTGAAGCAAAAATGAAAAAATTTCTTTTTTTGTGGCAAAAGGTATACATTACCCTTATTTTCGGGATAAAAAGTAGAAATTCGCCGTATTTTGAGCAAAATTGTAGAAATTCCCCTAATTGTGGGGCAAAAAGGCAGAAATTTCCTATATGTTGGGGCAAAAATACAGAAATTCTCTTTATTTTGGGGCAAAACTCAGAAACTCCACTTATTTTGGGGCAAAATTCCAGAAATTTCCCTTATTTTGGGGCAAAATTGCAGAAATTTCACTTATTTTGGGGCAAAATTGCAGAAATTTCACTTATTTCAGAAAAAAAGCAGAAATTTTCTTATTTTGGGACAAAAAGGCAGAAATTTCCCTAATTGTGGGGCAAAAATTCAGAAATTCTCTATATCTTGGGGCAAAAAGACAGAAATTCTCCTTACTTTGGGGCAAAACTCAGAAATTCCTATATTTTTGGGGCAAAATTGCAGAAATTTCCCTTATTTTGGGGCAAAATTGCAGAAATTTCACGAATTTCAGGGAAAAAATGCAGAATTTTTTCGTATTTTGGAGCACATGTCAGAAATTCTTAATATTTTGTGGCAAAAAGGGAGAAATTCCCCATATTTTGAGGTAAAAAGGCTGAAATTCCCCTTATTTGGGAGCATAAAGGCAGAAATTTCCCTTAATTTGTGGCAAAAAGACAGAAATTCCCCTTATTTTGTCGCAAAAAGGCAGAAATTTCATTTATTTTGGGGCAAAATTGCAGAAATTTCACTTATTTCAGCGCATAATTCAAAAATTCCTTTAATTTTGGGGCAAAAAGACAGAAATTCTGTTTATTTTTGGGTAAAAAGGCAGAAATTTCACTTATTTTGAGGTAAAAAGTCAGAAATTCCTCTTATTTGGGGGCAAAAATGAAGAAATTTCTTTTTTTTGTGGCAAAAGGTATACATTCCCCTTATTTTCGGGCTAAAAAGTAGAAATTCACCGTATTTTGGAGCAAAATTGCAGAAATTCCCCTAATTGTGAGGCAAAAAGGCAGAAATTTCCTATATGTTGGGGCAAAAAGACAGAAATTCTCTTTATTTTGGGGCAAAACTCAAAACTCTACTTATTTTGGGGCAAAATTCCAGAAATTTCACCTATATTGGGGCAAAATTGCAGAAATTTCACTTATTTTGGGGCAAAATTGCAGAAATTTCACTTATTTCAGAAAAAAAAGCAGAAATTTTCTTATTTGGAAACAAATAGGCAGAAATTTCTTTTATTTTGGTACAAAATTGCAAAAATTTTTCTTATTTTGAGGCAAAAAGGCAGAAATTTCCCATATTTTTGGGGAAAAATACAGAAATTCCCCTTATTTTGAGGTAAAAATGCTGAAATTCCCCTTATTTGGGGGCAAAAAGGCAGAAATTTCACATATTTTGGGGCAAAATTGCAGAATTTTCACTTATTTCAGGGAAAAAAGGCAGAAATTTTCCTTATTTTGGGGCAAAAAGGCAGAAATTCCTAATATTTTGTGGCAAAAATGCAGAAATTCCCCTTATTTTGAGGTAAAAAGGCTGAAATTCCCCTTATTTGGGGGCAAAAATGCATAAATTTCCCTTATTTCGTGGCAAAATTGCAAAAATTTCACTTATTTCAGGGTAACAAGTCAGAAAGTTTCCTTATTTTGGGGCAAAAAAGACAGAAATTTCCTTTGTTTTGGGGGAAAAATACAGAAATTCCACTTATTTAGAGGCAAAAATGCAGAAATTCTTCTTATTTTGGAGCAAAAATGAAGAAATTTTCCTTCTTTATGGCAAAAAGGTATGCATTCTTATTATTTTCGGGCAAATAGGCAGAAATTCCCCGTATTTTGGAGCAGAATTGCAGAAATTCCCCTAATTGTGGGGCAAAAGGCAGAAATTCCCTATATGTTGGGGCAAAAAGACAGAAATTCTTCTTATTTTGGGGCAAAACGCAGAAATTCCACTTATTTTGGGGCAAAATTCCAGGAATTTCCCTTATTTTAAGGGAAAATTAGAGAAATTTCACTTATTTTGGGGCAAAATTTCAGAAATTTTACTTATTTCAGAAAAAAAAGCAGAAATTTTCTTATTTTGGGGCAAAAAGGCAGAAATTCCTAAAATTTGTGGCAAAAATGCAGAAATTCCCCTTATTTTGAGGTAAATAGGCTGAAATTCCACTTATTTTGGGGCAAAAGGGCAGAAATTTTCCTTATTTTGCAGCAAAATTGCAGAAATTTCACTTATTTCAGGGTAGTAAGTCAGAAATTTTCCTTATTTTGGGGCAAAAAAGACAGGAATTCTCTTTTTTTCAAGGTAAAAGACAGAAATTCCACTTATTTAGAGACAAAAAAGCAGAAATTCCCCTTATTTTGGAGCAAAAATGAAGAAATTTCTCTTTTTTATGGCAAAAAGGTATGCATTATTCTTATTTTCGTGAAAAAAGGCAGAAATTCACCGTATTTTGGAGCAAATTTGCAAAAATTCCCCTAATTGTGGGGCAAAAAGGCAGAAATTCCCTATAAGTTAGGGTAAAAAGACAGAAATTCTCCTTATTTTGGGGCAAAACTCAGAAATTCCACTTATTTTGGGGCAAAATTGCAGAATTTTCCCTTATTTTTGGGCAAAATTGCAGAAATTTCACTTATTTTAGGGCAAAATTGCAGAAATTTCACTTGTTTCAGGGAAAAAAGGCAGAAATTTTCCTTATTTTGGGGCAAAAACGCAGAAATTCTTAATATTTTGTGGCAAAAATGCAGAAATTCCTCTTATTTTGATGTAAAATCCTGAAATTCCCCTTATTGGGTTCAAAAAGTCAGAAATTTCTCTTATTTTGGGGCAAAATTGCAGAAATTTCACTTATTTCAGTGTAATAATGCAGAAATTTTCCTTATTTTGGGGCAAGAAAGACAGAAATTCCCTTTGTTTTGGGGGAAAAAGACAGAAATTCCACATATTTAGAGGCATAAAAGCAGAAATTCCCCTTATTTTGGAGCAAAATTGCAGAAATTTTTCTTTTTTATTGCAAAAAGGTATGCATTCTACTTATTTTCGGGCAAAAAAGCAGAAATTCCTTGTATTTTGGAGTAAAATTGCAGAAATTCCCCTAATTGTTGGGCAAATAGGCAGAAATTTCCTATATGTTGGGGCAAAAAGACAGAAATTCTCCTTATTTTGGGGCAAAATAGAAATTCCACTTATTTTGAGGCAAAATTCCAGAAATTTCACTTATTTTGGAGCAAAATTGCAGAAATTTCACTTATTTCAGAAAAAAAGCAGAAATTTTCTAATTTTGGGGCAAAAAGTCAGAAGTTTCTTTTATTTTGGTACAAAATTGCAGAAATTTTTCTTATATTTGGGCAAAAAGGAAGAAATTTCCCATATTTTGGGGCAAAAAGACAGAAATTTTCTTTACATTGGGGCAAAACTCAGAAATTCCTATTATTTTGGTGCTAAATTGCAGAAATTTCCCTTATTTTGGGCAAAATTGCAGAAATTTCACTAATTTCAGGGAAAAAAGGCAGAAATTTTTCGTATTTTGTAGCACAATGGCAGAAATTCTTAATATTTTGTGGCAAAAATGCAGAAATTCCCCATATTTTGAGGTAAAAAGGCTGAAATTCCCCTTATTTGGAAGCATAAAGGCAGAAATTTCCCTTATTTTGTGGCATAAAGACAGAAAATCCCCTTATTTTGTTGCAAAAATGCGGAAATTTCATTTATTTTGGGGCAAAATTTCAGAAATTTCACTTATTTCAGGGCATAATTCAAAAATTCCTTTTATTTTGGGGCAAAAAGACAGAAATTTCGTTTATTTTTGGGTAAAAAGGCAGAAATTTCACTTATTTTGAGGTAAAAAGG
The DNA here is from genome assembly GCF_963924665.1 of Micromys minutus. Taxonomy (NCBI): domain Eukaryota; kingdom Metazoa; phylum Chordata; class Mammalia; order Rodentia; family Muridae; genus Micromys; species Micromys minutus. The sequence goes on along the minus strand of NW_027667366.1, from coordinate 105,146 downwards.
CAGAAATTCCTCTTATTTTGAAGCAAAAATGAAAAAATTTCTTTTTTTGTGGCAAAAGGTATACATTACCCTTATTTTCGGGATAAAAAGTAGAAATTCGCCGTATTTTGAGCAAAATTGTAGAAATTCCCCTAATTGTGGGGCAAAAAGGCAGAAATTTCCTATATGTTGGGGCAAAAATAAAGAAATTCTCTTTATTTTGGGGCAAAACTCAGAAACTCCACTTATTTTGGGGCAAAATTCCAGAAATTTCCCTTATTTTGGGGCAAAATTGCAGAAATTTCACTTATTTTGGGGCAAAATTGCAGAAATTTCACTTATTTCAGAAAAAAAGCAGAAATTTTCTTATTTTGGGCCAAAAAGGCAGAAATTTCTTTTATTTTGGTACAAAATTGCAGAAATTTTTCTTATTTTGGGGCAAAAAGGCAGAAATTTCCCTAATTGTGGGGCAAAAATTCAGAAATTCTCTATATCTTGGGGCAAAAAGACAGAAATTCTCCTTACTTTGGGGCAAAACTCAGAAATTCCTATATTTTTGGGGCAAAATTGCAGAAATTTCCCTTATTTTGGGGCAAAATTGCAGAAATTTCACGAATTTCAGGGAAAAAATGCAGAATTTTTTCGTATTTTGGAGCACATGTCAGAAATTCTTAATATTTTGTGGCAAAAAGGGAGAAATTCCCCATATTTTGAGGTAAAAAGGCTGAAATTCCCCTTATTTGGGAGCATAAAGGCAGAAATTTCCCTTAATTTGTGGCAAAAAGACAGAAATTCCCCTTATTTTGTCGCAAAAAGGCGGAAATTTCATTTATTTTGGGGCAAAATTGCAGAAATTTCACTTATTTCAGCGCATAATTCAAAAATTCCTTTAATTTTGGGGCAAAAAGACAGAAATTCTGTTTATTTTTGGGTAAAAAGGCAGAAATTTCACTTATTTTGAGGTAAAAAGTCAGAAATTCCTCTTATTTTGGGGCAAAAATGAAGAAATTTCTTTTTTTTGTGGCAAAAAGTATACATTCCCCTTATTTTCGGGCTAAAAAGTAGAAATTCACCGTATTTTGGAGCAAAATTGCAGAAATTCCCCTAATTGTGGGGCAAAAAGGCAGAAATTTCCTATATGTTGGGGCAAAAAGACAGAAATTCTCTTTATTTTGGGGCAAAACTCAAAACTCTACTTATTTTGGGGCAAAATTCCAGAAATTTCACCTATTTTGGGGCAAAATTGCAGAAATTTCACTTATTTTGGAACAAAATTGCAGAAATTTCACTTATTTCAGAAAAAAAAGCAGAAATTTTCTTATTTGGAAACAAATAGGCAGAAATTTCTTTTATTTTGGTACAAAATTGCAAAAATTTTTCTTATTTTGAGGCAAAAAGGCAGAAATTTCCCATATTTTTGAGGAAAAATGCAGAATTTCCCCTTATTTTGAGGTAAAAATGCTGAAATTCCCCTTATTTGGGGGCAAAAAGGCAGAAATTTCACATATTTTGGGGCAAAATTGCAGAATTTTCACTTATTTCAGGGAAAAAAGGCAGAAATTTTCCTTATTTTGGGGCAAAAAGGCAGAAATTCCTAATATTTTGTGGCAAAAATGCAGAAATTCCCCTTATTTTGAGGTAAAAAGGCTGAAATTCCCCTTATTTGGGGGCAAAAATGCATAAATTTCCCTTATTTCATGGCAAAATTGCAAAAATTTCACTTATTTCAGGGTAACAAGTCAGAAAGTTTCCTTATTTTGGGGCAAAAAAGACAGAAATTTCCTTTGTTATGGGGGAAAAATACAGAAATTCCACTTATTTAGAGGCAAAAATGCAGAAATTCTTCTCATTTTGGAGCAAAAATGAAGAAATTTTCCTTTTTTATGGCAAAAAGGTATGCATTCTTATTATTTTCGGGCAAATAGGCAGTAATTCCCCGTATTTTGGAGCAGAATTGCAGAAATTCCCCTAATTGTGGGGCAAAAGGCAGAAATTCCCTATATGTTGGGGCAAAAAGACAGAAATTCTTCTTATTTTGGGGCAAAACGCAGAAATTCCACTTATTTTGGGGCAAAATTCCAGGAATTTCCCTTATTTTAAGGGAAAATTAGAGAAATTTCACTTATTTTGGGGCAAAATTTCAGAAATTTTACTTATTTCAGAAAAAAAAGCAGAAATTTTCTTATTTTGGGGCAAAAAGGCAGAAATTCCTAAAATTTGTGGCAAAAATGCAGAAATTCCCCTTATTTTGAGGTAAATAGGCTGATATTCCACTTATTTTGGGGCAAAAGGGCAGAAATTTTCCTTATTTTGCAGCAAAATTGCAGAAATTTCACTTATTTCAGGGTAGTAAGTCAGAAATTTTCCTTATTTTGGGGCAAAAAAGACAGGAATTCTCTTTTTTTCAAGGTAAAAGACAGAAATTCCACTTATTTAGAGACAAAAAAGCAGAAATTCTCCTTATTTTGGAGCAAAAATGAAGAAATTTCTCTTTTTTATGGCAAAAAGGTATGCATTATTCTTATTTTCGTGAAAAAAGGCAGAAATTCACCGTATTTTGGAGCAAATTTGCAAAAATTCCCCTAATTGTGAGGCAAAAAGGCAGAAATTCCCTATAAGTTAGGGTAAAAAGACAGAAATTCTCCTTATTTTGGGGCAAAACTCAGAAATTCCACTTATTTTGGGGCAAAATTGCAGAATTTTCCCTTATTTTTGGGCAAAATTGCAGAAATTTCACTTATTTTAGGGCAAAATTGCAGAAATTTCACTTGTTTCAGGGAAAAAAGGCAGAAATTTTCCTTATTTTGGGGCAAAAACGCAGAAATTCCCCTTATTTTGAGGTAAAATCCTGAAATTCCCCTTATTGGGTTCAAAAAGTCAGAAATTTCTCTTATTTTGGGGCAAAATTGCAGAAATTTCACTTATTTCAGTGTAATAATGCAGAAATTTTCCTTATTTTGGGGCAAGAAAGACAGAAATTCCCTTTGTTTTGGGGGAAAAAGACAGAAATTCCACATATTTAGAGGCATAAAAGCAGAAATTCCCCTTATTTTGGAGCAAAATTGCAGAAATTTTCCTTTTTTATTGCAAAAAGGTATGCATTCTACTTATTTTCGGGCAAAAAAGCAGAAATTCCTTGTATTTTGGAGTAAAATTGCAGAAATTCCCCTAATTGTTGGGCAAATAGGCAGAAATTTCCTATATGTTGGGGCAAAAAGACAGAAATTCTCCTTATTTTGGGGCAAAACAGAAATTCCACTTATTTTGAGGCAAAATTCCAGAAATTTCACTTATTTTGGAGCAAAATTGCAGAAATTTCACTTATTTCAGAAAAAAAGCAGAAATTTTCTAATTTTGGGGCAAAAAGTCAGAAGTTTCTTTTATTTTGGTACAAAATTGCAGAAATTTTTCTTATATTTGGGCAAAAGGTAGAAATTTCCCATATTTTGGGGCAAAAAGACAGAAATTTTCTTTACTTTGGGGCAAAACTCAGAAATTCCTATTATTTTGGTGCTTAATTGCAGAAATTTCCCTTATTTTGGGCAAAATTGCAGAAATTTCACTAATTTCAGGGAAAAAAGGCAGAAATTTTTCGTATTTTGTAGCACAATGGCAGAAATTCTTAATATTTTGTGGCAAAAATGCAGAAATTCCCCATATTTTGAGGTAAAAAGGCTGAAATTCCCCTTATTTGGAAGCATAAAGGCAGAAATTTCCCTTATTTTGTGGCATAAAGACAGAAAATCCCCTTATTTTGTTGCAAAAATGTGGAAATTTCATTTATTTTGGGGCAAAATTTCAGAAATTTCACTTATTTCAGGGTATAATTCAAAAATTCCTTTTATTTTGGGGCAAAAAAACAGAAATTTCGTTTATTTTTGGGTAAAAAGGCAGAAATTTCACTTATTTTGAGGTAAAAAGGCAGAAATTCCTCTTATTTTGAAGCAAAAATGAAAAAATTTCTTTTTTTGTGGCAAAAGGTATACATTACCCTTATTTTCGGGATAAAAAGTAGAAATTCGCCGTATTTTGAGCAAAATTGTAGAAATTCCCCTAATTGTGGGGCAAAAAGGCAGAAATTTCCTATATGTTGGGGCAAAAATACAGAAATTCTCTTTATTTTGGGGCAAAACTCAGAAACTCCACTTATTTTGGGGCAAAATTCCAGAAATTTCCCTTATTTTGGGGCAAAATTGCAGAAATTTCACTTATTTTGGGGCAAAATTGCAGAAATTTCACTTATTTCAGAAAAAAAGCAGAAATTTTCTTATTTTGGGACAAAAAGGCAGAAATTTCCCTAATTGTGGGGCAAAAATTCAGAAATTCTCTATATCTTGGGGCAAAAAGACAGAAATTCTCCTTACTTTGGGGCAAAACTCAGAAATTCCTATATTTTTGGGGCAAAATTGCAGAAATTTCCCTTATTTTGGGGCAAAATTGCAGAAATTTCACGAATTTCATGGAAAAAATGCAGAATTTTTTCGTATTTTGGAGCACATGTCAGAAATTCTTAATATTTTGTGGCAAAAAGGGAGAAATTCCCCATATTTTGAGGTAAAAAGGCTGAAATTCCCCTTATTTGGGAGCATAAAGGCAGAAATTTCCCTTAATTTGTGGCAAAAAGACAGAAATTCCCCTTATTTTGTCGCAAAAAGGCAGAAATTTCATTTATTTTGGGGCAAAATTGCAGAAATTTCACTTATTTCAGCGCATAATTCAAAAATTCCTTTAATTTTGGGGCAAAAAGACAGAAATTCTGTTTATTTTTGGGTAAAAAGGCAGAAATTTCACTTATTTTGAGGTAAAAAGTCAGAAATTCCTCTTATTTGGGGGCAAAAATGAAGAAATTTCTTTTTTTTGTGGCAAAAGGTATACATTCCCCTTATTTTCGGGCTAAAAAGTAGAAATTCACCGTATTTTGGAGCAAAATTGCAGAAATTCCCCTAATTGTGGGGCAAAAAGGCAGAAATTTCCTATATGTTGGGGCAAAAAGACAGAAATTCTCTTTATTTTGGGGCAAAACTCAAAACTCTACTTATTTTGGGGCAAAATTCCAGAAATTTCACCTATTTTGGGGCAAAATTGCAGAAATTTCACTTATTTTGGGGCAAAATTGCAGAAATTTCACTTATTTCAGAAAAAAAAGCAGAAATTTTCTTATTTGGAAACAAATAGGCAGAAATTTCTTTTATTTTGGTACAAAATTGCAAAAATTTTTCTTATTTTGAGGCAAAAGGCAGAAATTTCCCATATTTTTGGGGAAAAATGCAGAAATTCCCCTTATTTTGAGGTAAAAATGCTGAAATTCCCCTTATTTGGGGGCAAAAAGGCAGAAATTTCACATATTTTGGGGCAAAATTGCAGAATTTTCACTTATTTCAGGGAAAAAAGGCAGAAATTTTCCTTATTTTGGGGCAAAAAGGCAGAAATTCCTAATATTTTGTGGCAAAAATGCAGAAATTCCCCTTATTTTGAGGTAAAAAGGCTGAAATTCCCCTTATTTGGGGGCAAAAATGCATAAATTTCCCTTATTTCGTGGCAAAATTGCAAAAATTTCACTTATTTCAGGGTAACAAGTCAGAAAGTTTCCTTATTTTGGGGCAAAAAAGACAGAAATTTCCTTTGTTTTGGGGGAAAAATACAGAAATTCCACTTATTTAGAGGCAAAAATGCAGAAATTCTTCTTATTTTGGAGCAAAAATGAAGAAATTTTCCTTTTTTATGGCAAAAAGGTATGCATTCTTATTATTTTCGGGCAAATAGGCAGAAATTCCCCTTATTTTGGAGCAGAATTGCAGAAATTCCCCTAATTGTGGGGCAAAAGGCAGAAATTCCCTATATTTTGGGGCAAAAAGACAGAAATTCTTCTTATTTTGGGGCAAAACGCAGAAATTCCACTTATTTTGGGGCAAAATTCCAGGAATTTCCCTTATTTTAAGGGAAAATTAGAGAAATTTCACTTATTTTGGGGCAAAATTTCAGAAATTTTACTTATTTCAGAAAAAAAAGCAGAAATTTTCTTATTTTGGGGCAAAAAGGCAGAAATTCCTAAAATTTGTGGCAAAAATGCAGAAATTCCCCTTATTTTGAGGTAAATAGGCTGAAATTCCACTTATTTTGGGGCAAAAGGGCAGAAATTTTCCTTATTTTGCAGCAAAATTGCAGAAATTTCACTTATTTCAGGGTAGTAAGTCAGAAATTTTCCTTATTTTGGGGCAAAAAAGACAGGAATTCTCTTTTTTTCAAGGTAAAAGACAGAAATTCCACTTATTTAGAGACAAAAAAGCAGAAATTCCCCTTATTTTGGAGCAAAAATGAAGAAATTTCTCTTTTTTATGGCAAAAAGGTATGCATTATTCTTATTTTCGTGAAAAAAGGCAGAAATTCACCGTATTTTGGAGCAAATTTGCAAAAATTCCCCTAATTGTGAGGCAAAAAGGCAGAAATTCCCTATAAGTTAGGGTAAAAAGACAGAAATTCTCCTTATTTTGGGGCAAAACTCAGAAATTCCACTTATTTTGGGGCAAAATTGCAGAATTTTCCCTTATTTTTGCGCAAAATTGCAGAAATTTCACTTATTTTAGGGCAAAATTGCAGAAATTTCACTTGTTTCAGGGAAAAAAGGCAGAAATTTTCCTTATTTTGGGGCAAAAACGCAGAAATTCTTAATATTTTGTGGCAAAAATGCAGAAATTCCTCTTATTTTGATGTAAAATCCTGAAATTCCCCTTATTGGGTTCAAAAAGTCAGAAATTTCTCTTATTTTGGGGCAAAATTGCAGAAATTTCACTTATTTCAGTGTAATAATGCAGAAATTTTCCTTATTTTGGGGCAAGAAAGACAGAAATTCCCTTTGTTTTGGGGGAAAAAGACAGAAATTCCACATATTTAGAGGCATAAAAGCAGAAATTCCCCTTATTTTGGAGCAAAATTGCAGAAATTTTCCTTTTTTATTGCAAAAAGGTATGCATTCTACTTATTTTCGGGCAAAAAAGCAGAAATTCCTTGTATTTTGGAGTAAAATTGCAGAAATTCCCCTAATTGTTGGGCAAATAGGCAGAAATTTCCTATATGTTGGGGCAAAAAGACAGAAATTCTCCTTATTTTGGGGCAAAACAGAAATTCCACTTATTTTGAGGCAAAATTCCAGAAATTTCACTTATTTTGGAGCAAAATTGCAGAAATTTCACTTATTTCAGAAAAAAAGCAGAAATTTTCTAATTTTGGGGCAAAAAGTCAGAAGTTTCTTTTATTTTGGTACAAAATTGCAGAAATTTTTCTTATATTTGGGCAAAAAGGTAGAAATTTCCCATATTTTGGGGCAAAAAGACAGAAATTTTCTTTACTTTGGGGCAAAACTCAGAAATTCCTATTAATTTGGTGCTTAATTGCAGAAATTTCCCTTATTTTGGGCAAAATTGCAGAAATTTCACTAATTTCAGGGAAAAAAGGCAGAAATTTTTCGTATTTTGTAGCACAATGGCAGAAATTCTTAATATTTTGTGGCAAAAATGCAGAAATTCCCCATATTTTGAGGTAAAAAGGCTGAAATTCCCCTTATTTGGAAGCATAAAGGCAGAAATTTCCCTTATTTTGTGGCATAAAGACAGAAAATCCCCTTATTTTGTTGCAAAAATGTGGAAATTTCATTTATTTTGGGGCAAAATTTCAGAAATTTCACTTATTTCAGGGTATAATTCAAAAATTCCTTTTATTTTGGGGCAAAAAAACAGAAATTTCGTTTATTTTTGGGTAAAAAGGCAGAAATTTCACTTATTTTGAGGTAAAAAGGCAGAAATTCCTCTTATTTTGAAGCAAAAATGAAAAAATTTCTTTTTTTGTGGCAAAAGGTATACATTACCCTTATTTTCGGGATAAAAAGTAGAAATTCGCCGTATTTTGAGCAAAATTGTAGAAATTCCCCTAATTGTGGGGCAAAAAGGCAGAAATTTCCTATATGTTGGGGCAAAAATACAGAAATTCTCTTTATTTTGGGGCAAAACTCAGAAACTCCACTTATTTTGGGGCAAAATTCCAGAAATTTCCCTTATTTTGGGGCAAAATTGCAGAAATTTCACTTATTTTGGGGCAAAATTGCAGAAATTTCACTTATTTCAGAAAAAAAGCAGAAATTTTCTTATTTTGGGACAAAAAGGCAGAAATTTCCCTAATTGTGGGGCAAAAATTCAGAAATTCTCTATATCTTGGGGCAAAAAGACAGAAATTCTCCTTACTTTGGGGCAAAACTCAGAAATTCCTATATTTTTGGGGCAAAATTGCAGAAATTTCCCTTATTTTGGGGCAAAATTGCAGAAATTTCACGAATTTCATGGAAAAAATGCAGAATTTTTTCGTATTTTGGAGCACATGTCAGAAATTCTTAATATTTTGTGGCAAAAAGGGAGAAATTCCCCATATTTTGAGGTAAAAAGGCTGAAATTCCCCTTATTTGGGAGCATAAAGGCAGAAATTTCCCTTAATTTGTGGCAAAAAGACAGAAATTCCCCTTATTTTGTCGCAAAAAGGCAGAAATTTCATTTATTTTGGGGCAAAATTGCAGAAATTTCACTTATTTCAGCGCATAATTCAAAAATTCCTTTAATTTTGGGGCAAAAAGACAGAAATTCTGTTTATTTTTGGGTAAAAAGGCAGAAATTTCACTTATTTTGAGGTAAAAAGTCAGAAATTCCTCTTATTTGGGGGCAAAAATGAAGAAATTTCTTTTTTTTGTGGCAAAAGGTATACATTCCCCTTATTTTCGGGCTAAAAAGTAGAAATTCACCGTATTTTGGAGCAAAATTGCAGAAATTCCCCTAATTGTGGGGCAAAAAGGCAGAAATTTCCTATATGTTGGGGCAAAAAGACAGAAATTCTCTTTATTTTGGGGCAAAACTCAAAACTCTACTTATTTTGGGGCAAAATTCCAGAAATTTCACCTATTTTGGGGCAAAATTGCAGAAATTTCACTTATTTTGGGGCAAAATTGCAGAAATTTCACTTATTTCAGAAAAAAAAAGCAGAAATTTTCTTATTTGGAAACAAATAGGCAGAAATTTCTTTTATTTTGGTACAAAATTGCAAAAATTTTTCTTATTTTGAGGCAAAAAGGCAGAAATTTCCCATATTTTTGGGGAAAAATGCAGAAATTCCCCTTATTTTGAGGTAAAAATGCTGAAATTCCCCTTATTTGGGGGCAAAAAGGCAGAAATTTCACATATTTTGGGGCAAAATTGCAGAATTTTCACTTATTTCAGGGAAAAAAGGCAGAAATTTTCCTTATTTTGGGGCAAAAAGGCAGAAATTCCTAATATTTTGTGGCAAAAATGCAGAAATTCCCCTTATTTTGAGGTAAAAAAGGCTGAAATTCCCCTTATTTGGGGGCAAAAATGCATAAATTTCCCTTATTTCGTGGCAAAATTGCAAAAATTTCACTTATTTCAGGGTAACAAGTCAGAAAGTTTCCTTATTTTGGGGCAAAAAAGACAGAAATTTCCTTTGTTTTGGGGGAAAAATACAGAAATTCCACTTATTTAGAGGCAAAAATGCAGAAATTCTTCTTATTTTTGAGCAAAAATGAAGAAATTTTCCTTTTTTATGGCAAAAAGGTATGCATTCTTATTATTTTCGGGCAAATAGGCAGAAATTCCCCGTATTTTGGAGCAGAATTGCAGAAATTCCCCTAATTGTGGGGCAAAAGGCAGAAATTCCCTATATGTTGGGGCAAAAAGACAGAAATTCTTCTTATTTTGGGGCAAAACGCAGAAATTCCACTTATTTTGGGGCAAAATTCCAGGAATTTCCCTTATTTTAAGGGAAAATTAGAGAAATTTCACTTATTTTGGGGCAAAATTTCAGAAATTTTACTTATTTCAGAAAAAAAAGCAGAAATTTTCTTATTTTGGGGCAAAAAGGCAGAAATTCCTAAAATTTGTGGCAAAAATGCAGAAATTCCCCTTATTTTGAGGTAAATAGGCTGAAATTCCACTTATTTTGGGGCAAAAGGGCAGAAATTTTCCTTATTTTGCAGCAAAATTGCAGAAATTTCACTTATTTCAGGGTAGTAAGTCAGAAATTTTCCTTATTTTGGGGCAAAAAAGACAGGAATTCTCTTTTTTTCAAGGTAAAAGACAGAAATTCCACTTATTTAGAGACAAAAAAGCAGAAATTCCCCTTATTTTGGAGCAAAAATGAAGAAATTTCTCTTTTTTATGGCAAAAAGGTATGCATTATTCTTATTTTCGTGAAAAAAGGCAGAAATTCACCGTATTTTGGAGCAAATTTGCAAAAATTCCCCTAATTGTGAGGCAAAAAGGCAGAAATTCCCTATAAGTTAGGGTAAAAAGACAGAAATTCTCCTTATTTTGGGGCAAAACTCAGAAATTCCACTTATTTTGGGGCAAAATTGCAGAATTTTCCCTTATTTTTGGGCAAAATTGCAGAAATTTCACTTATTTTAGGGCAAAATTGCAGAAATTTCACTTGTTTCAGGGAAAAAAGGCAGAAATTTTCCTTATTTTGGGGCAAAAACGCAGAAATTCTTAATATTTTGTGGCAAAAATGCAGAAATTCCTCTTATTTTGATGTAAAATCCTGAAATTCCCCTTATTGGGTTCAAAAAGTCAGAAATTTCTCTTATTTTGGGGCAAAATTGCAGAAATTTCACTTATTTCAGTGTAATAATGCAGAAATTTTCCTTATTTTGGGGCAAGAAAGACAGAAATTCCCTTTGTTTTGGGGGAAAAAGACAGAAATTCCACATATTTAGAGGCATAAAAGCAGAAATTCCCCTTATTTTGGAGCAAAATTGCAGAAATTTTCCTTTTTTATTGCAAAAAGGTATGCATTCTACTTATTTTCGGGCAAAAAAGCAGAAATTCCTTGTATTTTGGAGTAAAATTGCAGAAATTCCCCTAATTGTTGGGCAAATAGGCAGAAATTTCCTATATGTTGGGGCAAAAAGACAGAAATTCTCCTTATTTTGGGGCAAAACAGAAATTCCACTTATTTTGAGGCAAAATTCCAGAAATTTCACTTATTTTGGAGCAAAATTGCAGAAATTTCACTTATTTCAGAAAAAAAGCAGAAATTTTCTAATTTTGGGGCAAAAAGTCAGAAGTTTCTTTTATTTTGGTACAAAATTGCAGAAATTTTTCTTATATTTGGGCAAAAAGGAAGAAATTTCCCATATTTTGGGGCAAAAAGACAGAAATTTTCTTTACATTGGGGCAAAACTCAGAAATTCCTATTATTTTGGTGCTAAATTGCAGAAATTTCCCTTATTTTGGGCAAAATTGCAGAAATTTCACTAATTTCAGGGAAAAAAGGCAGAAATTTTTCGTATTTTGTAGCACAATGGCAGAAATTCTTAATATTTTGTGGCAAAAATGCAGAAATTCCCCATATTTTGAGGTAAAAAGGCTGAAATTCCCCTTATTTGGAAGCATAAAGGCAGAAATTTCCCTTATTTTGTGGCATAAAGACAGAAAATCCCCTTATTTTGTTGCAAAAATGCGGAAATTTCATTTATTTTGGGGCAAAATTTCAGAAATTTCACTTATTTCAGGGCATAATTCAAAAATTCCTTTTATTTTGGGGCAAAAAGACAGAAATTTCGTTTATTTTTGGGTAAAAAGGCAGAAATTTCACTTATTTTGAGGTAAAAAGGCAGAAATTCCTCTTATTTTGAAGCAAAAATGAAAAAATTTCTTTTTTTGTGGCAAAAGGTATACATTACCCTTATTTTCGGGATAAAAAGTAGAAATTCGCCGTATTTTGAGCAAAATTGTAGAAATTCCCCTAATTGTGGGGCAAAAAGGCAGAAATTTCCTATATGTTGGGGCAAAAATACAGAAATTCTCTTTATTTTGGGGCAAAACTCAGAAACTCCACTTATTTTGGGGCAAAATTCCAGAAATTTCCCTTATTTTGGGGCAAAATTGCAGAAATTTCACTTATTTTGGGGCAAAATTGCAGAAATTTCACTTATTTCAGAAAAAAAGCAGAAATTTTCTTATTTTGGGCCAAAAAGGCAGAAATTTCTTTTATTTTGGTACAAAATTGCAGAAATTTTTCTTATTTTGGGGCAAAAAGGCAGAAATTTCCCTAATTGTGGGGCAAAAATTCAGAAATTCTCTATATCTTGGGGCAAAAAGACAGAAATTCTCCTTACTTTGGGGCAAAACTCAGAAATTCCTATATTTTTGGGGCAAAATTGCAGAAATTTCCCTTATTTTGGGGCAAAATTGCAGAAATTTCACGAATTTCAGGGAAAAAATGCAGAATTTTTTCGTATTTTGGAGCACATGTCAGAAATTCTTAATATTTTGTGGCAAAAAGGGAGAAATTCCCCATATTTTGAGGTAAAAAGGCTGAAATTCCCCTTATTTGGGAGCATAAAGGCAGAAATTTCCCTTAATTTGTGGCAAAAAGACAGAAATTCCCCTTATTTTGTCGCAAAAAGGCGGAAATTTCATTTATTTTGGGGCAAAATTGCAGAAATTTCACTTATTTCAGCGCATAATTCAAAAATTCCTTTAATTTTGGGGCAAAAAGACAGAAATTCTGTTTATTTTTGGGTAAAAAGGCAGAAATTTCACTTATTTTGAGGTAAAAAGTCAGAAATTCCTCTTATTTTGGGGCAAAAATGAAGAAATTTCTTTTTTTTGTGGCAAAAAGTATACATTCCCCTTATTTTCGGGCTAAAAAGTAGAAATTCACCGTATTTTGGAGCAAAATTGCAGAAATTCCCCTAATTGTGGGGCAAAAATGCAGAAATTTCCTATATGTTGGGGCAAAAAGACAGAAATTCTCTTTATTTTGGGGCAAAACTCAAAACTCTACTTATTTTGGGGCAAAATTCCAGAAATTTCACCTATTTTGGGGCAAAATTGCAGAAATTTCACTTATTTTGGAACAAAATTGCAGAAATTTCACTTATTTCAGAAAAAAAAGCAGAAATTTTCTTATTTGGAAACAAATAGGCAGAAATTTCTTTTATTTTGGTACAAAATTGCAAAAATTTTTCTTATTTTGAGGCAAAAAGGCAGAAATTTCCCATATTTTTGAGGAAAAATGCAGAATTTCCCCTTATTTTGAGGTAAAAATGCTGAAATTCCCCTTATTTGGGGGCAAAAAGGCAGAAATTTCACATATTTTGGGGCAAAATTGCAGAATTTTCACTTATTTCAGGGAAAAAAGGCAGAAATTTTCCTTATTTTGGGGCAAAAAGGCAGAAATTCCTAATATTTTGTGGCAAAAATGCAGAAATTCCCCTTATTTTGAGGTAAAAAGGCTGAAATTCCCCTTATTTGGGGGCAAAAATGCATAAATTTCCCTTATTTCATGGCAAAATTGCAAAAATTTCACTTATTTCAGGGTAACAAGTCAGAAAGTTTCCTTATTTTGGGGCAAAAAAGACAGAAATTTCCTTTGTTATGGGGGAAAAATACAGAAATTCCACTTATTTAGAGGCAAAAATGCAGAAATTCTTCTTATTTTGGAGCAAAAATGAAGAAATTTTCCTTTTTTATGGCAAAAAGGTATGCATTCTTATTATTTTCGGGCAAATAGGCAGAAATTCCCCGTATTTTGGAGCAGAATTGCAGAAATTCCCCTAATTGTGGGGCAAAAGGCAGAAATTCCCTATATGTTGGGGCAAAAAGACAGAAATTCTTCTTATTTTGGGGCAAAACGCAGAAATTCCACTTATTTTGGGGCAAAATTCCAGGAATTTCCCTTATTTTAAGGGAAAATTAGAGAAATTTCACTTATTTTGGGGCAAAATTTCAGAAATTTTACTTATTTCAGAAAAAAAAGCAGAAATTTTCTTATTTTGGGGCAAAAAGGCAGAAATTCCTAAAATTTGTGGCAAAAATGCAGAAATTCCCCTTATTTTGAGGTAAATAGGCTGAAATTCCACTTATTTTGGGGCAAAAGGGCAGAAATTTTCCTTATTTTGCAGTAAAATTGCAGAAATTTCACTTATTTCAGGGTAGTAAGTCAGAAATTTTCCTTATTTTGGGGCAAAAAAGACAGGAATTCTCTTTTTTTCAAGGTAAAAGACAGAAATTCCACTTATTTAGAGACAAAAAAGCAGAAATTCCCCTTATTTTGGAGCAAAAATGAAGAAATTTCTCTTTTTTATGGCAAAAAGGTATGCATTATTCTTATTTTCGTGAAAAAAGGCAGAAATTCACCGTATTTTGGAGCAAATTTGCAAAAATTCCCCTAATTGTTGGGCAAAAAGGCAGATATTCCCTATATGTTAGGGTAAAAAGACAGAAATTCTCCTTATTTTGGGGCAAAACTCAGAAATTCCACTTATTTTGGGGCAAAATTGCAGAATTTTCCCTTATTTTTGGGCAAAATTGCAGAAATTTCACTTATTTTAGGACAAAATTGCAGAAATTTCACTTGTTTCAGGGAAAAAAGGCAGAAATTTTCCTTATTTTGGGGCAAAAACGCAGAAATTCCCCTTATTTTGAGGTAAAATCCTGAAATTCCCCTTATTGGGTTCAAAAAGTCAGAAATTTCTCTTATTTTGGGGCAAAATTGCAGAAATTTCACTTATTTCAGTGTAATAATGCAGAAATTTTCCTTATTTTGGGGCAAGAAAGACAGAAATTCCCTTTGTTTTGGGGGAAAAAGACAGAAATTCCACATATTTAGAGGCATAAAAGCAGAAATTCCCCTTATTTTGGAGCAAAATTGCAGAAATTTTCCTTTTCTATTGCAAAAAGGTATGCATTCTACTTATTTTCGGGCAAAAAAGCAGAAATTCCTTGTATTTTGGAGTAAAATTGCAGAAATTCCCCTAATTGTTGGGCAAATAGGCAGAAATTTCCTATATGTTGGGGCAAAAAGACAGAAATTCTCCTTATTTTGGGGCAAAACAGAAATTCCACTTATTTTGAGGCAAAATTCCAGAAATTTCACTTATTTTGGAGCAAAATTGCAGAAATTTCACTTATTTCAGAAAAAAAGCAGAAATTTTCTAATTTTGGGGCAAAAAGTCAGAAGTTTCTTTTATTTTGGTACAAAATTGCAGAAATTTTTCTTATATTTGGGCAAAAAGGTAGAAATTTCCCATATTTTGGGGCAAAAAGACAGAAATTTTCTTTACTTTGGGGCAAAACTCAGAAATTCCTATTATTTTGGTGCTTAATTGCAGAAATTTCCCTTATTTTGGGCAAAATTGCAGAAATTTCACTAATTTCAGGGAAAAAAGGCAGAAATTTTTCGTATTTTGTAGCACAATGGCAGAAATTCTTAATATTTTGTGGCAAAAATGCAGAAATTCCCCATATTTTGAGGTAAAAAGGCTGAAATTCCCCTTATTTGGAAGCATAAAGGCAGAAATTTCCCTTATTTTGTGGCATAAAGACAGAAAATCCCCTTATTTTGTTGCAAAAATGTGGAAATTTCATTTATTTTGGGGCAAAATTTCAGAAATTTCACTTATTTCAGGGCATAATTCAAAAATTCCTTTTATTTTGGGGCAAAAAGACAGAAATTTCGTTTATTTTTGGGTAAAAAGGCAGAAATTTCACTTATTTTGAGGTAAAAAGGCAGAAATTCCTCTTATTTTGAAGCAAAAATGAAAAAATTTCTTTTTTTGTGGCAAAAGGTATACATTACCCTTATTTTCGGGATAAAAAGTAGAAATTCGCCGTATTTTGAGCAAAATTGTAGAAATTCCCCTAATTGTGGGGCAAAAAGGCAGAAATTTCCTATATGTTGGGGCAAAAATACAGAAATTCTCTTTATTTTGGGGCAAAACTCAGAAACTCCACTTATTTTGGGGCAAAATTCCAGAAATTTCCCTTATTTTGGGGCAAAATTGCAGAAATTTCACTTATTTTGGGGCAAAATTGCAGAAATTTCACTTATTTCAGAAAAAAAGCAGAAATTTTCTTATTTTGGGACAAAAAGGCAGAAATTTCCCTAATTGTGGGGCAAAAATTCAGAAATTCTCTATATCTTGGGGCAAAAAGACAGAAATTCTCCTTACTTTGGGGCAAAACTCAGAAATTCCTATATTTTTGGGGCAAAATTGCAGAAATTTCCCTTATTTTGGGGCAAAATTGCAGAAATTTCACGAATTTCAGGGAAAAAATGCAGAATTTTTTCGTATTTTGGAGCACATGTCAGAAATTCTTAATATTTTGTGGCAAAAAGGGAGAAATTCCCCATATTTTGAGGTAAAAAGGCTGAAATTCCCCTTATTTGGGAGCATAAAGGCAGAAATTTCCCTTAATTTGTGGCAAAAAGACAGAAATTCCCCTTATTTTGTCGCAAAAAGGCAGAAATTTCATTTATTTTGGGGCAAAATTGCAGAAATTTCACTTATTTCAGCGCATAATTCAAAAATTCCTTTAATTTTGGGGCAAAAAGACAGAAATTCTGTTTATTTTTGGGTAAAAAGGCAGAAATTTCACTTATTTTGAGGTAAAAAGTCAGAAATTCCTCTTATTTGGGGGCAAAAATGAAGAAATTTCTTTTTTTTGTGGCAAAAGGTATACATTCCCCTTATTTTCGGGCTAAAAAGTAGAAATTCACCGTATTTTGGAGCAAAATTGCAGAAATTCCCCTAATTGTGAGGCAAAAAGGCAGAAATTTCCTATATGTTGGGGCAAAAAGACAGAAATTCTCTTTATTTTGGGGCAAAACTCAAAACTCTACTTATTTTGGGGCAAAATTCCAGAAATTTCACCTATTTTGGGGCAAAATTGCAGAAATTTCACTTATTTTGGGGCAAAATTGCAGAAATTTCACTTATTTCAGAAAAAAAAGCAGAAATTTTCTTATTTGGAAACAAATAGGCAGAAATTTCTTTTATTTTGGTACAAAATTGCAAAAATTTTTCTTATTTTGAGGCAAAAAGGCAGAAATTTCCCATATTTTTGGGGAAAAATACAGAAATTCCCCTTATTTTGAGGTAAAAATGCTGAAATTCCCCTTATTTGGGGGCAAAAAGGCAGAAATTTCACATATTTTGGGGCAAAATTGCAGAATTTTCACTTATTTCAGGGAAAAAAGGCAGAAATTTTCCTTATTTTGGGGCAAAAAGGCAGAAATTCCTAATATTTTGTGGCAAAAATGCAGAAATTCCCCTTATTTTGAGGTAAAAAGGCTGAAATTCCCCTTATTTGGGGGCAAAAATGCATAAATTTCCCTTATTTCGTGGCAAAATTGCAAAAATTTCACTTATTTCAGGGTAACAAGTCAGAAAGTTTCCTTATTTTGGGGCAAAAAAGACAGAAATTTCCTTTGTTTTGGGGGAAAAATACAGAAATTCCACTTATTTAGAGGCAAAAATGCAGAAATTCTTCTTATTTTGGAGCAAAAATGAAGAAATTTTCCTTCTTTATGGCAAAAAGGTATGCATTCTTATTATTTTCGGGCAAATAGGCAGAAATTCCCCGTATTTTGGAGCAGAATTGCAGAAATTCCCATAATTGTGGGGCAAAAGGCAGAAATTCCCTATATGTTGGGGCAAAAAGACAGAAATTCTTCTTATTTTGGGGCAAAACGCAGAAATTCCACTTATTTTGGGGCAAAATTCCAGGAATTTCCCTTATTTTAAGGGAAAATTAGAGAAATTTCACTTATTTTGGGGCAAAATATCAGAAATTTTACTTATTTCAGAAAAAAAAGCAGAAATTTTCTTATTTTGGGGCAAAAAGGCAGAAATTCCTAAAATTTGTGGCAAAAATGCAGAAATTCCCCTTATTTTGAGGTAAATAGGCTGAAATTCCACTTATTTTGGGGCAAAAGGGCAGAAATTTTCCTTATTTTGCAGCAAAATTGCAGAAATTTCACTTATTTCAGGGTAGTAAGTCAGAAATTTTCCTTATTTTGGGGCAAAAAAGACAGGAATTCTCTTTTTTTCAAGGTAAAAGACAGAAATTCCACTTATTTAGAGACAAAAAAGCAGAAATTCCCCTTATTTTGGAGCAAAAATGAAGAAATTTCTCTTTTTTATGGCAAAAAGGTATGCATTATTCTTATTTTCGTGAAAAAAGGCAGAAATTCACAGTATTTTGGAGCAAATTTGCAAAAATTCCCCTAATTGTGGGGCAAAAAGGCAGAAATTTCCTATATGTTAGGGTAAAAAGACAGAAATTCTCCTTATTTTGGGGCAAAACTCAGAAATTCCACTTATTTTGGGGCAAAATTGCAGAATTTTACCTTATTTTTGGGCAAAATTGCAGAAATTTCACTTATTTTAGGGCAAAATTGCAGAAATTTCACTTGTTTCAGGGAAAAAAGGCAGAAATTTTCCTTATTTTGGGGCAAAAACGCAGAAATTCTTAATATTTTGTGGCAAAAATGCAGAAATTCCCCTTATTTTGAGGTAAAATCCTGAAATTCCCCTTATTTGGGTTCAAAAAGTCAGAAATTTCTCTTATTTTGGGGCAAAATTGCAGAAATTTCACTTATTTCAGTGTAATAATGCAGAAATTTTCCTTATTTTGGGGCAAAAATGCAGAAATTCTTAATATTTTGTGGCAAAAATGCAGAAATTCCTCTTATTTTGATGTAAAATCCTGAAATTCCCCTTATTGGGTTCAAAAAGTCAGAAATTTCTCTTATTTTGGGGCAAAATTGCAGAAATTTCACTTATTTCAGTGTAATAATGCAGAAATTTTCCTTATTTTGGGGCAAGAAAGACAGAAATTCCCTTTGTTTTGGGGGAAAAAGACAGAAATTCCACATATTTAGAGGCATAAAAGCAGAAATTCCCCTTATTTTGGAGCAAAATTGCAGAAATTTTCCTTTTTTATTGCAAAAAGGTATGCATTCTACTTATTTTCAGGCAAAAAAGCAGAAATTCCTTGTATTTTGGAGTAAAATTGCAGAAATTCCCCTAATTGTTGGGCAAATAGGCAGAAATTTCCTATATGTTGGGGCAAAAAGACAGAAATTCTCCTTATTTTGGGGCAAAACAGAAATTCCACTTATTTTGAGGCAAAATTCCAGAAATTTCACTTATTTTGGAGCAAAATTGCAGAAATTTCACTTATTTCAGAAAAAAAGCAGAAATTTTCTAATTTTGGGGCAAAAAGTCAGAAGTTTCTTTTATTTTGGTACAAAATTGCAGAAATTTTTCTTATATTTGGGCAAAAAGGAAGAAATTTCCCATATTTTGGGGCAAAAAGACAGAAATTTTCTTTACTTTGGGGCAAAACTCAGAAATTCCTATTATTTTGGTGCTTAATTGCAGAAATTTCCCTTATTTTGGGCAAAATTGCAGAAATTTCACTAATTTCAGGGAAAAAAGGCAGAAATTTTTCGTATTTTGTAGCACAATGGCAGAAATTCTTAATATTTTGTGGCAAAAATGCAGAAATTTCCAATATTTTGAGGTAAAAAGGCTGAAATTCCCCTTATTTGGAAGCATAAAGGCAGAAATTTCCCTTATTTTGTGGCATAAAGACAGAAAATCCCCTTATTTTGTTGCAAAAATGTGGAAATTTCATTTATTTTGGGGCAAAATTTCAGAAATTTCACTTATTTCAGGGCATAATTCAAAAATTCCTTTTATTTTGGGGCAAAAAAAACAGAAATTTCGTTTATTTTTGGGTAAAAAGGCAGAAATTTCACTTATTTTGAGGGAAAAAGGCCAAAATTCCTCTTATTTTGAAGCAAAAATGAAAAAATTTCTTTTTTTGTGGCAAAAGGTATACATTACCCTTATTTTCGGGATAAAAAGTAGAAATTCGCCGTATTTTGAGCAAAATTGTAGAAATTCCCCTAATTGTGGGGCAAAAAGGCAGAAATTTCCTATATGTTGGGGCAAAAATACAGAAATTCTCTTTATTTTGGGGCAAAACTCAGAAACTCCACTTATTTTGGGGCAAAATTCCAGAAATTTCCCTTATTTTGGGGCAAAATTGCAGAAATTTCACTTATTTTGGGGCAAAATTGCAGAAATTTCACTTATTTCAGAAAAAAAGCAGAAATTTTCTTATTTTGGGCCAAAAAGGCAGAAATTTCCCTAATTGTGGGGCAAAAATTCAGAAATTCTCTATATCTTGGGGCAAAAAGACAGAAATTCTCCTTACTTTGGGGCAAAACTCAGAAATTCCTATATTTTTGGGGCAAAATTGCAGAAATTTCCCTTATTTTGGGGCAAAATTGCAGAAATTTCACGAATTTCAGGGAAAAAATGCAGAATTTTTTCGTATTTTGGAGCACATGTCAGGAATTCTTAATATTTTGTGGCAAAAAGGGAGAAATTCCCCATATTTTGAGGTAAAAAGGATGAAATTCCCCTTATTTGGGAGCATAAAGGCAGAAATTTCCCTGAATTTGTGGCAAAAAGACAGAAATTCCCCTTATTTTGTCGCAAAAAGGCGGAAATTTCATTTATTTTGGGGAAAAATTGCAGAAATTTCACTTATTTCAGCGCATAATTCAAAAATTCCTTTAATTTTGGTGCAAAAAGACAGAAATTCTGTTTATTTTTGGGTAAAAAGGCAGAAATTTCACTTATTTTGAGGTAAAAAGTCAGAAATTCCTCTTATTTGGGGGCAAAAATGAAGAAATTTCTTTTTTTTGTGGCAAAAGGTATACATTCCCCTTATTTTCGGGCTAAAAAGTAGAAATTCACCGTATTTTGGAGCAAAATTGCAGAAATTCCCCTAATTGTGGGGCAAAAAGGCAGAAATTTCCTATATGTTGGGTCAAAAAGACAGAAATTCTCTTTATTTTGGGGCAAAACTCAAAACTCTACTTATTTTGGGGCAAAATTCCAGAAATTTCACCTATTTTGGGGCAAAATTGCAGAAATTTCACTTATTTTGGGGCAAAATTGCAGAAATTTCACTTATTTCAGAAAAAAAAGCAGAAATTTTCTTATTTGGAAACAAATAGGCAGAAATTTCTTTTATTTTGGTACAAAATTGCAAAAATTTTTCTTATTTTGAGGCAAAAAGGCAGAAATTTCCCATATTTTTGGGGAAAAATGCAGAAATTCCCCTTATTTTGAGGTAAAAATGCTGAAATTCCCCTTATTTGGGGGCAAAAAGGCAGAAATTTCACATATTTTGGGGCAAAATTGCAGAATTTTCACTTATTTCAGGGAAAAAAGGCAGAAATTTTCCTTATTTTGGGGCAAAAAGGCAGAAATTTCTAATATTTTGTGGCAAAAATGCAGAAATTCCCCTTATTTTGAGGTAAAAAGGCTGAAATTCCCCTTATTTGGGGGCAAAAATGCATAAATTTCCCTTATTTCGTTGCAAAATTGCAAAAATTTCACTTATTTCAGGGTAACAAGTCAGAAAGTTTCCTTATTTTGGGGCAAAAAAGACAGAAATTTCCTTTGTTTTGGGGGAAAAATACAGAAATTCCACTTATTTAGAGGCAAAAAAGCATAAATTCCCCTTATTTTGGAGCAAAAATGAAGAAATTTTTCTTTTTTATGGCAAAAAGCTATGCATTCTTCTTATTTTCGGGCAAATAGGCAGAAATTCCCCGTATTTTGGAGCAGAATTGCAGAAATTCCCCTAATTGTTGGGCAAAAGGCAGAAATTCCCTATATGTTGGGGCTAAAAGACAGAAATTCTTCTTATTTTGTGGCAAAACGCAGAAATTCCACTTATTTTGGGGCAAAATTCCAGGAATTTCCCTTATTTTAAGGGAAAATTAGAGAAATTTCACTTATTTTGGGGCAAAATTTCAGAAATTTTACTTATTTCAGAAAAAAAAGCAGAAATTTTCTTATTTTGGGGCAAAAATTCAGAAATTCCTAAAATTTGTGGGAAAAATGCTGAAATTCCCCTTATTTTGAGGTAAATAGGCTGAAATTCCTCTTATTTTGGGGCAAAAAGGCAGAAATTTTCCTTATTTTGCAGCAAAATTGCAGAAATTTCACTTATTTCAGGGTAATAAGTCAGAAATTTTCCTTATTTTGGGGCAAAAAAGACAGGAATTCCGTTTCTTTCAAGGTAAAAGACAGAAATTCCACTTATTTAGAGACAAAAAAGCAGAAATTCCCCTTATTTTGGAGCAAAAATGAAGAAATTTCTCTTTTTTATGGCAAAAAGGTATGCATTATTCTTATTTTCGGGCAAAAAGGCAGAAATTCACCGTATTTTGGAGCAAAATTGCAAAAATTCCCCTAATTGTGGGGCAAAAAGGAAGAAATTCCCTATATGTTAGGGTAAAAAGACAGAAATTCTCCTTATTTTGGGGCAAAACTCAGAAATTCCACTTATTTTGGGGCAAAATTGCAGAATTTTCCCTTATTTTTGGGCAAAATTGCAGAAATTTCACTTATTTTAGGGCAAAATTGCAGAAATTTCACTTGTTTCAGGGAAAAAAGGCAGAAATTTTCTTTATTTTGGGGCAAAAACTCAGAAATTCTTAATATTTTGTGGCAAAAATGCAGAAATTCCCCTTATTTTGAGGTAAAATCCTGAAATTCCCCTTATTTGCGGGCAAAAAGTCAGAAATTTCTCTTATTTTGGGGCAAAATTGCAGAAATTTCACTTATTTCAGTGTAATAATGCAGAAATTTTCCTTATTTTGGGGCAAGAAAGACAGAAATTCCCTTTGTTTTGGGGGAAAAAGACAGAAATTCCACATATTTAGAGGCATAAAAACAGAAATTCCCCTTATTTTGGAGCAAAATTGCAGAAATTTTTATTTTTTATGGCAAAAATATATGCATTCTACTTATTTTCGGGCAAAAAAGCAGAAATTCCTTGTATTTTGGAGCAAAATTGCAGAAATTTCCCTAATTGTTGGGCAAAAAGGCAGAAATTTCCTATATGTTGGGGCAAAAAGACAGAAATTCTCCTTATTTTGGGGCAAAACAGAAATTCCACTTATTTTGAGGCAAAATTCCAGAAATTTCCCTTATTTTGGGGCAAAATTCCAGAAATTTCACTTATTTTGGAGCAAAATTGCAGAAATTTCACTTATTTCAGAAAAATAAGCAGAAATTTTCTTATTTTGGGGCAAAAAGGCAGAAATTTCTTTTATTTTGGTACAAAATTGCAGAAATATTTTTTATTTTGGGGCAAACAGGCAGAAATTTCCTATATTTTGGGGCAAAAATGCAGAAATTCCCATTATTTTGAGGTAAAAAGGCTGAAATTCCCTTTATTTTGGGGCAAAAAGGCAAAAATTTTTTTTATTTTGGTGCAAAATTGCAGAAATTTCACTTATTTCAGGGTAATAAGTAAGAAATTTTTATTATTTTGGGGCAAATGGACAGAAATTCTCTTTGTTTTGGAAGAAAAAGACAGAAATTCTACTTATTTATAGGCAAAAAGCAGAAATTCCCCTTATTTTGGGGCAAAATTGCAGAAATTTCAATTATTTCAGGGTAATAAGTCAGAAATTTATCTTATTTTGTGGCAAAAAAAACAGAAATTCTCTTTTTTGGGGGGGAAAAATACAGAAATTCCACTTTTTTAGAGGTAAAAAAGCAGAAATTCTTTTTATTTTCAATCAAAAATGAAGAAATTTCCTTTTTGTGGCAAAAGTTATACATTCCCCTTATTTCCAGGCTAAAAAGCAGAAATTTCCTTTATTTTGGAGCAAAATTGCAGAAATTGTCCTAATTGTGGGGAAATAAGGCAGAAATTCCCTATATTGTAGGGCAAAAAGAAAGAAATTCTCCTCATTTTGGGGCAAAACTCAGAAATTCCACTTATTTTGGGGCCAAATTCCAAAAATTTCCCTTTTTTTAGGGCAAAATTGCAGAAATTTGACTTATTTTGGGGCAAAATTGCAGAAATTTCACTTATTTCAGGGAAAAACGGCAGAAATTTTCCTTAATTTGGGGCAAAAAGACAGAAATTCTTAATATTTTGTGGCAAAAATGCAGAAATTCCCCTTATTTTGAGGTAAAAAGGCTGAAATTCCCCTTATTTGGAGGCAAAAAGGCAGAAATTTCCCTTATTTTGGGGCAAAATTGCAGAAATTTCACGTATTTCAGGGTAATAAATCAGAAATTTTCCTTATTTTGTGGCAAAAAAAACAGGAATTCCATTTGTTTGGGGGACAAAAGACAGAAATTCCACTTATTTAGAGGTAAAAAAACAGAAATTCCCCTTATTTTGGAGCAAAAATGAAGAAATTTCCCTTTTTTATGGAAAAAAGGTATGCATTCTTCTTATTTTCGGGCAAAAAGGCAGAAATTCCCCGTATTTTGGGCAAAATTGCAGAAATTCCCCTAATTGTGGGGCAAAAAAAAAGAAATACCCTATATGTTGGGGCAAAAAGACAGAAATTCTCCTTATTTTGGGGCAAAACTCAGAAAATCCACTTACTTTAGGGCAAAATTCCAAAAATTTCCCTTATTTTTGGGCATAATTGTAGAAATTTCACTTATTTTGGGGTAAATTTGAAGAAATTTCACTTATTTCAGAAAAAAGAGCAGAAATTTTCTTATTTTGGGGCAAAAAGGCAGAAATTTTTTTTATTTTGGTACAAAATTGCAGAAATTTTTCTTATTTCGGGCAAAAAGCCAGAAATTTCCCATATTTTGGGGCAAAAATGCAGAAATTCCCCTAATTGTATGGCAAAAATGCACAAATCCCCTATATGTTGGGGCAAAAATACAGAAATTCTCCTTACTTTGGGGCAAAACTCAGAAATTCCTTTTATTTTGGGGCTAAATTGCAGAAATTTCCCTTATTTTGGGGCAATATTGTAGAAATTTCACTTAATTCAGGGAAAAAAGGCAGAAATTTTTCGTATTTTGGAGCACAATGTCAGAAATTCTTAATATTTTGTGGCAAATATGCAGAAATTCCAAATATTTTGAGGTAAAAAGGCAGAAATTCCCCTTATTTGGGGGCATAAAGGCAGAAATTTCCCTTATTTTGTGGCAATAAGACAGAAATTCCCCTTATTTTCTGGCAAAAAGGCGGAAATTTCTTTTATTTTGGGGCAAAATTGCAGAAATTTCACGTATTTCAGGGCATAATTCAAAAATTCCTTTTATTTTAGGGCAAAAAGACAGAAATTCTGTTTATTTTTGGGTAAAAAGGCAGAAATTTCACTTATTTTGAAGTAAAAATGCAGAAATTCCTCTTATTTTGGGGCAAAAATGAAGAAATTTCTTTTTTTTGTGACAAAAGGTATACATTCCCCTTATTTTCGGGCTAAAAAGTTGAAATTCCCCGTATTTTGGAGCAAAATTGCAGAAATTACCCTAATTGTTGGGCAAAAAGTGAGAAATTTCCTATATGTTGGGGCAAAAAGACAGAAATTCTTCTTATTTTGGGGCAAAACTCTAATATTCCACCTATTTTGGGGCAAAATTCCAGAAATTTCACCTATTTTGTGGCAAAATTGCAGAAATTTCACTTATTTTAGGGCAAAATTTCAGAAATTACACTTATTTCAGGAAAAAAAGCAGAAATTTTTTTATTTGGATGCCAAAAGGCAGAAATTTCTTTTATTTTGCTACAAAATTGCAGAAATTTTTCTTATTTTAAGGCAAAAAAGAAGAAATTTCCCATATTTTGGGGCAAAAATGCAGAAATTCCCCTTATTTTGAGGTAAAAATGCTGAAATTCCCCTTATTTGGGGGCACAAAAGCAGAAATTTCACTTATTTTGGGGCAAAATTGCATAAATTTCACTTATTTCAAGGAAAAAAGGCAGAAATTTTTCTTATTTTGGGGCAAAAAGGCAGAAATTTCTAATATTTTGTGGCAAAAATGCAGAAATTCCCCTTATTTTGAGGTAAAAAGGCTGAAATTCCTTTTATTTGGGGGCAAAAAGGCAGAAATTTTCCTTATTTTGGGGCAAAATTGCAGAAATTTCACTTGCTTTAGGGTAATAAGTCAGAAATTTTTCTTATTTTGGGGCAAAAATAACAGAAATTTCATTAGTTTTGGGGGAAAAAGACAGAAATTCCACTTATTTAGAGGCAAAAAAGCAGAAATTCCACTTATTTTGGAGCAAAAATGAAGAAATTTTCCTATTTTATGGCAAAAAGGTATGCATTCTTCTAATTTTCGGGCAAATGGCAGAAATACTCCGTTTTTTGGAGCAAAATTGCAGATATTCCCCTAATTGTGGGGCAAAAAGTCAGAAATTCCCTATATGTTGGGGCAAAAAGACAGAAATTCTCCTTATTTTGGGGCAAAACGCAGAAATTCCTTTTATTTTGGGGCAAAATTCCAGGAATTTTCCTTATTTTAGGCAAATTTAGAGAAATTTCACTTATTTTGGGGCAAAATTTCAGAAATTTCACTTATTTCAGGAAAAAAGCAGAAATTTTATTATTTTGGGGCAAAAAGGCAGAAATTTTTAATATTTTGTGGCAAAAATGCAGAAATTCCCCTTATTTTGATGTAAATATGCTGAAATTCCCCTTATTTTGGGCCAAAAAGGCAGAAATTTCACTTATTTTGGGGCAAAATTTAATAAATTTCACTTATTTCAGGAAAAAAAGGCAGAAATTTTCCTTATTTTGGGACAAAAAAGTCAGGAATTCCCTTTGTTTTGGAGGAAAAAGACAGAGATTCCACTTATTTAGAGGCAAAAAAGCAGAAATTCCCCTTATTTTGGAGCAAAAATGAAGAAATTTCGCTTTTTTATTTCAAAAACTTATGCATTCTTTTTCGGGCAAAAAGGCAGAAATTCCCCATAATGGAGGAAAATTGCAGAAACTACCCTAATTGTGGGGCAAAAAGGCAGAAATTCCCTATACGTTAGGGCAAAAAGACAGAAATTCTCCTTATTTTGGGGCAAAACTCAGAAATTCCACTTATTTTGGGGCAAAATTCCAGGAATTTCCCTTATTTTGGGGCAAAATAGCAGAAATTTGACTTATTTCAGAAAAAAAGCAGAAATTATCTTATTTTGGGGCAAAAAGGCAGAAATTTCTTTTATTTTGGTACAAAATTGAAGTAATTTTTCTTATTTTGGGGAAAACAGGCAGAAATTTCCCATATTTTGGGGCAAAAATGCAGAAATTCCCATTATTTTGAGGTAAAAAGGCTGAAATTCCTTTTATTTTGGGGCAAAAAGGCAGAAATTTCCCTTATTTTGGGGCAAAATTGCAGAAATTTCACCTATTTCAGGGTAACAATCAGAAATTTTTATTATTTTGGGGAAAATGGAAAGAAATTTTCTCTGTTTTGGGGGAAAAAGACAGAAATTCTACATATTTAGAGGCAAAAAAGCAGAAATTCCCCTTATTTTGGAGAAAAAATGAAGAAATTTCTTTTTTTTTATGGCAAAAAGTAGTGCATTCTTCTTATTTTTGGCAAAAATGCAGAAATTCCCCGTATTTTGGAGCAAAATTGCAGAAATTCCCCTAATTGCGGGGTAAAAAGGCAGATATGCTCTATATGTTGGGGAAAAAAGACAGAAATTCTCATTTTGGGGCAAAACTCAGAAATTCCACTTATTTTGGGGCAAAATTCCAGAATTTTTTCTTATTTTGGGGCAAAATTGCAGAAATTTCACTTATTTTGGGGCAAAATTGCAAAAATTTCACTTATTTCAGAGAAAAAAGCAGAAATTTTTTTATTTTGGAACAAAATTGCAGAAATTTTTCTTATTTTGGGGTAAAAAGTCAGAAATTTTCAATATTTTGGGCAAAAATGCAGAAATTCTTCTTATTTTGAGGTAAAAAGGCTGAAATTCCCCTTATTTGGGTGCAAAAAGGCAGAAATTTCCCTTATTTTGTGGCAAAATTGCAGAAATTTCGCTTATTTCAGGGTAATAAGTCAGAAATTTTCCTTATTTTGGGGCAAAAAATAAAGAAATTTTTTTTGGGGGGGGAAAAAGACAGAAATTCCACATTTTTAGAGGCAAAAAAGCAGAAATTCCTTTTATTTTCGAGCAAAAATCAAGAAATTTCCCTTTTTTGTGGCAAAAGGTATACATTCCCCATATTTTCCGGCTAAAAAGCAGAAATTCCCTGTATTTTGGAGCAAAATTACAGAAATTCCCCTAATTGTGGGGCAATAGGGCAGAAATTCCCTATATGTTAGGGCAAAAAGACAAAAATTCTCCTTATTTTGGGGCAAAACTCAGAAATTCCACTTATTTTGAGGCAAAATTCCAGAAATTTCCCTTATTTTGGGGCAAAATTGCAGATATTTCACTTATTTTGGGGAATAATTGCAGAAATTTCACTTATTTCAGGGAATAAAGGCAGAAATTTTTCTTATTTTGGGGCAAAAAGGCAGAAATTCCTAAATTTTGTGGCAAAAATGCAGAAATTCCCCTTATTTTGAGGTAAAAAAGCTGAAATTCCCCTTATTTGGGGGCAAAAAGGCAGAAATTTCATTTATTTTGTGGCAAAATTGCAGAAATTTCACTTATTTCAGGGTAATAAGACAGAAATTTTCCATATTTTGGGGCAAAACTCAGAAATTCCACTTATTTTGGGGAAAAATTTCAGGAATTTTCCTTATTTTGGGGCAAAAATGAAGAAATTTGACTTATTTCAGACAAAAAGCAGAAATTTTCTTATTTTGGGGCAAAAAGGCAGAAATTTCTTTTATTTTGGTACAAAATTGCAGAATTTTTTTATATTTTGGGGCAAAAAGGCAGAAATTTCCTATATTTTGTGGCAAAAATGCAGAAATTCCCCTTATGTTGAGATAAAAAGGCTAAAATTCCCCTTATTTGGGGGCAAAAATGAAGAAATTTCCCTTTTTTATGGCAAGAAGGTATGCATTTTTCTTATTTTCAGGCAAAAAAGCAGAAATTCCTCGTATTTTAAAGCAAAATAGTTAAATTTTCCCTAATTGTGGGGCAAAAAGACAGAAATTCTCCTTACTCTGGGGCAAAAGACAGAAATTCCACTTATTTTGGGGCAAAATTCCAGAAATTTCCTTTATTTTGAGGTAAAATTGCAGAAATTTCAATTATTTTGGGGCAAAATTTCAGAAATTTCACTTATTTCAGGGAAAAAAGGCAGAAATTTTCCTTATTTTGGGGCAAAAAAGCAGAAATTCCTAATTTTTTGTGGCAAAAATGCAGAAATTACCCTTATTTTGAGGTAAAAATGCGGAAATTCCCCTTATTTGGGGGCAAAAAGGCAGAAATTTCCCTTATTTTGGGGCAAAATTGCAGAAATTTCACATATTTCAGGGTAATAAGTCAGAAATTTTCCTTATTTTGGTGCAAAAAAGACAGAAATTCCATTTGTAGTGGGGGTAAAAGACAGAAATTCCACTTATTTAGAGGCAAAAAAGCAGAAATTCCTTTTTTTTATGGCAAAAAGGTATGCATTCCTCTTATTTTTAGGCAAAATGGCAGAAATTCCCCGTATTTTGTAGCAAAATTGCAGAAATTCCCCTAATTGTGGGGCAAAAAGGCAAAAATTCCCTATATGTTGGGGCAAAAAGACAGAAATTCTCTTTATTTTAAGGCGAAACTCAGAAATTCCACTTATTTTTTGGCAAAATTCCAGAAATTTCCCTTATTTTGGGGCAAAATTGCAGAAATTTAACTTATTTTTGGGCAAAATTGCATAAATTTTGCTTATTTCAGGGAAAAAAGGCAGAAATTTGCCTTATTTTCGGGCAAAAAAGACAGGAATTCCCTTTGTTTTGGGGGAAAAAGACAGAAATTCAACTTATTTAGAGGCAAAAAAGCAGAAATTCCCCTTATTTTGGAGCAAAAATGAAGAAATTTCCTTTTTTATGGCAAAAACGTATGCATTCTTCTTATTTTCAGGCAAAAAGGCAGAAATTCCCCATATTTTAAAGCAAAATTGTAGAAATTTCCCTAATTGTGGGGCAAAATGACAGAAATTCTCCTTATTTTGGGGCAAAAGACAAAAATTCCACTTATTTTGGGGCAAAATTCCAGAAATTTCCCTTATTTTGAGGCAAAATTTCAGAAATTTCAATTATTTTGGGGCAAAATTGCAGAAATTTCACTTATTTCAGAAAAAAAGTAGAAATTTTCTTATTTTGGGGCAAATATGCAGAAATTTCCCATATTTTGCGGCAAAAATGCAGAAATTCTCCTTATTTTGAGGTAAAAAGGCTGAATTTCCCCTTATTTGGGGGCAAAAATCCAGAATTTTCCCTTATTTTGGGGCAAAATTGCAGAAATTTCACTTATTTCAGGGTAATAAGTCAGAAATTTTCCTTATTTTTGGGCAAAAAAGACACAAATTCCCTTCATTTTTGGGGAAAAAGACAGAAATTCCACTTATTTAGAGGCAAAAAAGGAGAAATTCCCCTTATTTTCAAGCAAAATTGCAGAAATTCCCCTAAATGTGGGGCAAAAAGTCAGAAATTCCCTATATGTTGGGGCAAAAAGACAGAAATAATCCTTATTTTGGGGCCAAACTCACAAATTCCACTTATTTTTGGGCAAAAATCCAGAAATTTCACTTATTTTGGGGCAAAATTGCAGAAATTTAACATATTTTGGGGCAAAATTGCAGAAATTTCACTTATTTCAGAAAAGAAAAAGCAGAAATTTTCTTCTTTGGGGGCAAAAAGGCAGAAATTTCTATTATTTTGTTACAAAATTACAGAAATTTTTCTAATTTTGGGACAAAAGGCAGAAATTTCCCATATTTTGGGGCAAAAAGGCAGTAATTCCCCTTATTTTGAGGTAAAAATGCTGAAATTCCCCTTATTTGGGGGCAAAAAGGCAAAAATTTCACTTATTTTTGAACAAAATTGCAGAAATTTCACTTATTTCAGGAAAAAAAGGCAGAAATTTTCCTCATTTTTGGGCAAAAAGGAGGAAATTCCTAATATTTTGTGGCAAAAAGTCAGAAATTTCCCTTTTTTTGATGTAAAATGGTGAAATTCCCCTTATTTCGGGGCAAAAAGTCAGAAATTTCCCTTATTTTGGGGCAAAAGTGCAGAAATTTCACTTATTTCATGGTAATAAGTCAGAAATTTTCCTTATTTTGGAGCAAAAAAGACAGGAATTCCCTTTGTTTTTGGGGGAAAAAGACAGAAATTCCACTTATTTAGAGGCAAAAAAGCAGAAATTCCCCTTATTTTGGAGCAAAAATGAAGAAATTTCCCTTTTTTATGTCAAAAAGGTATGCATTCTTCTTATTTTCAGGCAAAAAAGCAGAAATTCCCTGTATTTTAAAGCAAAATTGCAGAAATTCCCCTAATTGTGGGGCAAAAAGACAGAAATTCTCCTTATTTTGGGGCAAAAGACAGAAATTCCACTTATTTTGGGTCAAAATTCGAGAAATTTCCCTTATTTTGAGGCAAAATTGCAGAAATTTCAATTATTTTGGGGAAAAATTGCAGAAATTTCACTTATTTCAGTAAAAAAGCAGAAATTTTCTTATTTTGGGGCAAAAAGGCAGTAATTTCTTTTATTTTGGTACAAAATTGCAGAAATTTTTCTTATTTTGGGGCAAAAATGCAGAAATTCCCCTTATTTTGCGGTAAAAATGCTGAATTTCCTTTTATTTGGGGGCAAAAAGGCAGAAATTTCACATATTTTGGGGCAAAATTGCAGAAATTTCACTTATTTCAGGGAAAAAAAACAGAAATTTTTCTTATTTTTGGGCAAAAAGGCAGAAATTCCTAATATTTTGTGGCAAAAATGCAGAAATTCCCCTTATTTTGAGGTAAAAAGGTAGAAATTCCCTTTATTTGGGGGCAAAAAGGCAGAAATTTCTCTTATTTTGAGGCAAAATTGCAGAAATTTCACTTAATTCAATGTAATAAGTCAGAAATTTTCTTTATTTTGGGCCAAAAATACAGAAATTCCCTTTGTTTTGTGGGAAAAAGACAGAAATTCCACTTATTTAGAGGCAAAAAACAGAAATTCCCCTTAATATGGAGCAAAAATGAAGAAATTTCACTTTTTTATGGCAAAAAGTTATGCATTCTTCTTATTTTCGGGCAAAAAGGCAGAAATTCCCCATATTTTGGAGCAAAATTGCAGAAATTCCCCTAATTGTGAGGTAAAAAGGCAGAAATTGCCTATATGTTGGGGCAAAAAGAGAGAAATTCTCCTTATTTTAAGGCAAAACTCAGAAATTTCACTTATTTTGGGGTAAAATTGCAGAAATTTCACTTATTTCAGGAAAAAAGCAGAAATTTTCTTATTTTGGGGCAAAAAGGCAGAAATTTCTTTTATTTTGGTACAAAATTGCAGAAATTTTTCTTATTTTGGGGCAAAAAGGCAGAAATTTCCCTTATTTTGGGGCAAATATGCTGAAATTCCCCTTATTTTGTGGTAAAAAGGCTGAAATTCCTTTTATTTGGGGGCAAAAAGGCAAAAATTTCCCTTATTTTGGGGCAAAATTGCAGAAATTTCACATATTTCAGGGTAATAAGTCAGAAATTTTCTTTATTTTGGGGAAAAATACAGAAATTCCTTTTGTTTTGTGAGAAAAAGACAGAAATCCACTTATTTAGAGGCAAAAAAGCAGAAATTCCCCATATTTTGGAGCAAAATTGCAGAAATTCTTCTAAATGTGGGCAAAAAGGCAGAAATTCCCTATATGTTTGGGCAAAAAGACAGAAATTCTTTTTATTTTGGGGCAAAACTCAGAAATTCCACTTATTTTTGGGGAAAATTTCAGAAATTTCACATATTTTGGGGCAAAATTGCAGAAATTTCACTTATTTTGGGGCAAAACTGCAGAAATTTCACTTATTGCAGAAAAAAAATGCAGAAATTTTCTTATTTGGGGTCAAAAAGGCAGAAATTTCTCTTATTTTGCTACAAAATTGCAGAAATTTTTTTATTTTGGGGCAAAAAGGCAGAAATATCCCATATTTTGGGGCAAAAATGCAGAAATTGCCCTTATTTTGAGGTAAAAAGGCTGAAATTCCCCTTATTTGGGGGCAAAAAGGAAGAAATTTGACTTATTTTCGGGCAAAATTATAGAAATTTCACTTATTTCAGGGAAAAAAGGCAGAAATTTTCCTTATTTTTGGCAAAAAGGCAGAAATTTCTAATATTTTTTGGCAAAAATGCAGAAATTCCCCTTATTTTAAGGTAAAAAGGCTGAAATTCCCCTTATTTGTGGGTAAAAAGGCAGAAATTTTTCTTATTTTGGGGCAAAATTGCAGAAATTTCACTAATGTCAGGGTAATAAGTCAGAATTTTTCCTTATTTTGGGGCAAAAAGACAGAAATTCTCTTTGTTTTAAAGGAAAAAAACAGACATTCGACTTATTTAGAGGCAAAAAAGCAGAAATTCCCCTTATTTTGGAGCAATAATGAGGAAATTTCCCTTTTTTAAGGCAAAAATGTATGCATTCTTCTTATTTTTGGGCAAAAAGGCAGAAATTCCCCATATTTTGTAGCAAAATTGCAGAAATTCCCCTAATTGTGGGGCAAAAAGGAAGAAATTCCCTATATGTTGGGGCAAAAAGAGAGAAATTCTCCTTATTTTTCGGCAAAACTGAGAAATTCCACTTATTTTGGGGTAAAATTCCAGAAATTTCCCTTATTTTGGGGCAAAATTGCGGAAATTTCACTTATTTTGGCGCAAAATTGCAGAAATTTCACTCATTTAAAAAAAAAGGCAAAAATTTTCTTTATTTTGGGGAAAAAAGGCAGAAATTTTCCTTATTTTGGAACAAAAACGCAGAAATTCCTAATGTTTTGTGGCAAAAATGCAGAAATTCCCCTTATTTTGAGGTAAAAAGGCTGAAATTCCCCTTATTTTTGGGCAAAAAGGCAGAAATTTCCATTATTTTTGGGGCAAAATTGCCGAAATTTCACTTATTTCAGGGTAATAAGTCAGAAATTTTCCTTATTTTGGAACAAAAAATACAGGAATTTTCTTCTTTTTGGGGGAAAAAGACAGAAATTCCACTTATTTAGAGGCAAAAAAGCAGAAATTTTCCTTATTTTGGAGCAAAAATGAATAAATTTCCATTTTTTATGGCAAAAAGGTATGCATTCTTCTTATTTTTGGGCAAAAAGGCAAAAATTTCCCTTATTTTGGAGCAAAATTGCAGAAATTCCCCTAATTGTAGGGCAAAAAGGAAGAAATTCTTTATATGTTAGGGCAAATAAAGAAATTCTCCTTATTTTGGGGCAAAACTCAGAAATTCCACTTATTTTGCGCCAAAATTCCAGAAATTTCCCTTATTTTGGGGCAAAGTTGCAGAAATTTCACTTATTTCAGGGAAAAAAGTCAGAAATTTTCTTATTTTGGGGCAAAAATGCAGAAACTCCTAATATTTTGTGGCAAAAATGCAGAAATTCTTCTTATTTTGAGGTAAAAAGGCTGAAATTCCCCTTATTTGGGGGCAAAAAGGCAGAATTTTCCCTTATTTTGGGGCAAAATTGCAGAAATTCCCCTAATTGTAGGGCAAAAAGGCAGAAATTCCCTATATGTTAGGGCAAAAAGAAGAAATTCTCCTTATTTTGGAGCAAAACTCAGAAATTCCACTTATTTTGGGGCAAAATTGCAGAAATTTCACTTATTTTGGGGCAAAATTGCAGAAATTTCAATTATTTCAGGGAAAAAAAGGCAGATATTTTCCTTATTTTGGGGCAAAAATGCAGAAATTCCTAGTATTTTGTGGCAAAAAGGCAGAAATTCCCCTTATTTTGAGGTAAAAAGAATGAAATTCCCCTTATTTGGGGGCAAAAAGGCAGAATTTTCTCTTATTTTGGGGCAAAATTGCAGAAATTTCACTTATTTCAGGGTAATAAGTCAGAAATTTTCCTTATTTTGGGGCAAAAAAACAGAAATTCCCTTTGTTTTTGGGGAAAAAGACAGAAATTCCACTTATTTACAGGCAAAAAAGCAGAAATTCCCCTTAATATGGAGCAAAAATGAAGAAATTTCCCTTTTTTATGGCAAAAAGTTATGCACTCTTCTTATTTTCGGGCAAAAACGCAATAATTCCCCGTATTTTGGAGCAAAATTGCAGAAATTCCCCTAATTGAAGGGCAAAAAGGCAGAAATTCCCTATATGTTAGGGCAAAAAGAAGAAATTCTCCTTATTTTAGGGCAAAACTCAGAAATTCCACTTATTTTGAGGCAAAATTTCAGAAATTTCCCTTATTTTTGGGGCAAAATTGCACAAATTTCACTTATTTCAGGGAAAAAAGGAAGAAATTTTCTTTATTTTAGGGCAAAAATGCAGAAATTCCTAATATTTTGTAGCAAAAATACAGAAAATCCTTTTATTTTGAGGTAAAAAGGCTGAAATTCCCCTTATTTGGGGGCAAAAAGGCAGAATTTTCCCTTATTTTGGGGCAAAATTGCAGAAATTCCCCTAAATGTAGGGCAAAAAGGCAGAAATTCCCTATATGTTAGGGCAAAAAGAAGAAATTCTTCTTATTTTGGGGCAAAACTCAGAAATTCCACTTATTTTGGGAAAAATTGCAGAAATTTCACTTATTTTGGTGCAAAATTGCAGAAATTTCACTTATTTCAGGGAAAAAGGGAAGAAATTTTCCTTATTTTGGGGCAAAAACGCAGAAATTCCTCATATTTTGTGGCAAAAATGCAGAAATTCCCCTTATTTTGAGGAAAAGTCTGAAATTCCCCTTTTTTGTTGGCAAAAAAGGCAGAAATTTTTCTTATTTTGGGGCAAAGTTGCAAAAATTTTACTTATTTCAGGGTAATAAGTCAGAAATTTTTTTTATTTTTGGGCAAAAAAGACAGAAATTCCATTTGTTTTGGGAGAAAAAGACAGAAATTCCACTTATTTAGAGGCAAAAAAGCAGAAATTCCCCTTAATATGGAGCAAAAATGAAGAAATTTCCCTTTTTTATGGCAAAAAGTTATGCATTCTTCTTATTTTCGGGCAAAAAGGCAGAAATTCCCCGTATTTTGGAGCAAAATTGCAGAAATTCCCCTAATTGTGGGGTAAAAAAGAAGAAATTCCCTATATGTTGGGGCAAAAAGACAGAAATTCTCCTTATTTTAAGGCAAAACTCAGAAATTTTCCTTATTTTGGGGCAAAAAGGCAGAAATTTCTTTTATTTTGGTACAAAATTGCAGAAATTTTTCTTATTTTGGGGCAAAAAGACAGTAATTTTCCATATTTTGGGGCAAAAATGCAGAAATTCTCTTTATATTGAGGTAAAAAGCCTGAAATTCCCATTATTAGGGGGCAAAAAGGCAGAATTTTTCCTTATTTTGGGGCAAAATTGCAGAAATTTCACTTATTTCTGGGTAATAAGTCAGAAATTTTCCTTATTTTGCTGCAAAAAAGACAGAAATTCCCTTTGTTTTGGGGGAATAAGACAGAAATTCCACTTATTTGAAGGCAAAAAAGCAGAAATTCCCCTAATTATGGAGCAAAAATGAAGAAATTTCCCTTTTTTATGGCAAAAAGTTATGCATTCTTCTTATTTTCGAGCAAAAAGGCAGAAATTTCCTGTATTTTGGAGAAAAATTGCAGAAATTCCCCTAATTGTGGGGTTAAATGGCAGAAATTCCCTATATTTGTGGGCAAAATACAGAAATTATTTTTATTTTAAGGCAAAAGTCAGAAATTTCACTTATTTTGGGGCAAAATTGCAGAAATTTCACTTATTTCAGGAAAAAAAGCAGAAATATTCTTATTTAGAGCAAAAATGCAGAAATTTCTTTTATTTTGGTACAAAATTGCATAAATTTTTCTTATTTTGGGGCAAAAAGGCAGAAATTTCCCTTATTTTGGGGCAAATATGCAGAAATTCCCTTTATTTTGAGGTAAAAAGGCTGAAATTTCCATTATTTGGGGGCAAAAAGGCAGAAATTTCCCTTATTTTGGGGAAAAATGGCTGAAATTTCACTTATTTCCGGGTAGTAAGTCAGAAATTTTCCTTATTTTGGGGAAAAAAAATACAAAAATTCCCTTTGTTTTGGGAGAAAAATACAGAAATTTCACTTATTTAGAGGCAAAAAAGTAGAAATTCCTCTTATTTTGGAGCAAAATTGCAGAAATTCCCCTAAATGTGGGCAAAAAAGCAGAAATTCCCTATATATTGGGGCAAAAAGTCAGAAATTCTCATTATTTTGGGGCAAAACTCAGAAATTCTACTTATTTTCGGGGAAAATTCCAGAAATTTCACATATTTTGGGGCAAAATTGCAGAAATTTCACTTATTTTGGGGTAAAATTGCAGAAATTTCACTTATTACAGAAAAAAAAGCAGAAATTTTACTATTTTGTGGCAAAGAGGCAGAAATTTCTTTTATTTTGGTACAAAATTGCAGAAATTTTTCTTATTTTGGGGCAAAAAGGAAGAAATTTCCCTTATTTTGGGCAAAAATGCAGAAATTCCCCTTCTTTTGAGGTAAAAAGGCTGAAATTCCCATTATTTGGAGGCAAAAAGAAAGAAATTTTTTTTATTTTGGGGCAAAATTGCAGAAATTTCACTTATTTCAGGGTAATAAGTCAGAATTTTTTTTTATTTTGGGCCAAAACAACAGGAATTACCTTTGTTTTGGGGGAAAAAGATAGAAATTCCACTTATTTAGAGGCAAAAAAGCAGAAATTCCCCTTATTTTGGAGCAAAATTGCAGAAATTCCCCTAATTGTGGGGCAAAAAGGCAGAAATTCCCTGTATGTTGGGGCAAAAAGATAGAAATTCTCCTTATTTTGGGGCAAAACTCAGAAATTCCACTTATTTTGGGGCAAAATTTCAGAAATTTCACTTATTTTGAGGCAAAATTGCAGAAATTTCACTTATTTCAGAAAAGAAGGAGAAATTTTCTTATTTGGGAGCAAAAAGGCAGAAATTTCTATTATTTTGGTACAAAATTGCAGAAATTTATCTTATTTTGGAGCAAAAAAGAATATATTTCCCATATGTTGTGGCAAAAATACAGAAATTCCCCTTATTTTGAGGTAAAAAGGCTGAAATTCCTCTTATTTGGGGGCAAAGAGGCAGAAATTTCCTTTATTTTGGGGCAAAATTGCAGAAATTTCACTTATTTCATCGTAATAAGTCAGAAATTTTCTTTATTTTGGGGCAAAAAAGACAGAAATTCCCTTTGTTTTGGAGGAAAAAAACAGAAATTCCACTTGTTTAGAGGCAAAAAAGCAGAAATTCCCCTTATTTTGGAGCACAAATGAAGAAATTTCCCTTTTTTTATGGCAAAAAGGTATGCATTTTTCTTATTTTTGGGGAAAAAGGAAGAAATTCTTCGTATTTTGGAGCAAAATTGCAGAAATTTCCCTAATTGTGGGGCAAAAAGGCAGAAATTCCCTATATGTTGGGCAAAAAGACAGAAATTCTCTTTATTTTGGTGCAAAAC
Organism: Micromys minutus; assembly: GCF_963924665.1. Taxonomy (NCBI): domain Eukaryota; kingdom Metazoa; phylum Chordata; class Mammalia; order Rodentia; family Muridae; genus Micromys; species Micromys minutus. The sequence continues at coordinate 67,018 of NW_027667366.1, read as the reverse complement.
TCAGAAATTCCACTTATTTTGGGGCAAAATTCCAGAAATTTCCCTTATTTTGGGGCAAAATTGCAGAAATTTCATTTATTTTGGGGCAAAATTGCAGAAATTTCACTTATTTCAGAGAAAAAGGGCAGAAAATTTCCTTATTTTGGGGCAAAAAGGCAGAAATTCTTATATTTTGTGGCAAAACTGCAGAAATTCCCCTTATTTTGAGGTAAAAAGGCTGAAATTCCCCTTATTTGGGAGCAAAAAGGCAGAAATTTCCCTTCTTTTGGGGCAAAATTGCAGAAATTTCACTTATTACAGAAAAAAAAGCAGAAATTTTACTATTTTGTGGCAAAGAGGCAGAAATTTCTTTTATTTTGGTACAAAATTGCAGAAATTTTTCTTATTTTGGGGCAAAAAGGAAGAAATTTCCCTTATTTTGGGCAAAAATGCAGAAATTCCCCTTCTTTTGAGGTAAAAAGGCTGAAATTCCCATTATTTGGGGGCAAAAAGAAAGAAATTTTTTTTATTTTGGGGCAAAATTGCAGAAATTACACTTATTTCAGGGTAATAAGTCAGAATTTTTTTTTTTTGGGCCAAAACAACAGGAATTACCTTTGTTTTGGGGGAAAAAGATAGAAATTCCACTTATTTAGAGGCAAAAAAGCAGAAATTCCCCTTATTTTGGAGAAAAATTGCAGAAATTCCCCTAATTGTGGGGCAAAAAGGCAGAAATTCCCTGTATGTTGGGGCAAAAATATAGAAATTCTCCTTCTTTTGGGGCAAAACTCAGAAATTCCACTTATTTTGGGGCAAAATTCCAGAAATTTCACTTATTTTGAGGCAAAATTGCAGAAATTTCACTTATTTCAGAAAAGAAGGAGAAATTTTCTTATTTGGGAGCAAAAAGGCAGAAATTTCTATTATTTTGGTACAAAATTGCAGAAATTTATCTTATTTTGGAGCAAAAAAGAATATATTTCCCATATGTTGTGGCAAAAATACAGAAATTCCCCTTATTTTGAGGTAAAAAGGCTGAAATTCCTCTTATTTGGGGGCAAAGAGGCAGAAATTTCCTTTATTTTGGGGCAAAATTGCAGAAATTTCACTTATTTCATCGTAATAAGTCAGAAATTTTCTTTATTTTGGGGCAAAAAAGACAGAAATTCCCTTTGTTTTGGAGGAAAAAAACAGAAATTCCACTTGTTTAGAGGCAAAAAAGCAGAAATTCCCCTTATTTTGGAGCACAAATGAAGAAATTTCCCTTTTTTTATGGAAAAAGGTATGCATTTTTCTTATTTTTGGGGAAAAAGGAAGAAATTCTTCGTATTTTGGAGCAAAATTGCAGAAATTTCCCTAATTGTGGGGCAAAAAGGCAGAAATTCCCTATATGTTGGGCAAAAAGACAGAAATTCTCTTTATTTTGGTGCAAAACTCAGAAATTCCACTTATTTTGGGGCAAAATTCCAGAAATTTCCCTTATTTTGGGGCAAAATTGCAGAAATTTCATTTATTTTGGGGCAAAATTGCAGAAATTTCACTTATTTCAGAGAAAAAGGGCAGAAAATTTCCTTATTTTGGTGAAAAAAGGCAGAAATTCTTATATTTTGTGGCAAAACTGCAGAAATTCCCCTTATTTTGAGGTAAAAAGGCTGAAATTCCCCTTATTTGGGAGCAAAAAGGCAGAAATTTCCCTTATTTTGGGGCAAAATTTCAGAAATTTCACTTACTTCAGCGTAATAAGTCAGAAATTTCCTTATTTTGGTGCAAAAAAGACAGAAATTCCCTTTGTTTTGGGGAAAAAAGAAAAAATTCCACTTATTTGGAGGCAAAAATGCAGAAATTCCCCTTATTTTGGAGCATAAATGAAAAAAATTTCCCTTTTTTTATCGCAAAAAGGTATGCATTCTTCTTATTTTCGGGCAAAAAGGCAGAAATTCCTCGTATTTTGGAGCAAAATTGCAGAAATTCTTCTAATTGTGGGGCAAAAAGGCGGAAATTCCCTATATGTTGGGGCAAAAAGACAAAAATTCTGCTTATTTTGGGGAAAAACTCAGAAATTCCACTTATTTTGGGGCAAAATTTCAGAAATTTCCCTTATTTTGGGGCAAAATTGCAGAAATTTCACTTATTTTGGGGCAAAATTGCAGAAATTTCACCTATTTCAGGGAAAAAAGGAAGAAATTTTCCTTATTTTGGGGCAAAAATGCAGAAATTCCTAATATTTTGTGGCAAAAATGCAAAAAATCTTTTTATTTTGAGGTAAAAAGGCTGAAATTCCCTTTATTTGGGGGCAAAAAGGCAGAAATTTCCCTTATTTTGGGGCAAAATTGCAGAAATTTCACTTATTTCAGGGTAATAAGTCAGAATTTTTCCTTATTTTGGGGCAAACAAGACAGAAATTCCCTCTTTTTGGGGAAAAAGACAGAAATTCCACTTATTTAGAGGCAAAAAGCAGAAATACCCCTTATTTTGGAGCAAAATAAAGAAATTTTCATTTTTTATGGCACAAAGGTATGCATTCTTTTTATTTTCGGGCAAAAAGGCAGAAATTCCCCGTATTTTGGAGCAAAATTGCAGAAATTCCCCTAATTGTGGGGCAAAAATGCAGAAATTCCCTATATGTTAAGGCAAAAAGACAGAAATATCCCTTGTTTTGGGGCAAAATTGCAGAAATTTCAGTTATTTTGGGGCAAAATTGCAGAAATTTCACTTATTTCAGAAAAAAAGAGATATTTTCTTATTTTTGGTCAAAAAGGTAGAAATTTCTTTTATTTTGGTACAAAATTGCAGAAATTTTTCTTATTTTGGGGCAAAAAGGCAGTAATTTCCCATATTTTGGCCAAAAATGCAAAAATTCCCTTTATATTGAGGTAAAAAAGCTGAAATTCCCCTTATTTGGGGGCAAAAAAGGCATAAATTTCCCTTACTTTGGGGCACAATTGCAGACATTTCACTTATTTCAGGGTAATAAATCAGAAATTTTCCTTATTGTGGGGCAAAAAAGACAGAAATTCCCTTTGTTTTGGGGGAAAAAGACAGAAATTCCACTTATTTAGAGGCAAAAGCAGAAATTCCCCTTATTTTGGAGCAAAAATTAAGAAATTTCCATTTTTTTATGGCAAAAAGTTATGCATTCTTCTTATTTTCAGGCAAAAAGGCAGAAATTCCCCGTATTTTAAAGAAAATTGTAGAAATTTCCCTAATTGTGGGGTAAAAAGACAGAAATTCTCCTTATTTTGGGGCAAAAGACAGAAATTCTACTTATTTTGGGGCAAAATTCCAGAAATTTCCCTTATTTTGAGGCAAAATTGCAGAAATTTCACTTATTTCAGAAAAAAAGCAAAAATTTTCTTATTTTGGGGCAAAAATGCAGAAATTTCCCATATTTTGCGGCAAAAATGCAGAAATTCCCCATATTTTGAGGTAAAATGGTGAAATTCCCCTTATTTCGGGGCAAAAAGGCAGAAATTTCCCTTATTTTGGGGCACAATTGCAGACATTTCACTTATTTCACGGTAATAAGTCAGAAATTTTCCTTATTGTGGGGCAAAAAAGACAGAAATTCTATTTGTTTTTGGGAAAAAGAAAGAAGATCCACTTATTTAGAGGCAAAAAAGCAGAAATTCCCCCTTTTTATGGCAAAAAGGTATGCATTCCTCTTATTTTTGGGCAAAATGGCAGAAATTCTTCGTATTTTGTAGCAAAATTGCAGAAATTCCCCTAATTGTGGGGCAAAAAGGCAGAAATTCCCTATATGTTGGGGCAAAAAGACAGAAATTCTCCTTATTTTGGGGCGAAACTTAGAAATTCCACTTATTTTTGGGCAAAATTTCAGAAATTGCCCTTATTTTGGGGCAAAATTGCAGAAATTTAACTTATTTTGGGGCAAAATTGCATAAATTTCACTTATTTCAGGGAAAAAAGGCAGAAATTTTTCTTATTTTGGGGCAAAAAGGCAGAAATGCCTAATATTCTGTGGCAAAAATGCAGAAATTACCCATATTTTGAGGTAAAAAGGCTGAAATTCCCTTTATTTGGGGGCAAAAAGGCAGAAATTTCTCTAATTTTGGGGCAAAATTTCAGAAATTTCACTTATTTCAGAGTAATAAGTCAGAACTTTTTCTTATTTTGGGGCAAAAAAGACAGGAATTCCCTTTGTTTTTGGGGAAAAGAACAGAAATTCCACTTATTTAGAGGCAAAAAAGCAGAAATTCCCCTTATTTTGGAGCAAAAATGAAGAAATTTCCCTTTTTTATGGCAAAAAGTTAGGTATTCTTCTTATTTTTAGGCAAAAAGGCAGAAATCCCCCGTATTTTAAAGCAAAATTGTAGAAATTTCCCTAATTGTGGGGCAAAAAGACAGAAATTCTCCTTATTTTAGGGCAAAAGACAGAAATTTCAATTATTTTGGGGCAAAATTGCAGAAATTTTACTTATTTCAGAAAAAAAGCAAAAATTTTCTTATTTTGGGGCAAAAATGCAGAAATTTCCCATATTTTGCAGCAAAAATGCAGAAATTCACCTTAATTTGAGGTTAAAAGGCTGAATTTCCCCTTATTTGGGCGCAAAAAGGCAGAATTTTCCCTTATTTTGGGGCAAAATTGCAGAAATTTCACTTATTTCAGGGTAATAAGTCAGAAATTTTCCTTATTTTTGGGCAAAAAAGACACAAATTTCCTTTGTTTTGGGGGAAAAATACAGAAATTTCACTTATTTAGAGGCAAAAAAGTAGAAATTCCCCTTATTTTGGAGCAAAATTGCAGAAATTCCCCTAAATGTGGGCAAAAAAGCAGAAATTCCCTATATATTGGGGCAAAAAGTCAGAAATTTTCATTATTTTGGGGCAAAACTCAGAAATTCCACTTATTTTCGGGGAAAATTCCAGAAATTTCACATATTATGGGGCAAAATTGCAGAAATTTCACTTATTTTGGGGCAAGATTGCAGAAATTTCACTTATTACAGAAAAAAAAGCAGAAATTTTACTATTTTGTGGCAAAGAGGCAGAAATATCTTTTATTTTGGTACAAAATTGCAGAAATTTTTCTTATTTTGGGGCAAAAAGGAAGAAATTTCCCTTATTTTGGGCAAAAATGCAGAAATTCCCCTTCTTTTGAGGTAAAAAGGCTGAAATTCCCATTATTTGGGGGCAAAAAGAAAGAATTTTTTTTTATTTTGGGGCAAAATTGCAGAAATTTCACTTATTTCAGAGTAATAAGTCAGAATTTTTTTTTGGGCCAAAACAACAGGAATTACCTTTGTTTTGGGGGAAAAAGATAGAAATTCCACTTATTTAGAGGCAAAAAAGCAGAAATTCCCCTTATTTTGGAGCAAAATTGCAGAAATTCCCCTAATTGTGGGGCAAAAAGGCAGAAATTCCCTGTATGTTGGGGCAAAAAGATAGAAATTCTCCTTATTTTGGGGCAAAACTCAGAAATTCCACTTATTTTGGGGCAAAATTCCAGAAATTTCACTTATTTTGAGGCAAAATTGCAGAAATTTCACCTATTTCAGAAAAGAAGGAGAATTTTGCTTATTTGGGAGCAAAAAGGCAGAAATTTCTATTATTTTGGTACAAAATTGCAGAAATTTATCTTATTTTGGAGCAAAAAAAATATATTTCCCATATGTTGTGGCAAAAATACAGAAATTCCTCTTATTTTGAGGTAAAAAGGCTGAAATTCCTCTTATTTGGGGGCAAAGAGGCAGAAATTTCCTTTATTTTGGGGCAAAATTGCAGAAATTTCACTTATTTCATCGTAATAAGTCAGAAATTTTCTTTATTTTGGGGCAAAAAAGACAGAAATTCCCTTTGTTTTGGAGGAAAAAAAACAGAAATTCCACTTGTTTAGAGGCAAAAAAGCAGAAATTCCCCTTATTTTGGAGCACAAATGAAGAAATTTCCCTTTTTTTATGGCAAAAAGGTATGCATTTTTCTTATTTTTGGGGAAAAAGGAAGAAATTCTTTGTATTTTGGAGCAAAATTGCAGAAATTTCCCTAATTGTGGGGCAAAAAGGCAGAAATTCCCTATATGTTGGGCAAAAAGACAGAAATTCTCTTTATTTTGGTGCAAAACTCAGAAATTCCACTTATTTTGGGGCAAAATTCCAGAAATTTCCCTTATTTTGGGGCAAAATTGCAGAAATTTCATTTATTTTGGGGCAAAATTGCAGAAATTTCACTTATTTCAGAGAAAAAGGGCAGAAAATTTCCTTATTTTGGGGCAAAAAGGCAGAAATTCTTATATTTTGTGGCAAAACTGCAGAAATTCCCCTTATTTTGAGGTAAAAAGGCTGAAATTCCCCTTATTTGGGAGCAAAAAGGCAGAAATTTCCCTTATTTTGGGGCAAAATTTCAGAAATTTCACTTACTTCAGCGTAATAAGTCAGAAATTTCCTTATTTTGGTGCAAAAAAGACAGAAATTCCCTTTGTTTTGGGGAAAAAAGAAAAAATTCCACTTATTTGGAGGCAAAAATGCAGAAATTCCCCTTATTTTGGAGCATAAATGAAAAAAATTTCCCTTTTTTTATCGCAAAAAGGTATGCATTCTTCTTATTTTCGGGCAAAAAGGCAGAAATTCCTCGTATTTTGGAGCAAAATTGCAGAAATTCCCCTAATTGTGGGGCAAAAAGGCGGAAATTTCCTATATGTTGGGGCAAAAAGACAAAAATTCTGCTTATTTTGGGGAAAAACTCAGAAATTCCACTTATTTTGGGGCAAAATTTCAGAAATTTCCCTTATTTTGGGGCAAAATTGCAGAAATTTCACTTATTTTGGGGCAAAATTGCAGAAATTTCACCTATTTCAGGGAAAAAAGGAAAAAATTTTCCTTATTTTGGGGCAAAAATGCAGAAATTCCTAATATTTTGTGGCAAAAATTCTTTTTATTTTGAGGTAAAATGCTGAAATTCCCTTTATTTGGGGGCAAAAAGGCAGAAATTTCCCTTATTTTGGGGCAAAATTGCAGAAATTTCACTTATTTCAGGGTAATAAGTCAGAATTTTTCCTTATTTTGGGGCAAACAAGACAGAAATTCCCTCTTTTGGGGGAAAAAGACAGAAATTCCACTTATTTAGAGGCAAAAAGCAGAAATACCCCTTATTTTTGAGCAAAATAAAGAAATTTTTATTTTTCATGGCACAAAGGTATGCATTCTTTTTATTTTCGGGCAAAAAGGCAGAAATTCCCCGTATTTTGGAGCAAAATTGCAGAAATTCCCCTAATTGTGGGGCAAAAATGCAGAAATTCCCTATATGTTAAGGCAAAAAGACAGAAATATCCCTTGTTTTGGGGCAAAATTGCAGAAATTTCAGTTATTTTGGGGCAAAATTGCAGAAATTTCACTTATTTCAGAAAAAAAGAGATATTTTCTTATTTTTGGTCAAAAAGGTAGAAATTTCTTTTATTTTGGTACAAAATTGCAGAAATTTTTCTTATTTTGGGGCAAAAAGGCAGTAATTTCCCATATTTTGGCCAAAAATGCAAAAATTCCCTTTATATTGAGGTAAAAAAGCTGAAATTCCCCTTATTTGGGGGCAAAAAAGGCATAAATTTCCCTTACTTTGGGGCACAATTGCAGACATTTCACTTATTTCAGGGTAATAAGTCAGAAATTTTCCTTATTGTGGGGCAAAAAAGACAGAAATTCCCTTTGTTTTGGGGGAAAAAGACAGAAATTCCACTTATTTAGAGGCAAAAGCAGAAATTCCCCTTATTTTGGAGCAAAAATTAAGAAATTTCCATTTTTTTATGGCAAAAAGGTATGCATTCTTCTTATTTTCAGGCAAAAAGGAAGAAATTCCCCGTATTTTAAAGAAAATTGTAGAAATTTCCCTAATTGTTGGGTAAAAAGACAGAAATTCTCCTTATTTTGGGGCAAAAGACAGAAATTCTACTTATTTTGGGGCAAAATTCCAGAAATTTCCCTTATTTTGAGGCAAAATTGCAGAAATTTCACTTATTTCAGAAGAAAAGCAAAAATTTTCTTATTTTGGGGCAAAAATGCAGAAATTTCCCATATTTTGCGGCAAAAATGCAGAAATTCCCCATATTTTGAGGTAAAATGGTGAAATTCCCCTTATTTCGGGGCAAAAAGGCAGAAATTTCCCTTATTTTGGGGCACAATTGCAGACATTTCACTTATTTCACGGTAATAAGTCAGAAATTTTTCTTATTGTGGGGCAAAAAAGACAGAAATTCTATTTGTTTTTGGGAAAAAGAAAGAAGATCCACTTATTTAGAGGCAAAAAAGCAGAAATTCCCCCTTTTTATGGCAAAAAAGTATGCATTCCTCTTATTTTTGGGCAAAATGGCAGAAATTCTTCGTATTTTGTAGCAAAATTGCAGAAATTCCCCTAATTGTGGGGCAAAAAGGCAGAAATTCCCTATATGTTGGGGCAAAAAGACAGAAATTCTCCTTATTTTGGGGCGAAACTTAGAAATTCCACTTATTTTTGGGCAAAATTTCAGAAATTGCCCTTATTTTGGGGCAAAATTGCAGAAATTTAACTTATTTTGGGGCAAAATTGCATAAATTTCACTTATTTCAGGGAAAAAAGGCAGAAATTTTTCTTATTTTGGGGCAAAAAGGCAGAAATGCCTAATATTCTGTGGCAAAAATGCAGAAATTACCCATATTTTGAGGTAAAAAGGCTGAAATTCCCTTTATTTGGGGGCAAAAAGGCAGAAATTTCTCTTATTTTGGGGCAAAATTTCAGAAATTTCACTTATTTCAGAGTAATAAGTCAGAACTTTTTCTTATTTTGGGGCAAAAAAGACAGGAATTCCTTTTGTTTTTGGGGAAAAGAACAGAAATTCCACTTATTTAGAGGCAAAAAAGCAGAAATTCCCCTTATTTTGGAGCAAAAATGAAGAAATTTCCCTTTTTTATGGCAAAAAGTTATGTATTCTTCTTATTTTTAGGCAAAAAGGCAGAAATCCCCCGTATTTTAAAGCAAAATTGTAGAAATTTCCCTAATTGTGGGGCAAAAAGACAGAAATTCTCCTTATTTTAGGGCAAAAGACAGAAATTTCAATTATTTTGGGGCAAAATTGCAGAAATTTTACTTATTTCAGAAAAAAAGCAAAAATTTTCTTATTTTGGGGCAAAAATGCAGAAATTTCCCATATTTTGCAGCAAAAATGCAGAAATTCACCTTAATTTGAGGTTAAAAGGCTGAATTTCCCCTTATTTGGGGGCAAAAAGGAAGAATTTACCCTTATTTTGGGGCAAAATTGCAGAAATTTCACTTATTTCAGGGTAATAAGTCAGAAATTTTCCTTATTTTTGGGCAAAAAAGACACAAATTTCCTTTGTTTTGGGGGAAAAATACAGAAATTTCACTTATTTAGAGGCAAAAAAGTAGAAATTCCCCTTATTTTGGAGCAAAATTGCAGAAATTCCCCTAAATGTGGGCAAAAAAGCAGAAATTCCCTATATATTGGGGCAAAAAGTCAGAAATTTTCATTATTTTGGGGCAAAACTCAGAAATTCCACTTATTTTCGGGGAAAATTCCAGAAATTTCACATATTATGGGGCAAAATTGCAGAAATTTCACTTATTTTGGGGCAAGATTGCAGAAATTTCACTTATTACAGAAAAAAAAGCAGAAATTTTACTATTTTGTGGCAAAGAGGCAGAAATTTCTTTTATTTTGGTAAAAAATTGCAGAAATTTTTCTTATTTTGGGGCAAAAAGGAAGAAATTTCCCTTATTTTGGGCAAAAATGCAGAAATTCCCCTTCTTTTGAGGTAAAAAGGCTGAAATTCCCATTATATGGGGGCAAAAAGAAAGAAATTTTTTTTATTTTGGGGCAAAATTGCAGAAATTTCACTTATTTCAGAGTAATAAGTCAGAATTCTTTTTTTTGGGCCAAAACAACAGGAATTACCTTTGTTTTGGGGGAAAAAGATAGAAATTCCACTTATTTAGAGGCAAAAAAGCAGAAATTCCCCTTATTTTGGAGCAAAATTGCAGAAATTCCCCTAATTGTGGGGCAAAAAGGCAGAAATTCCCTGTATGTTGGGGCAAAAAGATAGAAATTCTCCTTATTTTGGGGCAAAACTCAGAAATTCCACTTATTTTGGGGCAAAATTCCAGAAATTTCACTTATTTTGAGGCAAAATTGCAGAAATTTCACCTATTTCAGAAAAGAAGGAGAATTTTTCTTATTTGGGAGCAAAAAGGCAGAAATTTCTATTATTTTGGTACAAAATTGCAGAAATTTATCTTATTTTGGAGCACAAAAGAATATATTTTCCATATGTTGTGGCAAAAATACAGAAATTCCCCTTATTTTGAGGTAAAAAGGCTGAAATTCCTCTTATTTGGGGGCAAAGAGGCAGAAATTTCCTTTATTTTGGGGCAAAATCTCAGAAATTTCACTTATTTCATCGTAATAAGTCAGAAATTTTCTTTATTTTGGGGCAAAAAAGACAGAAATTCCCTTTGTTTTGGAGGAAAAAAACAGAAATTCCACTTGTTTAGAGGCAAAAAAGCAGAAATTCCCCTTATTTTGGAGCAAAAATGAAGAAATTTCCCTTTTTTTATGGCAAAAAGGTATGCATTTTTCTTATTTTTGGGGAAAAAGGCAGAAATTCTTCGTATTTTGGAGCAAAATTGCAGAAATTTCCCTAATTCTTGGGCAAAAAGGCAGAAATTCCCTATATGTTGGGCAAATAGACAGAAATTCTCTTTATTTTGGTGCAAAACTCAGAAATTCCACTTATTTTGGGGCAAAATTCCAGAAATTTCCCTTATTTTGGGGCAAAATTGCAGAAATTTCATTTATTTTGGGGCAAAATTGCAGAAATTTCACTTATTTCAGAGAAAAAGGGCAGAAAATTTCCTTATTTTGGGGCAAAAAGGCAGAAATTCTTATATTTTGTGGCAAAACTGCAGAAATTCCCCTTATTTTGAGGTAAAAAGGCTGAAATTCCCCTTATTTGGGAGCAAAAAGGCAGAAATTTCCCTTATTTTGGGGCAAAATTTCAGAAATTTCACTTACTTCAGCGTAATAAGTCAAATTTCCTTATTTTGGTGCAAAAAAGACAGAAATTCCCTTTGTTTTGGGGAAAAAAGAAAAAATTCCACTTATTTGGAGGCAAAAATGCAGAAATTCCCCTTATTTTGGAGCATAAATGAAAAAAATTTCCCTTTTTTTATCGCAAAAAGGTATGCATTCTTCTTATTTTCGGGCAAAAAGGCAGAAATTCCTCGTATTTTGGAGCAAAATTGCAGAAATTCCCCTAATTGTGGGGCAAAAAGGCGGAAATTCCCTATATGTTGGGGCAAAAAGACAAAAATTCTGCTTATTTTGGGGAAAAACTCAGAAATTCCACTTATTTTGGGGCAAAATTTCAGAAATTTCCCTTATTTTGGGGCAAAATTGCAGAAATTTCACTTATTTTGGGGCAAAATTGCAGAAATTTCACCTATTTCAGGGAAAAAAGGAAGAAATTTTCCTTATTTTGGGGCAAAAATGCAGAAATTCCTAATATTTTGTGGCAAAAATGCAAAAAATCTTTTTATTTTGAGGTAAAAAGGCTGAAATTCCCTTTATTTGGGGGCAAAAAGGCAGAAATTTCCCTTATTTTGGGGCAAAATTGCAGAAATTTCACTTATTTCAGGGTAATAAGTCAAAATTTTTCCTTATTTTGGGGCAAACAAGACAGAAATTCCCTCTTTTGGGGGAAAAAGACAGAAATTCCACTTATTTAGAGGCAAAAAGCAGAAATACCCCTTATTTTGGAGCAAAATAAAGAAATTTTCATTTTTTATGGCACAAAGGTATGCATTCTTTTTATTTTCGGGCAAAAAGGCAGAAATTCCCCGTATTTTGGAGCAAAATTGCAGAAATTCCCCTAATTGTGGGGCAAAAATGCAGAAATTCCCTATATGTTAAGGCAAAAAGACAGAAATATCCCTTGTTTTGGGGCAAAATTGCAGAAATTTCAGTTATTTTGGGGCAAAATTGCAGAAATTTCACTTATTTCAGAAAAAAAGAGATATTTTCTTATTTTTGGTCAAAAAGGTAGAAATTTCTTTTATTTTGGTACAAAATTGCAGAAATTTTTCTTATTTTGGGGCAAAAAGGCAGTAATTTCCCATATTTTGGCCAAAAATGCAAAAATTCCCTTTATATTGAGGTAAAAAAGCTGAAATTCCCCTTATTTGGGGGCAAAAAAGGCATAAATTTCCCTTACTTTGGGGCACAATTGCAGACATTTCACTTATTTCAGGGTAATAAGTCAGAAATTTTCCTTATTGTGGGGCAAAAAAGACAGAAATTCCCTTTGTTTTGGGGGAAAAAGACAGAAATTCCACTTATTTAGAGGCAAAAGCAGAAATTCCCCTTATTTTGGAGCAAAAATTAAGAAATTTCCATTTTTTTATGGCAAAAAGGTATGCATTCTTCTTATTTTCAGGCAAAAAGGCAGAAATTCCCCGTATTTTAAAGAAAATTGTAGAAATTTCCCTAATTGTGTGGTAAAAAGACAGAAATTCTCCTTATTTTGGGGCAAAATTCCAGAAATTTCCCTTATTTTGAGGCAAAATTGCAGAAATTTCACTTATTTCAGAAAAAAAGCAAAAATTTTCTTATTTTGGGGCAAAAATGCAGAAATTTCCCATATTTTGCGGCAAAAAAGCAGAAATTCCCCATATTTTGAGGTAAAATGGTGAAATTCCCCTTTTTTCGGGGCAAAAACGCAGAAATTTCCCTTATTTTGGGGCACAATTGCAGACATTTCACTTATTTCACGGTAATAAGTCAGAAATTTTCCTTATTGTGGGGCAAAAGAGACAGAAATTCTATTTGTTTTTGGGAAAAAGAAAGAAGTTCCACTTATTTAGAGGCAAAAAAGCAGAAATTCCCCCTTTTTATGGCAAAAAGGTATGCATTCCTCTTATTTTTGGGCAAAATGGCAGAAATTCTTCGTATTTTGTAGCAAAATTGCAGAAATTCCCCTAATTGTGGGGCAAAAAGGCAGAAATTCCCTATATGTTGGGGCAAAAAGACAGAAATTCTCCTTATTTTGGGGCGAAACTTAGAAATTCCACTTATTTTTGGGCAAAATTTCAGAAATTGCCCTTATTTTGGGGCAAAATTGCAGAAATTTAACTTATTTTGGGGCAAAATTGCATAAATTTCACTTATTTCAGGGAAAAAAGGCAGAAATTTTTCTTATTTTGGGGCAAAAAGGCAGAAATGCCTAATATTTTGTGGCAAAAATGCAGAAATTACCCATATTTTGAGGTAAAAAGGCTGAAATTCCCTTTATTTGGGGGCAAAAAGGCAAAAATTTCTCTTATTTTGGGGCAAAATTTCAGAAATTTCACTTATTTCAGAGTAATAAGTCAGAAATTTTTCTTATTTTGGGGCAAAAAAGACAGGAATTCCCTTTGTTTTTGGGGAAAAAGACAGAAATTCCACTTATTTAGAGGCAATAAAGCAGAAATTCCCCTTATTTTGGAGCAAAAATGAAGAAATTTCCCTTTTTTATGGCAAAAAGTTATGTATTCTTCTTATTTTCAGGCAAAAAGGCAGAAATTCCCCGTATTTTAAAGCAAAATTGTAGAAATTTCCCTAATTGTGGGGCAAAAAGACAGAAATTCTCCTTATTTTAGGGCAAAAGACAGAAATTTCAATTATTTTGGGGCAAAATTGCAGAAATTTTACTTATTTCAGAAAAAAAGCAAAAATTTTCTTATTTTGGGGCAAAAATGCAGAAATTTCCCATATTTTGCAGCAAAATTGCAGAAATTCACCTTAATTTGAGGTTAAAAGGCTGAATTTCCCCTTATTTGGGGGCAAAAAGGCAGAATTTTCCCTTATTTTGGGGCAAAATTGCAGAAATTTCACTTATTTCAGGGTAATAAGTCAGAAATTTTCCTTATTTTTGGGCAAAAAAGACACAAATTTCCTTTGTTTTGGGGGAAAAATACAGAAATTTCACTTATTTAGAGGCAAAAAAGTAGAAATTCCCCTTATTTTGGAGCAAAATTGCAGAAATTCCCCTAAATGTGGGCAAAAAAGCAGAAATTCCCTAAATATTGGGGCAAAAAGTCAGAAATTCTCATTATTTTGGGGCAAAACTCAGAAATTCCACTTATTTTCGGGGAAAATTCCAGAAATTTCACATATTTTGGGGCAAAATTGCAGAAATTTCACTTATTTTGGGGCAAGATTGCAGAAATTTCACTTATTACAGAAAAAAAAAGCAGAAATTTTACTATTTTGTGGCAAAGAGGCAGAAATTTCTTTTATTTTGGTACAAATTTGCAGAAATTTTTTTTTATTTTGGGGCAAAAAGGAAGAAATTTCCCTTATTTTGGGCAAAAATGCAGAAATTCCCCTTCTTTTGAGGTAAAAAGGCTGAAATTCCCATTATTTGGGGGCAAAAAGAAAGAAATTTTTTTTATTTTGGGGCAAAATTGCAGAAATTTCACTTATTTCAGAGTAATAAGTCAGAATTTTTTTTTTTTTTTGGGCTAAAACAACAGGAATTACCTTTGTTTTGGGGGAAAAAGATAGAAATTCCACTTATTTAGAGGCAAAAAAGCAGAAATTCCCCTTATTTTGGAGCAAAATTGCAGAAATTCCCCTAATTGTGGGGCAAAAAGGCAGAAATTCCCTGTATGTTGGGGCAAAAAGATAGAAATTCTCCTTATTTTGGGGCAAAACTCAGAAATTCCACTTATTTTGGGGCAAAATTCCAGAAATTTCACTTATTTTGAGGCAAAATTGCAGAAATTTCACTTATTTCAGAAAAGAAGGAGAAATTTTCTTATTTGGGAGCAAAAAGGCAGAAATTTCTATTATTTTGGTACAAAATTGCAGAAATTTATCTTATTTTGGAGCAAAAAAGAATATATTTCCCATATGTTGTGGCAAAAATACAGAAATTCCCCTTATTTTGAGGTAAAAAGGCTGAAATTCCTCTTATTTGGGGGCAAAGAGGCAGAAATTTCCTTTATTTTGGGGCAAAATTGCAGAAATTTCACTTATTTCATAGTAATAAGTCAGAAATTTTCTTTATTTTGGGGCAAAAAAGACAGAAATTCCCTTTGTTTTGGAGGAAAAAAACAGAAATTCCACTTGTTTAGAGGCAAAAAAGCAGAAATTCCCCTTATTTTGGAGCACAAATGAAGAAATTTCCCTTTTTTTATGGCAAAAAGGTATGCATTTTTCTTATTTTTGGGGAAAAAGGTAGAAATTCTTCGTATTTTGGAGCAAAATTGCAGAAATTTCCCTAATTGTGGGGCAAAAAGGCAGAAATTCCCTATATGTTGGGCAAAAAGACAGAAATTCTCTTTATTTTGGTGCAAAACTCAGAAATTCCACTTATTTTGGGGCAAAATTCCAGAAATTTCCCTTATTTTGGGGCAAAATTGCAGAAATTTCATTTATTTTGGGGCAAAATTGCAGAAATTTCACTTATTTCAGAGAAAAAGGGCAGAAAATTTCCTTATTTTGGGGCAAAAAGGCAGAAATTCTTATATTTTGTGGCAAAACTGCAGAAATTCCCCTTATTTTGAGGTAAAAAGGCTGAAATTCCTCTTATTTGGGAGCAAAAAGGCAGAAATTTCCCTTATTTTGGGGCAAAATTTCAGAAATTTCACTTACTTCAGCGTAATAAGTCAGAAATTTCCTTATTTTGGTGCAAAAAAGACAGAAATTCCCTTTGTTTTGGGGAAAAAAGAAAAAATTCCACTTATTTGGAGGCAAAAATGCAGAAATTCCCCTTATTTTGGAGCATAAATGAAAAAAATTTCCCTTTTTTTATCGCAAAAAGGTATGCATTCTTCTTATTTTCGGGCAAAAAGGCAGAAATTCCTCGTATTTTGGAGCAAAATTGCAGAAATTCCCCTAATTGTGGGGCAAAAAGGCGGAAATTCCCTATATGTTGGGGCAAAAAGACAAAAATTCTGCTTATTTTGGGGAAAAACTCAGAAATTCCACTTATTTTGGGGCAAAATTTCAGAAATTTCCCTTATTTTGGGGCAAAATTGCAGAAATTTCACTTATTTTGGGGCAAAATTGCAGAAATTTCACCTATTTCAGGGAAAAAAGGAAGAAATTTTCCTTATTTTGGGGCAAAAATGCAGAAATTCCTAATATTTTGTGGCAAAAATGCAAAATATCTTTTTATTTTGAGGTAAAAAGGCTGAAATTCCCTTTATTTGGGAACAAAAAGGCAGAAATTTCCCTTATTTTGGGGCAAAATTGCAGAAATTTCACTTATTTCATGGTAATAAGTCAGAATTTTTCCTTATTTTGGGGCAAACAAGACAGAAATTCCCTCTTTTTGGGGAAAAAGACAGAAATTCCACTTATTTAGAGGCAAAAAAGCAGAAATTCCCCTTATTTTGGAGCACAAATGAAGAAATTTCCCTTTTTTATGGCAAAAAGGTATGCATTTTTCTTATTTTTGGGGAAAAAGGTAGAAATTCTTCGTATTTTGGAGCAAAATTGCAGAAATTTCCCTAATTGTGGGGCAAAAAGGCAGAAATTCCCTATATGTTGGGCAAAAAGACAGAAATTCTCTTTATTTTGGTGCAAAACTCAGAAATTCCACTTATTTTGGGGCAAAATTCCAGAAATTTCCCTTATTTTGGGGCAAAATTGCAGAAATTTCATTTATTTTGGGGCAAAATTGCAGAAATTTCACTTATTTCAGAGAAAAAGGGCAGAAAATTTCCTTATTTTGGGGCAAAAAGGCAGAAATTCTTATATTTTGTGGCAAAACTGCAGAAATTCCCCTTATTTTGAGGTAAAAAGGCTGAAATTCCTCTTATTTGGGAGCAAAAAGGCAGAAATTTCCCTTATTTTGGGGCAAAATTTCAGAAATTTCACTTACTTCAGCGTAATAAGTCAGAAATTTCCTTATTTTGGTGCAAAAAAGACAGAAATTCCCTTTGTTTTGGGGAAAAAAGAAAAAATTCCACTTATTTGGAGGCAAAAATGCAGAAATTCCCCTTATTTTGGAGCATAAATGAAAAAAATTTCCCTTTTTTTATCGCAAAAAGGTATGCATTCTTCTTATTTTCGGGCAAAAAGGCAGAAATTCCTCGTATTTTGGAGCAAAATTGCAGAAATTCCCCTAATTGTGGGGCAAAAAGGCGGAAATTCCCTATATGTTGGGGCAAAAAGACAAAAATTCTGCTTATTTTGGGGAAAAACTCAGAAATTCCACTTATTTTGGGGCAAAATTTCAGAAATTTCCCTTATTTTGGGGCAAAATTGCAGAAATTTCACTTATTTTGGGGCAAAATTGCAGAAATTTCACCTATTTCAGGGAAAAAAGGAAGAAATTTTCCTTATTTTGGGGCAAAAATGCAGAAATTCCTAATATTTTGTGGCAAAAATGCAAAAAATCTTTTTATTTTGAGGTAAAAAGGCTGAAATTCCCTTTATTTGGGAACAAAAAGGCAGAAATTTCCCTTATTTTGGGGCAAAATTGCAGAAATTTCACTTATTTCATGGTAATAAGTCAGAATTTTTCCTTATTTTGGGGCAAACAAGACAGAAATTCCCTCTTTTTGGGGAAAAAGACAGAAATTCCACTTATTTAGAGGCAAAAAGCAGAAATACCCCTTATTTTGGAGCAAAATAAAGAAATTTTCATTTTTTATGGCACAAAGGTATGCATTCTTTTTATTTTCGGGCAAAAAGGCAGAAATTCCCCGTATTTTGGAGCAAAATTGCAGAAATTCCCCTAATTGTGGGGCAAAAATGCAGAAATTCCCTATATGTTAAGGCAAAAAGACAGAAATATCCCTTGTTTTGGGGCAAAATTGCAGAAATTTCAGTTATTTTGGGGCAAAATTGCAGAAATTTCACTTATTTCAGAAAAAAAGAGATATTTTCTTATTTTTGGTCAAAAAGGTAGAAATTTCTTTTATTTTGGTACAAAATTGCAGAAATTTTTCTTATTTTGGGGCAAAAAGGCAGTAATTTCCCATATTTTGGCCAAAAATGCAAAAATTCCCTTTATATTGAGGTAAAAAAGCTGAAATTCCCCTTATTTGGGGGCAAAAAAGGCATAAATTTCCCTTACTTTGGGGCACAATTGCAGACATTTCACTTATTTCAGGGTAATAAGTCAGAAATTTTCCTTATTGTGGGGCAAAAAAGACAGAAATTCCCTTTGTTTTGGGGGAAAAAGACAGAAATTCCACTTATTTAGAGGCAAAAGCAGAAATTCCCCTTATTTTGGAGCAAAAATTAAGAAATTTCCATTTTTTTTATGGCAAAAAGGTATGCATTCTTCTTATTTTCAGGCAAAAAGGAAGAAATTCCCCGTATTTTAAAGAAAATTGTAGAAATTTCCCTAATTGTTGGGTAAAAAGACAGAAATTCTCCTTATTTTGGGGCAAAAGACAGAAATTCTACTTATTTTGGGGCAAAATTCCAGAAATTTCCCTTATTTTGAGGCAAAATTGCAGAAATTTCACTTATTTCAGAAAAAAAGCAAAAATTTTCTTATTTTGGGGCAAAAATGCAGAAATTTCCCATATTTTGCGGCAAAAATGCAGAAATTCCCCATATTTTGAGGTAAAATGGTGAAATTCCCCTTATTTCGGGGCAAAAAGGCAGAAATTTCCCTTATTTTGGGGCACAATTGCAGACATTTCACTTATTTCACGGTAATAAGTCAGAAATTTTTCTTATTGTGGGGCAAAAAAGACAGAAATTCTATTTGTTTTTGGGAAAAAGAAAGAAGTTCCACTTATTTAGAGGCAAAAAAGCAGAAATTCCCCCTTTTTATGGCAAAAAAGTATGCATTCCTCTTATTTTTGGGCAAAATGGCAGAAATTCTTCGTATTTTGTAGCAAAATTTCAGAAATTCCCCTAATTGTGGGGCAAAAAGGCAGAAATTCCCTATATGTTGGGGCAAAAAGACAGAAATTCTCCTTATTTTGGGGCGAAACTTAGAAATTCCACTTATTTTTGGGCAAAATTTCAGAAATTGCCCTTATTTTGGGGCAAAATTGCAGAAATTTAACTTATTTTGGGGCAAAATTGCATAAATTTCACTTATTTCAGGGAAAAAAGGCAGAAATTTTTCTTATTTTGGGGCAAAAAGGCAGAAATGCCTAATATTTTGTGGCAAAAATGCAGAAATTACCCATATTTTGAGGTAAAAAGGCTGAAATTCCCTTTATTTGGGGACAAAAAGGCAAAAATTTCTCTTATTTTGTTGCAAAATTTCAGAAATTTCACTTATTTCAGAGTAATAAGTCAGAAATTTTTCTTATTTTGGGGCAAAAAAGACAGGAATTCCCTTTGTTTTTGGGGAAAAAGACAGAAATTCCACTTATTTAGAGGCAAAAAAGCAGAAATTCCCCTTATTTTGGAGCAAAAATGAAGAAATTTCCCTTTTTTATGGCAAAAAGTTATGTATTCTTCTTATTTTCAGGCAAAAAGGCAGAAATTCCCCGTATTTTAAAGCAAAATTGTAGAAATTTCCCTAATTGTGGGGCAAAAAGACAGAAATTCTCCTTATTTTAGGGCAAAAGACAGAAATTTCAATTATTTTGGGGCAAAATTGCAGAAATTTTACTTATTTCAGAAAAAAAGCAAAAATTTTCTTATTTTGGGGCAAAAATGCAGAAATTTCCCATATTTTGCAGCAGAAATGCAGAAATTCACCTTAATTTGAGGTTAAAAGGCTGAATTTCCCCTTATTTGGGGGCAAAAAGGCAGAATTTTCCCTTATTTTGGGGCAAAATTGCAGAAATTTCACTTATTTCAGGGTAATAAGTCAGAAATTTTCCTTATTTTTGGGCAAAAAAGACACAAATTTCCTTTGTTTTGGGGGAAAAATACAGAAATTTTACTTATTTAGAGGCAAAAAAGTAGAAATTCCCCTTATTTTGGAGCAAAATTGCAGAAATTCCCCTAAATGTGGGCAAAAAAAGCAGAAATTCCCTATATATTGGGGCAAAAAGTCAGAAATTCTCATTATTTTGGGGCAAAACTCAGAAATTCCACTTATTTTCGGGGAAAATTCCAGAAATTTCACATATTTTGGGGCAAAATTGCAGAAATTTCACTTATTTTGGGGCAAAATTTCAGGAATTTCACTCATATCAAAAAAAATGCAGAAATTTTCTTATTTGTGGGCAAAAAGGCAGAAATTTCCCACATTTTGGGGCAAAAATACAGAAATTCCCCTTTTTTTATGTAAAAAGGATGAAATTCCCCTTATTTGGGGGCAAAAATGTAAGAAATTTCACTTATTTTGTGGCAAAAATGCAGAAATTCCCCTTATTTTGAGGTAAAAAGGCTGAAATTCCCCTTATTTGGGGCAAAAATGCAGAAATTTCCCTTATTTTGGGGCAAAATTGCAGAAATTTCACTTGTATCAGGGTAATACGTCAGAATTTTTCCTTATTTTGGGGCAAAAAAGACAGGAATTCCTTTTTTTTTGTGGGAAAAAGACAGAAATTCCACTTATTTAGAGGCAAAAAAGCAGAAATTCCCCTTATTTTGGAGCAATAATGAAGAAATTTCCTTTTTTTATGTCAAAAATGTATGCATTCTTCTTATTTTTGGGCAAAAAAAAATTCCCCATATTTTGTAGCAAAATTGCCGAAATTCCCCTAATTTTTACACAAAAAGGCAGAAATTCCCTATATGTTGGGGCAAAAAGACAGAAATTCTCCTTATTTTAGGGCAAAACTCAGAAATTTAACTTATTTTGGGGCAAAATTGCAGAAATTTCACTTATTTCATAGAAAAGCAGAAATTTTCTTATTTTGGAGCCAAAAGGCAGAAATTTCTTTTATTTTGTTACAAAATTGCAGAATTTTTTCTTATTTTGGGGCAAAAAGGCAGAAATTTCCCATATTTTGGGGCAAAAATGCAGAAATTTTTTTTTATTTTGAGTTAAAAGGCTGAAATTCCCCTTATTTGGGGGCAAAAAGGCAGAAATTTCCCTTATTTTGGGGCAAAATTGCAGAAATTTCACTTATTTTGGGGCAAAATTTCAGAAATTTCACTTATTTCAGGGAAAAAAGGCAGAAATTTTCCTTATTTTGGGGCAAAAACGCAGAAATTCCTAATATTTTGTGGCAAAAATGCAGAAATTCCCCTTATTTTGAGGTAAAAATGCTGAAATTCCCCTTATTTGGCGGTAAAAAGGCAGAATTTTTATTATTTTGGGGCAAAATTGCAGAAATTTCACTTATTTCAGGGTAATAAGTCAGAAATTTTCCTTATTTTTGGGCAAAAAAGACAGAAATTCCCTTTGTTTTGAGAGAAAAAGACAGAAATTCCACTTATTTAGAGGCAAAAAAGCAGAAATTCCCCTTATTTTGGAGCAATAATGAAGAAATTTCCTTTTTTATGGCAAAAATGTATGCATTCTTCTTATTTTTGGGCAAAAAGGCAGTAATTCCCCATATTTTGTAGCAAAATTGCAGAAATTCCCCTAATTGTGGGGCAAAAAAGCAGAAATTCCCTATATGTTGGGGCGAAATGACAGAAATTCTCCTTATTTTGGGGCAAAACTCAGAAATTCCACTTATTTTGGGGCAAAATTTCAGAAATTTCCCTTATTTTGGGGCAAAATTGCAGAAATTTCACTTATTTTGGGGCAAAATTGCAGAAATTTCACCTATTTCAGGGAAAAAAGGAAGAAATTTTCCTTATTTTGGGGCAAAAATGCAGAAATTCCTAATATTTTGTGGCAAAAATGCAAAAAATCTTTTTATTTTGAGGTAAAAAGGCTGAAATTCCCTTTATTTGGGGGCAAAAAGGCAGAAATTTCCCTTATTTTGGGGCAAAATTGCAGAAATTTCACTTATTTCAGGGTAATAAGTCAGAATTTTTCCTTATTTTGGGGCAAACAAGACAGAAATTCCCTCTTTTTGGGGAAAAAGACAGAAATTCCACTTATTTAGAGGCAAAAAGCAGAAATACCCCTTATTTTGGAGCAAAATAAAGAAATTTTCATTTTTTATGGCACAAAGGTATGCATTCTTTTTATTTTCGGGCAAAAAGGCAGAAATTCCCCGTATTTTGGAGCAAAATTGCAGAAATTCCCCTAATTGTGGGGCAAAAATGCAGAAATTCCCTATATGTTAAGGCAAAAAGACAGAAATATCCCTTGTTTTGGGGCAAAATTGCAGAAATTTCAGTTATTTTGGGGCAAAATTGCAGAAATTTCACTTATTTCAGAAAAAAAGAGATATTTTCTTATTTTTGGTCAAAAAGGTAGAAATTTCTTTTATTTTGGTACAAAATTGCAGAAATTTTTCTTATTTTGGGGCAAAAAGGCAGTAATTTCCCATATTTTGGCCAAAAATGCAAAAATTCCCTTTATATTGAGGTAAAAAAGCTGAAATTCCCCTTATTTGGGGGCAAAAAAGGCATAAATTTCCCTTACTTTGGGGCACAATTGCAGACATTTCACTTATTTCAGGGTAATAAATCAGAAATTTTCCTTATTGTGGGGCAAAAAAGACAGAAATTCCCTTTGTTTTGGGGGAAAAAGACAGAAATTCCACTTATTTAGAGGCAAAAGCAGAAATTCCCCTTATTTTGGAGCAAAAATTAAGAAATTTCCATTTTTTTATGGCAAAAAGTTATGCATTCTTCTTATTTTCAGGCAAAAAGGCAGAAATTCCCCGTATTTTAAAGAAAATTGTAGAAATTTCCCTAATTGTGGGGTAAAAAGACAGAAATTCTCCTTATTTTGGGGCAAAAGACAGAAATTCTACTTATTTTGGGGCAAAATTCCAGAAATTTCCCTTATTTTGAGGCAAAATTGCAGAAATTTCACTTATTTCAGAAAAAAAGCAAAAATTTTCTTATTTTGGGGCAAAAATGCAGAAATTTCCCATATTTTGCGGCAAAAATGCAGAAATTCCCCATATTTTGAGGTAAAATGGTGAAATTCCCCTTATTTCGGGGCAAAAAGGCAGAAATTTCCCTTATTTTGGGGCACAATTGCAGACATTTCACTTATTTCACGGTAATAAGTCAGAAATTTTCCTTATTGTGGGGCAAAAAAGACAGAAATTCTATTTGTTTTTGGGAAAAAGAAAGAAGATCCACTTATTTAGAGGCAAAAAAGCAGAAATTCCCCCTTTTTATGGCAAAAAGGTATGCATTCCTCTTATTTTTGGGCAAAATGGCAGAAATTCTTCGTATTTTGTAGCAAAATTGCAGAAATTCCCCTAATTGTGGGGCAAAAAGGCAGAAATTCCCTATATGTTGGGGCAAAAAGACAGAAATTCTCCTTATTTTGGGGCGAAACTTAGAAATTCCACTTATTTTTGGGCAAAATTTCAGAAATTGCCCTTATTTTGGGGCAAAATTGCAGAAATTTAACTTATTTTGGGGCAAAATTGCATAAATTTCACTTATTTCAGGGAAAAAAGGCAGAAATTTTTCTTATTTTGGGGCAAAAAGGCAGAAATGCCTAATATTCTGTGGCAAAAATGCAGAAATTACCCATATTTTGAGGTAAAAAGGCTGAAATTCCCTTTATTTGGGGGCAAAAAGGCAGAAATTTCTCTAATTTTGGGGCAAAATTTCAGAAATTTCACTTATTTCAGAGTAATAAGTCAGAACTTTTTCTTATTTTGGGGCAAAAAAGACAGGAATTCCCTTTGTTTTTGGGGAAAAGAACAGAAATTCCACTTATTTAGAGGCAAAAAAGCAGAAATTCCCCTTATTTTGGAGCAAAAATGAAGAAATTTCCCTTTTTTATGGCAAAAAGTTAGGTATTCTTCTTATTTTTAGGCAAAAAGGCAGAAATCCCCCGTATTTTAAAGCAAAATTGTAGAAATTTCCCTAATTGTGGGGCAAAAAGACAGAAATTCTCCTTATTTTAGGGCAAAAGACAGAAATTTCAATTATTTTGGGGCAAAATTGCAGAAATTTTACTTATTTCAGAAAAAAAGCAAAAATTTTCTTATTTTGGGGCAAAAATGCAGAAATTTCCCATATTTTGCAGCAAAAATGCAGAAATTCACCTTAATTTGAGGTTAAAAGGCTGAATTTCCCCTTATTTGGGCGCAAAAAGGCAGAATTTTCCCTTATTTTGGGGCAAAATTGCAGAAATTTCACTTATTTCAGGGTAATAAGTCAGAAATTTTCCTTATTTTTGGGCAAAAAAGACACAAATTTCCTTTGTTTTGGGGGAAAAATACAGAAATTTCACTTATTTAGAGGCAAAAAAGTAGAAATTCCCCTTATTTTGGAGCAAAATTGCAGAAATTCCCCTAAATGTGGGCAAAAAAGCAGAAATTCCCTATATATTGGGGCAAAAAGTCAGAAATTTTCATTATTTTGGGGCAAAACTCAGAAATTCCACTTATTTTCGGGGAAAATTCCAGAAATTTCACATATTATGGGGCAAAATTGCAGAAATTTCACTTATTTTGGGGCAAGATTGCAGAAATTTCACTTATTACAGAAAAAAAAGCAGAAATTTTACTATTTTGTGGCAAAGAGGCAGAAATATCTTTTATTTTGGTACAAAATTGCAGAAATTTTTCTTATTTTGGGGCAAAAAGGAAGAAATTTCCCTTATTTTGGGCAAAAATGCAGAAATTCCCCTTCTTTTGAGGTAAAAAGGCTGAAATTCCCATTATTTGGGGGCAAAAAGAAAGAATTTTTTTTTATTTTGGGGCAAAATTGCAGAAATTTCACTTATTTCAGAGTAATAAGTCAGAATTTTTTTTTGGGCCAAAACAACAGGAATTACCTTTGTTTTGGGGGAAAAAGATAGAAATTCCACTTATTTAGAGGCAAAAAAGCAGAAATTCCCCTTATTTTGGAGCAAAATTGCAGAAATTCCCCTAATTGTGGGGCAAAAAGGCAGAAATTCCCTGTATGTTGGGGCAAAAAGATAGAAATTCTCCTTATTTTGGGGCAAAACTCAGAAATTCCACTTATTTTGGGGCAAAATTCCAGAAATTTCACTTATTTTGAGGCAAAATTGCAGAAATTTCACCTATTTCAGAAAAGAAGGAGAATTTTGCTTATTTGGGAGCAAAAAGGCAGAAATTTCTATTATTTTGGTACAAAATTGCAGAAATTTATCTTATTTTGGAGCAAAAAAAATATATTTCCCATATGTTGTGGCAAAAATACAGAAATTCCTCTTATTTTGAGGTAAAAAGGCTGAAATTCCTCTTATTTGGGGGCAAAGAGGCAGAAATTTCCTTTATTTTGGGGCAAAATTGCAGAAATTTCACTTATTTCATCGTAATAAGTCAGAAATTTTCTTTATTTTGGGGCAAAAAAGACAGAAATTCCCTTTGTTTTGGAGGAAAAAAAACAGAAATTCCACTTGTTTAGAGGCAAAAAAGCAGAAATTCCCCTTATTTTGGAGCACAAATGAAGAAATTTCCCTTTTTTTATGGCAAAAAGGTATGCATTTTTCTTATTTTTGGGGAAAAAGGAAGAAATTCTTTGTATTTTGGAGCAAAATTGCAGAAATTTCCCTAATTGTGGGGCAAAAAGGCAGAAATTCCCTATATGTTGGGCAAAAAGACAGAAATTCTCTTTATTTTGGTGCAAAACTCAGAAATTCCACTTATTTTGGGGCAAAATTCCAGAAATTTCCCTTATTTTGGGGCAAAATTGCAGAAATTTCATTTATTTTGGGGCAAAATTGCAGAAATTTCACTTATTTCAGAGAAAAAGGGCAGAAAATTTCCTTATTTTGGGGCAAAAAGGCAGAAATTCTTATATTTTGTGGCAAAACTGCAGAAATTCCCCTTATTTTGAGGTAAAAAGGCTGAAATTCCCCTTATTTGGGAGCAAAAAGGCAGAAATTTCCCTTATTTTGGGGCAAAATTTCAGAAATTTCACTTACTTCAGCGTAATAAGTCAGAAATTTCCTTATTTTGGTGCAAAAAAGACAGAAATTCCCTTTGTTTTGGGGAAAAAAGAAAAAATTCCACTTATTTGGAGGCAAAAATGCAGAAATTCCCCTTATTTTGGAGCATAAATGAAAAAAATTTCCCTTTTTTTATCGCAAAAAGGTATGCATTCTTCTTATTTTCGGGCAAAAAGGCAGAAATTCCTCGTATTTTGGAGCAAAATTGCAGAAATTCCCCTAATTGTGGGGCAAAAAGGCGGAAATTTCCTATATGTTGGGGCAAAAAGACAAAAATTCTGCTTATTTTGGGGAAAAACTCAGAAATTCCACTTATTTTGGGGCAAAATTTCAGAAATTTCCCTTATTTTGGGGCAAAATTGCAGAAATTTCACTTATTTTGGGGCAAAATTGCAGAAATTTCACCTATTTCAGGGAAAAAAGGAAAAAATTTTCCTTATTTTGGGGCAAAAATGCAGAAATTCCTAATATTTTGTGGCAAAAATTCTTTTTATTTTGAGGTAAAATGCTGAAATTCCCTTTATTTGGGGGCAAAAAGGCAGAAATTTCCCTTATTTTGGGGCAAAATTGCAGAAATTTCACTTATTTCAGGGTAATAAGTCAGAATTTTTCCTTATTTTGGGGCAAACAAGACAGAAATTCCCTCTTTTGGGGGAAAAAGACAGAAATTCCACTTATTTAGAGGCAAAAAGCAGAAATACCCCTTATTTTTGAGCAAAATAAAGAAATTTTTATTTTTCATGGCACAAAGGTATGCATTCTTTTTATTTTCGGGCAAAAAGGCAGAAATTCCCCGTATTTTGGAGCAAAATTGCAGAAATTCCCCTAATTGTGGGGCAAAAATGCAGAAATTCCCTATATGTTAAGGCAAAAAGACAGAAATATCCCTTGTTTTGGGGCAAAATTGCAGAAATTTCAGTTATTTTGGGGCAAAATTGCAGAAATTTCACTTATTTCAGAAAAAAAGAGATATTTTCTTATTTTTGGTCAAAAAGGTAGAAATTTCTTTTTTTTTGGTACAAAATTGCAGAAATTTTTCTTATTTTGGGGCAAAAAGGCAGTAATTTCCCATATTTTGGCCAAAAATGCAAAAATTCCCTTTATATTGAGGTAAAAAAGCTGAAATTCCCCTTATTTGGGGGCAAAAAAGGCATAAATTTCCCTTACTTTGGGGCACAATTGCAGACATTTCACTTATTTCAGGGTAATAAGTCAGAAATTTTCCTTATTGTGGGGCAAAAAAGACAGAAATTCCCTTTGTTTTGGGGGAAAAAGACAGAAATTCCACTTATTTAGAGGCAAAAGCAGAAATTCCCCTTATTTTGGAGCAAAAATTAAGAAATTTCCATTTTTTTATGGCAAAAAGGTATGCATTCTTCTTATTTTCAGGCAAAAAGGAAGAAATTCCCCGTATTTTAAAGAAAATTGTAGAAATTTCCCTAATTGTTGGGTAAAAAGACAGAAATTCTCCTTATTTTGGGGCAAAAGACAGAAATTCTACTTATTTTGGGGCAAAATTCCAGAAATTTCCCTTATTTTGAGGCAAAATTGCAGAAATTTCACTTATTTCAGAAGAAAAGCAAAAATTTTCTTATTTTGGGGCAAAAATGCAGAAATTTCCCATATTTTGCGGCAAAAATGCAGAAATTCCCCATATTTTGAGGTAAAATGGTGAAATTCCCCTTATTTCGGGGCAAAAAGGCAGAAATTTCCCTTATTTTGGGGCACAATTGCAGACATTTCACTTATTTCACGGTAATAAGTCAGAAATTTTTCTTATTGTGGGGCAAAAAAGACAGAAATTCTATTTGTTTTTGGGAAAAAGAAAGAAGATCCACTTATTTAGAGGCAAAAAAGCAGAAATTCCCCCTTTTTATGGCAAAAAAGTATGCATTCCTCTTATTTTTGGGCAAAATGGCAGAAATTCTTCGTATTTTGTAGCAAAATTGCAGAAATTCCCCTAATTGTGGGGCAAAAAGGCAGAAATTCCCTATATGTTGGGGCAAAAAGACAGAAATTCTCCTTATTTTGGGGCGAAACTTAGAAATTCCACTTATTTTTGGGCAAAATTTCAGAAATTGCCCTTATTTTGGGGCAAAATTGCAGAAATTTAACTTATTTTGGGGCAAAATTGCATAAATTTCACTTATTTCAGGGAAAAAAGGCAGAAATTTTTCTTATTTTGGGGCAAAAAGGCAGAAATGCCTAATATTCTGTGGCAAAAATGCAGAAATTACCCATATTTTGAGGTAAAAAGGCTGAAATTCCCTTTATTTGGGGGCAAAAAGGCAGAAATTTCTCTTATTTTGGGGCAAAATTTCAGAAATTTCACTTATTTCAGAGTAATAAGTCAGAACTTTTTCTTATTTTGGGGCAAAAAAGACAGGAATTCCTTTTGTTTTTGGGGAAAAGAACAGAAATTCCACTTATTTAGAGGCAAAAAAGCAGAAATTCCCCTTATTTTGGAGCAAAAATGAAGAAATTTCCCTTTTTTATGGCAAAAAGTTATGTATTCTTCTTATTTTTAGGCAAAAAGGCAGAAATCCCCCGTATTTTAAAGCAAAATTGTAGAAATTTCCCTAATTGTGGGGCAAAAAGACAGAAATTCTCCTTATTTTAGGGCAAAAGACAGAAATTTCAATTATTTTGGGGCAAAATTGCAGAAATTTTACTTATTTCAGAAAAAAAGCAAAAATTTTCTTATTTTGGGGCAAAAATGCAGAAATTTCCCATATTTTGCAGCAAAAATGCAGAAATTCACCTTAATTTGAGGTTAAAAGGCTGAATTTCCCCTTATTTGGGGGCAAAAAGGAAGAATTTACCCTTATTTTGGGGCAAAATTGCAGAAATTTCACTTATTTCAGGGTAATAAGTCAGAAATTTTCCTTATTTTTGGGCAAAAAAGACACAAATTTCCTTTGTTTTGGGGGAAAAATACAGAAATTTCACTTATTTAGAGGCAAAAAAGTAGAAATTCCCCTTATTTTGGAGCAAAATTGCAGAAATTCCCCTAAATGTGGGCAAAAAAGAAGAAATTCCCTATATATTGGGGCAAAAAGTCAGAAATTTTCATTATTTTGGGGCAAAACTCAGAAATTCCACTTATTTTCGGGGAAAATTCCAGAAATTTCACATATTATGGGGCAAAATTGCAGAAATTTCACTTATTTTGGGGCAAGATTGCAGAAATTTCACTTATTACAGAAAAAAAAGCAGAAATTTTACTATTTTGTGGCAAAGAGGCAGAAATTTCTTTTATTTTGGTAAAAAATTGCAGAAATTTTTCTTATTTTGGGGCAAAAAGGAAGAAATTTCCCTTATTTTGGGCAAAAATGCAGAAATTCCCCTTCTTTTGAGGTAAAAAGGCTGAAATTCCCATTATATGGGGGCAAAAAGAAAGAAATTTTTTTTATTTTGGGGCAAAATTGCAGAAATTTCACTTATTTCAGAGTAATAAGTCAGAATTCTTTTTTTTGGGCCAAAACAACAGGAATTACCTTTGTTTTGGGGGAAAAAGATAGAAATTCCACTTATTTAGAGGCAAAAAAGCAGAAATTCCCCTTATTTTGGAGCAAAATTGCAGAAATTCCCCTAATTGTGGGGCAAAAAGGCAGAAATTCCCTGTATGTTGGGGCAAAAAGATAGAAATTCTCCTTATTTTGGGGCAAAACTCAGAAATTCCACTTATTTTGGGGCAAAATTCCAGAAATTTCACTTATTTTGAGGCAAAATTGCAGAAATTTCACCTATTTCAGAAAAGAAGGAGAATTTTTCTTATTTGGGAGCAAAAAGGCAGAAATTTCTATTATTTTGGTACAAAATTGCAGAAATTTATCTTATTTTGGAGCACAAAAGAATATATTTTCCATATGTTGTGGCAAAAATACAGAAATTCCCCTTATTTTGAGGTAAAAAGGCTGAAATTCCTCTTATTTGGGGGCAAAGAGGCAGAAATTTCCTTTATTTTGGGGCAAAATCTCAGAAATTTCACTTATTTCATCGTAATAAGTCAGAAATTTTCTTTATTTTGGGGCAAAAAAGACAGAAATTCCCTTTGTTTTGGAGGAAAAAAACAGAAATTCCACTTGTTTAGAGGCAAAAAAGCAGAAATTCCCCTTATTTTGGAGCACAAATGAAGAAATTTCCCTTTTTTTATGGCAAAAAGGTATGCATTTTTCTTATTTTTGGGGAAAAAGGCAGAAATTCTTCGTATTTTGGAGCAAAATTGCAGAAATTTCCCTAATTGTGGGGCAAAAAGGCAGAAATTCCCTATATGTTGGGCAAATAGACAGAAATTCTCTTTATTTTGGTGCAAAACTCAGAAATTCCACTTATTTTGGGGCAAAATTCCAGAAATTTCCCTTATTTTGGGGCAAAATTGCAGAAATTTCATTTATTTTGGGGCAAAATTGCAGAAATTTCACTTATTTCAGAGAAAAAGGGCAGAAAATTTCCTTATTTTGGGGCAAAAAGGCAGAAATTCTTATATTTTGTGGCAAAACTGCAGAAATTCCCCTTATTTTGAGGTAAAAAGGCTGAAATTCCCCTTATTTGGGAGCAAAAAGGCAGAAATTTCCCTTATTTTGGGGCAAAATTTCAGAAATTTCACTTACTTCAGCGTAATAAGTCAAATTTCCTTATTTTGGTGCAAAAAAGACAGAAATTCCCTTTGTTTTGGGGAAAAAAGAAAAAATTCCACTTATTTGGAGGCAAAAATGCAGAAATTCCCCTTATTTTGGAGCATAAATGAAAAAAATTTCCCTTTTTTTATCGCAAAAAGGTATGCATTCTTCTTATTTTCGGGCAAAAAGGCAGAAATTCCTCGTATTTTGGAGCAAAATTGCAGAAATTCCCCTAATTGTGGGGCAAAAAGGCGGAAATTCCCTATATGTTGGGGCAAAAAGACAAAAATTCTGCTTATTTTGGGGAAAAACTCAGAAATTCCACTTATTTTGGGGCAAAATTTCAGAAATTTCCCTTATTTTGGGGCAAAATTGCAGAAATTTCACTTATTTTGGGGCAAAATTGCAGAAATTTCACCTATTTCAGGGAAAAAAGGAAGAAATTTTCCTTATTTTGGGGCAAAAATGCAGAAATTCCTAATATTTTGTGGCAAAAATGCAAAAAATCTTTTTATTTTGAGGTAAAAAGGCTGAAATTCCCTTTATTTGGGGGCAAAAAGGCAGAAATTTCCCTTATTTTGGGGCAAAATTGCAGAAATTTCACTTATTTCAGGGTAATAAGTCAAAATTTTTCCTTATTTTGGGGCAAACAAGACAGAAATTCCCTCTTTTGGGGGAAAAAGACAGAAATTCCACTTATTTAGAGGCAAAAAGCAGAAATACCCCTTATTTTGGAGCAAAATAAAGAAATTTTCATTTTTTATGGCACAAAGGTATGCATTCTTTTTATTTTCGGGCAAAAAGGCAGAAATTCCCCGTATTTTGGAGCAAAATTGCAGAAATTCCCCTAATTGTGGGGCAAAAATGCAGAAATTCCCTATATGTTAAGGCAAAAAGACAGAAATATCCCTTGTTTTGGGGCAAAATTGCAGAAATTTCAGTTATTTTGGGGCAAAATTGCAGAAATTTCACTTATTTCAGAAAAAAAGAGATATTTTCTTATTTTTGGTCAAAAAGGTAGAAATTTCTTTTATTTTGGTACAAAATTGCAGAAATTTTTCTTATTTTGGGGCAAAAAGGCAGTAATTTCCCATATTTTGGCCAAAAATGCAAAAATTCCCTTTATATTGAGGTAAAAAAGCTGAAATTCCCCTTATTTGGGGGCAAAAAAGGCATAAATTTCCCTTACTTTGGGGCACAATTGCAGACATTTCACTTATTTCAGGGTAATAAGTCAGAAATTTTCCTTATTGTGGGGCAAAAAAGACAGAAATTCCCTTTGTTTTGGGGGAAAAAGACAGAAATTCCACTTATTTAGAGGCAAAAGCAGAAATTCCCCTTATTTTGGAGCAAAAATTAAGAAATTTCCATTTTTTTATGGCAAAAAGGTATGCATTCTTCTTATTTTCAGGCAAAAAGGCAGAAATTCCCCGTATTTTAAAGAAAATTGTAGAAATTTCCCTAATTGTGTGGTAAAAAGACAGAAATTCTCCTTATTTTGGGGCAAAATTCCAGAAATTTCCCTTATTTTGAGGCAAAATTGCAGAAATTTCACTTATTTCAGAAAAAAAGCAAAAATTTTCTTATTTTGGGGCAAAAATGCAGAAATTTCCCATATTTTGCGGCAAAAAAGCAGAAATTCCCCATATTTTGAGGTAAAATGGTGAAATTCCCCTTTTTTCGGGGCAAAAACGCAGAAATTTCCCTTATTTTGGGGCACAATTGCAGACATTTCACTTATTTCACGGTAATAAGTCAGAAATTTTCCTTATTGTGGGGCAAAAGAGACAGAAATTCTATTTGTTTTTGGGAAAAAGAAAGAAGTTCCACTTATTTAGAGGCAAAAAAGCAGAAATTCCCCCTTTTTATGGCAAAAAGGTATGCATTCCTCTTATTTTTGGGCAAAATGGCAGAAATTCTTCGTATTTTGTAGCAAAATTGCAGAAATTCCCCTAATTGTGGGGCAAAAAGGCAGAAATTCCCTATATGTTGGGGCAAAAAGACAGAAATTCTCCTTATTTTGGGGCGAAACTTAGAAATTCCACTTATTTTTGGGCAAAATTTCAGAAATTGCCCTTATTTTGGGGCAAAATTGCAGAAATTTAACTTATTTTGGGGCAAAATTGCATAAATTTCACTTATTTCAGGGAAAAAAGGCAGAAATTTTTCTTATTTTGGGGCAAAAAGGCAGAAATGCCTAATATTTTGTGGCAAAAATGCAGAAATTACCCATATTTTGAGGTAAAAAGGCTGAAATTCCCTTTATTTGGGGGCAAAAAGGCAAAAATTTCTCTTATTTTGGGGCAAAATTTCAGAAATTTCACTTATTTCAGAGTAATAAGTCAGAAATTTTTCTTATTTTGGGGCAAAAAAGACAGGAATTCCCTTTGTTTTTGGGGAAAAAGACAGAAATTCCACTTATTTAGAGGCAATAAAGCAGAAATTCCCCTTATTTTGGAGCAAAAATGAAGAAATTTCCCTTTTTTATGGCAAAAAGTTATGTATTCTTCTTATTTTCAGGCAAAAAGGCAGAAATTCCCCGTATTTTAAAGCAAAATTGTAGAAATTTCCCTAATTGTGGGGCAAAAAGACAGAAATTCTCCTTATTTTAGGGCAAAAGACAGAAATTTCAATTATTTTGGGGCAAAATTGCAGAAATTTTACTTATTTCAGAAAAAAAGCAAAAATTTTCTTATTTTGGGGCAAAAATGCAGAAATTTCCCATATTTTGCAGCAAAATTGCAGAAATTCACCTTAATTTGGGGTTAAAAGGCTGAATTTCCCCTTATTTGGGGGCAAAAAGGCAGAATTTTCCCTTATTTTGGGGCAAAATTGCAGAAATTTCACTTATTTCAGGGTAATAAGTCAGAAATTTTCCTTATTTTTGGGCAAAAAAGACACAAATTTCCTTTGTTTTGGGGGAAAAATACAGAAATTTCACTTATTTAGAGGCAAAAAAGTAGAAATTCCCCTTATTTTGGAGCAAAATTGCAGAAATTCCCCTAAATGTGGGCAAAAAAGCAGAAATTCCCTAAATATTGGGGCAAAAAGTCAGAAATTCTCATTATTTTGGGGCAAAACTCAGAAATTCCACTTATTTTCGGGGAAAATTCCAGAAATTTCACATATTTTGGGGCAAAATTGCAGAAATTTCACTTATTTTGGGGCAAGATTGCAGAAATTTCACTTATTACAGAAAAAAAAAGCAGAAATTTTACTATTTTGTGGCAAAGAGGCAGAAATTTCTTTTATTTTGGTACAAATTTGCAGAAATTTTTTTTTATTTTGGGGCAAAAAGGAAGTAATTTCCCTTATTTTGGGCAAAAATGCAGAAATTCCCCTTCTTTTGAGGTAAAAAGGCTGAAATTCCCATTATTTGGGGGCAAAAAGAAAGAAATTTTTTTTATTTTGGGGCAAAATTGCAGAAATTTCACTTATTTCAGAGTAATAAGTCAGAATTTTTTTTTTTTTTGGGCTAAAACAACAGGAATTACCTTTGTTTTGGGGGAAAAAGATAGAAATTCCACTTATTTAGAGGCAAAAAAGCAGAAATTCCCCTTATTTTGGAGCAAAATTGCAGAAATTCCCCTAATTGTGGGGCAAAAAGGCAGAAATTCCCTGTATGTTGGGGCAAAAAGATAGAAATTCTCCTTATTTTGGGGCAAAACTCAGAAATTCCACTTATTTTGGGGCAAAATTCCAGAAATTTCACTTATTTTGAGGCAAAATTGCAGAAATTTCACTTATTTCAGAAAAGAAGGAGAAATTTTCTTATTTGGGAGCAAAAAGGCAGAAATTTCTATTATTTTGGTACAAAATTGCAGAAATTTATCTTATTTTGGAGCAAAAAAGAATATATTTCCCATATGTTGTGGCAAAAATACAGAAATTCCCCTTATTTTGAGGTAAAAAGGCTGAAATTCCTCTTATTTGGGGGCAAAGAGGCAGAAATTTCCTTTATTTTGGGGCAAAATTGCAGAAATTTCACTTATTTCATAGTAATAAGTCAGAAATTTTCTTTATTTTGGGGCAAAAAAGACAGAAATTCCCTTTGTTTTGGAGGAAAAAAACAGAAATTCCACTTGTTTAGAGGCAAAAAAGCAGAAATTCCCCTTATTTTGGAGCACAAATGAAGAAATTTCCCTTTTTTTATGGCAAAAAGGTATGCATTTTTCTTATTTTTGGGGAAAAAGGTAGAAATTCTTCGTATTTTGGAGCAAAATTGCAGAAATTTCCCTAATTGTGGGGCAAAAAGGCAGAAATTCCCTATATGTTGGGCAAAAAGACAGAAATTCTCTTTATTTTGGTGCAAAACTCAGAAATTCCACTTATTTTGGGGCAAAATTCCAGAAATTTCCCTTATTTTGGGGCAAAATTGCAGAAATTTCATTTATTTTGGGGCAAAATTGCAGAAATTTCACTTATTTCAGAGAAAAAGGGCAGAAAATTTCCTTATTTTGGGGCAAAAAGGCAGAAATTCTTATATTTTGTGGCAAAACTGCAGAAATTCCCCTTATTTTGAGGTAAAAAGGCTGAAATTCCTCTTATTTGGGAGCAAAAAGGCAGAAATTTCCCTTATTTTGGGGCAAAATTTCAGAAATTTCACTTACTTCAGCGTAATAAGTCAGAAATTTCCTTATTTTGGTGCAAAAAAGACAGAAATTCCCTTTGTTTTGGGGAAAAAAGAAAAAATTCCACTTATTTGGAGGCAAAAATGCAGAAATTCCCCTTATTTTGGAGCATAAATGAAAAAAATTTCCCTTTTTTTATCGCAAAAAGGTATGCATTCTTCTTATTTTCGGGCAAAAAGGCAGAAATTCCTCGTATTTTGGAGCAAAATTGCAGAAATTCCCCTAATTGTGGGGCAAAAAGGCGGAAATTCCCTATATGTTGGGGCAAAAAGACAAAAATTCTGCTTATTTTGGGGAAAAACTCAGAAATTCCACTTATTTTGGGGCAAAATTTCAGAAATTTCCCTTATTTTGGGGCAAAATTGCAGAAATTTCACTTATTTTGGGGCAAAATTGCAGAAATTTCACCTATTTCAGGGAAAAAAGGAAGAAATTTTCCTTATTTTGGGGCAAAAATGCAGAAATTCCTAATATTTTGTGGCAAAAATGCAAAATATCTTTTTATTTTGAGGTAAAAAGGCTGAAATTCCCTTTATTTGGGAACAAAAAGGCAGAAATTTCCCTTATTTTGGGGCAAAATTGCAGAAATTTCACTTATTTCATGGTAATAAGTCAGAATTTTTCCTTATTTTGGGGCAAACAAGACAGAAATTCCCTCTTTTTGGGGAAAAAGACAGAAATTCCACTTATTTAGAGGCAAAAAAGCAGAAATTCCCCTTATTTTGGAGCACAAATGAAGAAATTTCCCTTTTTTATGGCAAAAAGGTATGCATTTTTCTTATTTTTGGGGAAAAAGGTAGAAATTCTTCGTATTTTGGAGCAAAATTGCAGAAATTTCCCTAATTGTGGGGCAAAAAGGCAGAAATTCCCTATATGTTGGGCAAAAAGACAGAAATTCTCTTTATTTTGGTGCAAAACTCAGAAATTCCACTTATTTTGGGGCAAAATTCCAGAAATTTCCCTTATTTTGGGGCAAAATTGCAGAAATTTCATTTATTTTGGGGCAAAATTGCAGAAATTTCACTTATTTCAGAGAAAAAGGGCAGAAAATTTCCTTATTTTGGGGCAAAAAGGCAGAAATTCTTATATTTTGTGGCAAAACTGCAGAAATTCCCCTTATTTTGAGGTAAAAAGGCTGAAATTCCTCTTATTTGGGAGCAAAAAGGCAGAAATTTCCCTTATTTTGGGGCAAAATTTCAGAAATTTCACTTACTTCAGCGTAATAAGTCAGAAATTTCCTTATTTTGGTGCAAAAAAGACAGAAATTCCCTTTGTTTTGGGGAAAAAAGAAAAAATTCCACTTATTTGGAGGCAAAAATGCAGAAATTCCCCTTATTTTGGAGCATAAATGAAAAAAATTTCCCTTTTTTTATCGCAAAAAGGTATGCATTCTTCTTATTTTCGGGCAAAAAGGCAGAAATTCCTCGTATTTTGGAGCAAAATTGCAGAAATTCCCCTAATTGTGGGGCAAAAAGGCGGAAATTCCCTATATGTTGGGGCAAAAAGACAAAAATTCTGCTTATTTTGGGGAAAAACTCAGAAATTCCACTTATTTTGGGGCAAAATTTCAGAAATTTCCCTTATTTTGGGGCAAAATTGCAGAAATTTCACTTATTTTGGGGCAAAATTGCAGAAATTTCACCTATTTCAGGGAAAAAAGGAAGAAATTTTCCTTATTTTGGGGCAAAAATGCAGAAATTCCTAATATTTTGTGGCAAAAATGCAAAAAATCTTTTTATTTTGAGGTAAAAAGGCTGAAATTCCCTTTATTTGGGAACAAAAAGGCAGAAATTTCCCTTATTTTGGGGCAAAATTGCAGAAATTTCACTTATTTCATGGTAATAAGTCAGAATTTTTCCTTATTTTGGGGCAAACAAGACAGAAATTCCCTCTTTTTGGGGAAAAAGACAGAAATTCCACTTATTTAGAGGCAAAAAGCAGAAATACCCCTTATTTTGGAGCAAAATAAAGAAATTTTCATTTTTTATGGCACAAAGGTATGCATTCTTTTTATTTTCGGGCAAAAAGGCAGAAATTCCCCGTATTTTGGAGCAAAATTGCAGAAATTCCCCTAATTGTGGGGCAAAAATGCAGAAATTCCCTATATGTTAAGGCAAAAAGACAGAAATATCCCTTGTTTTGGGGCAAAATTGCAGAAATTTCAGTTATTTTGGGGCAAAATTGCAGAAATTTCACTTATTTCAGAAAAAAAGAGATATTTTCTTATTTTTGGTCAAAAAGGTAGAAATTTCTTTTATTTTGGTACAAAATTGCAGAAATTTTTCTTATTTTGGGGCAAAAAGGCAGTAATTTCCCATATTTTGGCCAAAAATGCAAAAATTCCCTTTATATTGAGGTAAAAAAGCTGAAATTCCCCTTATTTGGGGGCAAAAAAGGCATAAATTTCCCTTACTTTGGGGCACAATTGCAGACATTTCACTTATTTCAGGGTAATAAGTCAGAAATTTTCCTTATTGTGGGGCAAAAAAGACAGAAATTCCCTTTGTTTTGGGGGAAAAAGACAGAAATTCCACTTATTTAGAGGCAAAAGCAGAAATTCCCCTTATTTTGGAGCAAAAATTAAGAAATTTCCATTTTTTTTATGGCAAAAAGGTATGCATTCTTCTTATTTTCAGGCAAAAAGGAAGAAATTCCCCGTATTTTAAAGAAAATTGTAGAAATTTCCCTAATTGTTGGGTAAAAAGACAGAAATTCTCCTTATTTTGGGGCAAAAGACAGAAATTCTACTTATTTTGGGGCAAAATTCCAGAAATTTCCCTTATTTTGAGGCAAAATTGCAGAAATTTCACTTATTTCAGAAAAAAAGCAAAAATTTTCTTATTTTGGGGCAAAAATGCAGAAATTTCCCATATTTTGCGGCAAAAATGCAGAAATTCCCCATATTTTGAGGTAAAATGGTGAAATTCCCCTTATTTCGGGGCAAAAAGGCAGAAATTTCCCTTATTTTGGGGCACAATTGCAGACATTTCACTTATTTCACGGTAATAAGTCAGAAATTTTTCTTATTGTGGGGCAAAAAAGACAGAAATTCTATTTGTTTTTGGGAAAAAGAAAGAAGTTCCACTTATTTAGAGGCAAAAAAGCAGAAATTCCCCCTTTTTATGGCAAAAAAGTATGCATTCCTCTTATTTTTGGGCAAAATGGCAGAAATTCTTCGTATTTTGTAGCAAAATTTCAGAAATTCCCCTAATTGTGGGGCAAAAAGGCAGAAATTCCCTATATGTTGGGGCAAAAAGACAGAAATTCTCCTTATTTTGGGGCGAAACTTAGAAATTCCACTTATTTTTGGGCAAAATTTCAGAAATTGCCCTTATTTTGGGGCAAAATTGCAGAAATTTAACTTATTTTGGGGCAAAATTGCATAAATTTCACTTATTTCAGGGAAAAAAGGCAGAAATTTTTCTTATTTTGGGGCAAAAAGGCAGAAATGCCTAATATTTTGTGGCAAAAATGCAGAAATTACCCATATTTTGAGGTAAAAAGGCTGAAATTCCCTTTATTTGGGGACAAAAAGGCAAAAATTTCTCTTATTTTGTTGCAAAATTTCAGAAATTTCACTTATTTCAGAGTAATAAGTCAGAAATTTTTCTTATTTTGGGGCAAAAAAGACAGGAATTCCCTTTGTTTTTGGGGAAAAAGACAGAAATTCCACTTATTTAGAGGCAAAAAAGCAGAAATTCCCCTTATTTTGGAGCAAAAATGAAGAAATTTCCCTTTTTTATGGCAAAAAGTTATGTATTCTTCTTATTTTCAGGCAAAAAGGCAGAAATTCCCCGTATTTTAAAGCAAAATTGTAGAAATTTCCCTAATTGTGGGGCAAAAAGACAGAAATTCTCCTTATTTTAGGGCAAAAGACAGAAATTTCAATTATTTTGGGGCAAAATTGCAGAAATTTTACTTATTTCAGAAAAAAAGCAAAAATTTTCTTATTTTGGGGCAAAAATGCAGAAATTTCCCATATTTTGCAGCAGAAATGCAGAAATTCACCTTAATTTGAGGTTAAAAGGCTGAATTTCCCCTTATTTGGGGGCAAAAAGGCAGAATTTTCCCTTATTTTGGGGCAAAATTGCAGAAATTTCACTTATTTCAGGGTAATAAGTCAGAAATTTTCCTTATTTTTGGGCAAAAAAGACACAAATTTCCTTTGTTTTGGGGGAAAAATACAGAAATTTTACTTATTTAGAGGCAAAAAAGTAGAAATTCCCCTTATTTTGGAGCAAAATTGCAGAAATTCCCCTAAATGTGGGCAAAAAAAGCAGAAATTCCCTATATATTGGGGCAAAAAGTCAGAAATTCTCATTATTTTGGGGCAAAACTCAGAAATTCCACTTATTTTCGGGGAAAATTCCAGAAATTTCACATATTTTGGGGCAAAATTGCAGAAATTTCACTTATTTTGGGGCAAAATTTCAGGAATTTCACTCATATCAAAAAAAATGCAGAAATTTTCTTATTTGTGGGCAAAAAGGCAGAAATTTCCCACATTTTGGGGCAAAAATACAGAAATTCCCCTTTTTTTATGTAAAAAGGATGAAATTCCCCTTATTTGGGGGCAAAAATGTAAGAAATTTCACTTATTTTGTGGCAAAAATGCAGAAATTCCCCTTATTTTGAGGTAAAAAGGCTGAAATTCCCCTTATTTGGGGCAAAAATGCAGAAATTTCCCTTATTTTGGGGCAAAATTGCAGAAATTTCACTTGTATCAGGGTAATACGTCAGAATTTTTCCTTATTTTGGGGCAAAAAAGACAGGAATTCCTTTTTTTTTTGTGGGAAAAAGACAGAAATTCCACTTATTTAGAGGCAAAAAAGCAGAAATTCCCCTTATTTTGGAGCAATAATGAAGAAATTTCCTTTTTTTATGTCAAAAATGTATGCATTCTTCTTATTTTTGGGCAAAAAAAAATTCCCCATATTTTGTAGCAAAATTGCCGAAATTCCCCTAATTTTTACACAAAAAGGCAGAAATTCCCTATATGTTGGGGCAAAAAGACAGAAATTCTCCTTATTTTAGGGCAAAACTCAGAAATTTAACTTATTTTGGGGCAAAATTGCAGAAATTTCACTTATTTCATAGAAAAGCAGAAATTTTCTTATTTTGGAGCCAAAAGGCAGAAATTTCTTTTATTTTGTTACAAAATTGCAGAATTTTTTCTTATTTTGGGGCAAAAAGGCAGAAATTTCCCATATTTTGGGGCAAAAATGCAGAAATTTTTTTTTATTTTGAGTTAAAAGGCTGAAATTCCCCTTATTTGGGGGCAAAAAGGCAGAAATTTCCCTTATTTTGGGGCAAAATTGCAGAAATTTCACTTATTTTGGGGCAAAATTTCAGAAATTTCACTTATTTCAGGGAAAAAAGGCAGAAATTTTCCTTATTTTGGGGCAAAAACGCAGAAATTCCTAATATTTTGTGGCAAAAATGCAGAAATTCCCCTTATTTTGAGGTAAAAATGCTGAAATTCCCCTTATTTGGCGGTAAAAAGGCAGAATTTTTATTATTTTGGGGCAAAATTGCAGAAATTTCACTTATTTCAGGGTAATAAGTCAGAAATTTTCCTTATTTTTGGGCAAAAAAGACAGAAATTCCCTTTGTTTTGAGAGAAAAAGACAGAAATTCCACTTATTTAGAGGCAAAAAAGCAGAAATTCCCCTTATTTTGGAGCAATAATGAAGAAATTTCCTTTTTTATGGCAAAAATGTATGCATTCTTCTTATTTTTGGGCAAAAAGGCAGTAATTCCCCATATTTTGTAGCAAAATTGCAGAAATTCCCCTAATTGTGGGGCAAAAAAGCAGAAATTCCCTATATGTTGGGGCGAAATGACAGAAATTCTCCTTATTTTGGGGCAAAACTCAGAAATTCCACTTATTTTGGGGCAAAATTACAGAAATTTCTCTTATTTTGGGGCAAAATTGCAGAAATTTCACTTATTTTGGGGCAAAATTGCATAAATTTCACTTATTTCAGGGAAAAAGGGCAGAAATTTTCCTTTTTTTGGTGCAAAAACGCAGAAATTCCTAATATTTTTTGGCAAAAATGCAGAAATTCCGCTTATTTTGAGGTAAAAAGTCTAAAATTCCCCTATTTGTGGGCAAAAAGGCAGAATTTTCCCTTATTTTGGGGCAAAATTGCAGAAATTTCACTTATTTCAGGGTAATAAGTCAGAAATTTTCCTTATTTTTGGGCAAAAAAGACAGAAATTCCCTTTATTTTGGGAGGAAAAGACAGAAATTCCACTTATTTAGAGGCAAAAAAGCAGAAATTTCCCTTAATATGGAGCAAAAATGAAGAAATTTCCCTTTTTTATGGCAAAAAGTTATGCATTCTTCTTATTTTCGGGCAAAAAGGCAGAAATTCCCCGTATTTTGGAGCAAAATTGCAGAAATTCCCCTAATTGTGGGGTAAAAAAGAAGAAATTCCCTATATGTTGGGGCAAAAAGACAGAAATTCTCTTTATTTTAAGGCAAAACTCAGAAATTTCACTTATTTTGGGGCAAAATTGCAGAAATTTCACTTATTTCAGGAAAAAAAGCAGAAATTTTCTTATTTTGGGGCAAAAAGGCAGAAATTTCTTTTATTTTGGTACAAAATTGCAGAAATTTTTTTTATTTTGGGGCAAAAAAGCAGAAATTTCTCTTATTTTGGGGCAAATATGCAGAAATTCCCATTATTTTGAGGGAAAAAGTCTGAAATTCCCCTTATTTCGGGGCAAAAAGGCAGAAATTTCCTTTATTTTGGGGCAAAATTGCAGAAATTTCACTTATTTCAGGGTAATAATTCAGAAATTTTCCTTATTTTGGGGAAGAAATACAGAAATTCCCTTTGTTTTGAGGGAAAAAGACAGAAATTCCACTTATTTAGAGGCAAAAAAGCAGAAATTTTTCTTTATTTTGGGGCAAAATTGCAGAAATTTCACTTATTTTGGGGCAAAATTGCAGAAATTTCACTTATTTCAGAAAAAAAATGCACAAATTTTCTTATTTGGAGCCAAAAATGCAGAAATTTCCCTTATTTTGAGGTAAAAAGCCTGAAATTTCTCTTATTTGGGGGCAAAAAGAAAGAAATTTCACTTATTTTGGGGCAAAATTGCAGAAATTTCACTTATTTCAGGGCAAAAAGGCAGAAATTTTCCTTATTTTGGGGCAAAAAGGCAGAAATTCCTAATATTTTGTGACAAAAATGGAGAAATTCCCCTTATTTTGAGGTAAAAAGGCTGCAATTCCCCTTATTTGGGGGCAAAAAGGCAAAAATTTCTCTTATTTTGGGGCAAAATTGCATAAATTTCACTTATTTCAGGGAAAAAAGGCAGAAATTTTTCTTATTTTGGGGCAAAAAAGACAGAAATTCCCTTTGTTTTGGGGGAAAAAGACAAAAATTCCACTTATTTAGAGGCAAAAAACAGAAATTCCCCTTATTTTGTAGCAAAAATGAAGAAATTTCCGTTTTTTATGGTAAAAAGGTATGCATTCTTATTTTCGGGCAAAATGCAGAAATTCTCCGTATTTTGGAGCAAATTTGGAGAAATTTCCCTAACTGTGTGGCAAAAAGGCAGATATTCCCTATATGTTACGGCAAAAAGAAGAAATTCTCCTTATTTTGGGGCACAGCTCAGAAATTCCACTTATTTTGGGGCAAAATTCCAGAAATTTCCTTTATTTTGGGGCAAAATTGCAGAAATTTCATTTATTTTGGGGCAAAATTGCAGAAATTTAATTTATTTAAGGGAAAAAACG
The DNA here is from genome assembly GCF_963924665.1 of Micromys minutus. Classification (NCBI taxonomy): domain Eukaryota; kingdom Metazoa; phylum Chordata; class Mammalia; order Rodentia; family Muridae; genus Micromys; species Micromys minutus. Next base: position 24,165 of record NW_027667366.1, on the reverse strand, counting down.
CAGAAATTTTTTTTATTTTGGGGCAAATAGGCAGAAATTCTTATATTTTGTGGCAAAACTGCAGAAATTCTTCTTATTTTGAGGTAAAAAGGCTGAAATTCCCCTTATTTGGGAGCAAAAAGTAAGAAATTTCCCTTATTTTGGGGCAAAATTGCAGAAATTTCACTTACGTCAGCGTAATAAGTCAGGAATTTCCTTATTTTGGTGCAAAAAAGACAGAAATTCCCTTTGTTTTGGGGGAAAAAAAATTCCACTTATTTAGACGCAAAAATGCAGAAATTCCCCTTATTTTGGAGCAAAAATGAAGAAATTTCCCTTTTTTATCGCAAAAAGGTATGCATTCTTCTTATTTTCGGGAAAAAAAGCAGAAATTCCTCGTATTTTGGAGCAAAATTGCAGAAATTCCCATAATTGTGGGGCAAAAAAGCGGAAATTCCCTATATGTTGGGGCAAAAAGACAGAAATTTTCCTTATTTTGGGGCAAAACTCAGAAATTCCAATTATTTTGGGGCAAAATTGCAGAAATTTCACTTATTTCAGGAAAAAAAGCAGAAATTTTCTTATTTTGGGGCAAAAAGGCAGAAATTTCTTTTATTTTGGTACAAAATTGCAGAAATTTTTCTTATTTTGGGGCAAAAAGGCAGAAATTTCCCTTATTTTGGGCAAAAATTCAGAAATTCCACTTATTTTGAGGTAAAAAGGCTGAATTTCCCATTATTTGGGGGCAAAAAGGCAGAAATTTCTCTTATTTTGGGGCAACATTGCAGAATTTTCACTTATTTCAGGGAAATAAGTCAGAAATTTTCCTTATTTTGGGGCAAAAATGAAGAAATTCCCTTTGTTTTGGGGGAAAAAGACAGAAATTCCACTTATTTAGAGGCAAAAGCAGAAATTCCCCTTATTTTGGAGCAAAATTGCAGAAATTCCATAATTGTGGGGCAAAAAGTGAGAAATTCCCTATATGTTGAAGCAAAAAGATAGAAATTCTCCTTATTTTGGGGCAAAACTCAGAAATTCCACTTATTTTGGGGCAAAATTCCAGAAATTTCACTTATTTTGGGGCAAAATTGCAGAAATTTCACATATTTAGGGGCATAATTGCAGAAATTTCACTTATTTCAGATAAAAAGCAGAAATTTTCTTATTTGGGGGAAAAAAGGCAGAAATTTCTATTATTTTGGTACAAAATTGCAGAAATTTTTCTTATTTTTGGGCAAAAAGGCAGAAATTTCCCATATTTTGTGGCAAAAATACAGAAATTCCCCTTATTTTGAGGTAAAAAGGCTGATATTCCTTTTATTTGGGGGCTATAAGGCAGAAATTTCCCTTATTTTGGGGCAAAATTGCAGAAATTTCACTTATTTCAGGGTAATAAGTCAGAAATTTTCCTTATTTTGTGGCAAAAAAGACAGGAATTCCCTTTGTTTTGGGGGAAAAAGGCAGAAATTCCACTTGTTTAGAGGTAAAATAGCAGAAATTCCCCTTATTTTGGAGCAAAAATGAAGAAATTACCCTTTTTTATGGCAAATAGGTATGCATTCTTCTTATTTTCGGGCAAAAATGCAGAAATTCCCCATATTTTGGAGCAAAATTGAAGAAATTCGCCTAATTGTAGGGCAAAAAGGCAGAAATTCCCTATATGTTAGGGCAAAACGAAGAAATTCTCCTTATTTTTGGGCAAAACTAAGAAATTCCACTTATTTTGGGGCAAAATTCCAGAAATTTCCCTTATTTTGGGGCAAAATTGCAGAAATTTCATTTATTTTGGGGCAAAATTGCAGAAATTTCACTTATTTCAGAGAAAAAGGGCTGAAAATTTCCTTATTTTGGGGCAAAAATGCAGAAATTCTTATATTTTGTGGCAAAACTGCAGAAATTCCCCTTATTTTGAGGTAAAAAGATTGAAATTCCTCTTATTTGGGGGCAAAAAGGCAGAATTTTCCCTTATTTTGGGGCAAAATTGCAGACATTTCACTTATTTCAGGGTAATAAGTCAGAAATTTTCTTTATTTTGGGGAAAAAAAGACAGAAATTCCCTTTGTTTTGGGGGTAAATGACAGAAATTCCACTTATTTATAGGCAAAAAAGCAGAAATTCCTTTTATTTTGGAACAAAATTGCAGAAATTCCCCTAATTGTGGAACAAAAAGGCAGAAATTCCCTTTATGTTGGGGCAAAAAGACAGAAATTCTTTTTATTTTGGGGCAAAACTCAGAAATTGCACTTACTTTGGGGCAAAATTCCAGAAATTTCCTTTATTTTGGGGCAAAATTGCAGAAATTTAACTTATTTTGGGGCAAAATTGCAGATTTTTCACTTATTTCAGGGAAAAAAGGCAGAAATTTTCCTTATTTTGGTGCAAAAACGCAGAAATTCCTAATATTTTTTGGCCAAAATGCAGAAATTCCCCTTATTTTGTGGTAAAAAGGCTGAAATTCCCCTTATTTGGGGGCAAAAATGCAGAATTTCTTTATTTTGGGGCAAAATTGCAGAAATTTCACTTATTTCAGGAAAAAAAGCAGAAATTTTCTTATTTTGGGGCAAAAAGGCAGAAATTTCTTTTATTTTGGTACAAAATTGCAGAAATTTTTCTTATTTTGGGGCAAAAAGGCAGAAATTTCCCTTATTTTGGGCAAAAATTCAGAAATTCCACTTATTTTGAGGTAAAAAGGCTGAATTTCCCATTATTTGGGGGCAAAAAGGCAGAAATTTCTCTTATTTTGGGGCAACATTGCAGAATTTTCACTTATTTCAGGGAAATAAGTCAGAAATTTTCCTTATTTTGGGGCAAAAATGAAGAAATTCCCTTTGTTTTGGGGGAAAAAGACAGAAATTCCACTTATTTAGAGGCAAAAGCAGAAATTCCCCTTATTTTGGAGCAAAATTGCAGAAATTCCATAATTGTGGGGCAAAAAGTGAGAAATTCCCTATATGTTGAAGCAAAAAGATAGAAATTCTCCTTATTTTGGGGCAAAACTCAGAAATTCCACTTATTTTGGGGCAAAATTCCAGAAATTTCACTTATTTTGGGGCAAAATTGCAGAAATTTCACATATTTAGGGGCATAATTGCAGAAATTTCACTTATTTCAGATAAAAAGCAGAAATTTTCTTATTTGGGGGAAAAAAGGCAGAAATTTCTATTATTTTGGTACAAAATTGCAGAAATTTTTCTTATTTTTGGGCAAAAAGGCAGAAATTTCCCATATTTTGTGGCAAAAATACAGAAATTCCCCTTATTTTGAGGTAAAAAGGCTGATATTCCTTTTATTTGGGGGCTATAAGGCAGAAATTTCCCTTATTTTGGGGCAAAATTGCAGAAATTTCACTTATTTCAGGGTAATAAGTCAGAAATTTTCCTTATTTTGCGGCAAAAAAGACAGAAATTCCCTTTGTTTTGGGGGAAATAGATAAAAATTCCACTTATTTAGAGGCAAAAAAGCAGAAATTCCCCTTAATATGGAGCAAAAATGAAGAAATTTCCCTTTTTTATGGCAAAAAGTTATGCATTCTTCTTATTTTTGGGCAAAAAGGCAGAAATTCCCCGTATTTTGGAGCAAAATTTCAGAAATTCCCCTTATTGTGGGGTAAAAAGGCAGAAATTTCCTATATGTTGGGGAAAAAAGACAGAAATTCTTTTTATTTTAAGGCAAAACTCAGAAATTACAATTATTTTGGGGCAAAATTCCAGAAATTTCTCTTATTTTGGGGCAAAATTGCAGAAATTCCCCTTATTTTGAGGTAAAAATGCTGAAATACCCATTATTTGGGGGCAAAAAGAAAAATTTCAGGAAAAAAAGCAGAAATTTTCTTATTTTGAAGCAAAAAGGCAGAAATTTCTTTTATTTTGGTACAAAATTCCAGAAATTTGTCTTATTTTGGGGCAAAAAGGCAGAAATTTCCCTTATTTTGGGGCAAATATGCCGAAATTCCCCTTATTTTGAGGTAAAAAGGCTGAAATTTCCATTATTTGGGGGCAAAAAGGCAGATATTTCCCTTATTTTGGGGCAAAATTGCAGAAATTTCACTTATTTCAGGGTAATAAGTCAGAAATTTTCCTTATTTTGCGGAAAAAAATTTAGAATTTCCCTTGGTTTTGGGGGAAAAAGACAGAAATTTCACTTATTTAGAGGCAAAAAATCGGAAATTCCCCTTATTATGGAGAAAAATTGCAGAAATTCCTCTAAATGTGGGCAAAAAGGCAGACATTCCCTATATGTTGGGGCAAATGGACAAAAATTCTCCTTATTTTGGAGCAAAACTCAGAAATTCCACTTATTTTCAGGAAAATTCCAAAAATTTCACATATTTTGGGGCAAAATTGCAGAAATTTCACTTATTTTGGGGCAAAATGGCAGAAATTTCACTTATTACAGAAAAAAAAAGCAGAAATTTTATTATTTTGGGGCAAAAAGGCAGAAATTTCTTTTATTTTGGTACAAAATTGCAGAAATATTTCTTTTTTGGTGGCAAAAAGGCAGAAATTTCCCTTATTTTGGGCAAAAATGCAAAAATTCCCCTTATTTTGAGGTAAAAAGGCTGAAATTCCCATTATTTGGGGGCAAAAAGGAAGAAATTTCCCTTATTTTGGGGCAAAATTGCAGAAATTTCACTTATTTCAGGGTAATAAGTCAGAATTTTTTTTATTTTGGGCCAAAAAAACAGGAATTACCTTTGTTTTGGGAGAAAAAGATAGAAATTCCACTTATTTAGAGGCAATAAAGCAGAAATTCCCCTTATTTTGGAGCAAAATTGCAGAAATTCCCCTAATTATGGGGCAAAAAGGCAGAAATTCCCTATATGTTGGAGCAAAAAGATAGAAATTCTCTTTATTTCGGGGCAAAACTCAAAAATTCCACTTCTTTTGGGGCAAAATTTCAGAAATTTCACTTATTTTGGGGCAAAATTGCAGAAATTTCACTTATTTTGGGGCAAAATTGCAGAAATTTCACTTATTTCAGAAAAAAAGCAGAAATTTTCTTATTTGGGGACAAAAAGGCAGAAATTTCTATTATTTTGGTACAAAATTGCAGAAATTTTTCTTATTTTGGGGCAAAAAAATATATATTTCTCATATTTTGTGGCAAAAATACAGAAATCCCCCTTATTTTGAGGTAAAAAGGCTGAAATTCCTTTTATTTAAGGGCAAAAAGGCAGAAATTTCCTTTATTTTGGGGCAAAATTGCAGAAATTTCACTTATTTCAGGGTAATAAGTCAGAAAATTTCCTTATTTTGGGGCAAAAAAGACAGAAATTCCCTTTGTTTTTGAGGAAAAAAACAGAAATTCCACTTGTTCAGAGGCAAAAAAGCAGAAATTCCCCTTATTTTGGTTCAAAACTCAGAAATTCCACTTATTTTGTGGCAAAATTCCAGAAATTTTCCTTATTTTGGTGCAAAATTGCAGAAATTTTATTTATTTTGGGGCAAAATTGCAGAAATTTCACTTATTTCAGGGAAAAAAGGCAGAAATTTTCCTTATTTTGTGGCAAAAAAGACAGAAATTCCCTTTGTTTTGGGGGAAAAATAAAAAATTCCACTTATTTAGAGGCAAAAAAGCAGAAATTCCCCTTATTTTGAGGTAAAAAGGCTGAAATTCCCATTATTTGGGGCAAAAAGGCAGAAATTTCCCTTATTTTGGGGCGAAATTGCAGAAATTTCACTTACTTCAGCGTAATAAGTCAGAAATTTCCTTATTTTGGTGCAAAAAAGACAGAAATTCCCTTTGTTTTGGGGGAAAAATAAAAAATTCCACTTATTTAGAGGCAAAAAAGCAGAAATTCCCCTTATTTTGGAGCAAAAATGAAGAAATTTCCCTTTTTTTTTATTGCAAAAAGGTATGCATTCTTCTTATTTTCAGGCAAAAAGGCAGAAATTCCTTGTATTTTGGAGCAAAATTGCAGAAATTCCCCTAATTGTGGGGCAAAAAGGCAGAAATTCCCTATATGTTGGGGCAAAAAGACAGAAATTCTCTTTATTTTAGGGCAAAACTCAGAAATTCCACTTATTTTCGGGGAAAATTCCAGAAAATCCCCATATTTTGGAGCAAAATTGCAGAAATTCCCCTAATTGTTGGGCATAAAGGCAGAAATTCCCTATATGTTGGGGCAAAAAGACAGAAATTCTCGTTATTTTGGGGCAAAACTCAGAAATTCCACTTATTTTGGGGCAAAATTCCAGAAATTTCCCTTATTTGGGGGCAAAATTGCAGAAATTTCACTTATTTCATGGTAATAAGTCAGAAATTTTCCTTATTTTTGGCCAAAAAAGACAGAAATTCCCTTTCTTTTGGGGGAAAAAGACTGAAATTCCACATTTTTAGAGGCAAAAAAGCAGAAATTCCCCTTATTTTGGAGCAAAAAAGAAGAAATTTCTTTTTTTTGTGGCTAAAGGTATTCATTCTTCTTATATTCATGCTAAAAAGCAGAAATTCTCCGTATTTTGTAGCAAAATTGCAGAAATTCCACTAATTGTGAAGCAAAAAGGCAGTAATTCCCTATATGTTAGGGCAAAAAGACAGAAATTCTCCTAATTTTGGGACAAAACTCAGAAATTCCACTTATTTTGGGGCAAAATTCCAGAAATTTCCTTATTTTTGGGGCAAAATTGCAGAAATTTCACTTATTTTGGGGCAAAATTGCAGAAATTTCACTTATTTCGGAAAAAAAGCAGAAATTTTCTTATTTGGGGACAAAAAGGCAGAAATTTCTATTATTTTGGTACAAAATTGCAGAAATTTTTCTTATTTCGGGGCAAAAAAATATATATTTCTCATTTTTTGTGGCAAAAATACAGAAATCCCCCTTATTTTGAGGTAAAAAGGCTGAAATTCCTCTTATTTAAGGGCAAAAAGGCAGAAATTTCCTTTATTTTGGGGCAAAATTGCAGAAATTTCACTTATTTCAGGGTAATAAGTCAGAAAATTTCCTTATTTTGGGGCAAAAAAGACAGAAATTCCCTTTGTTTTTGAGGAAAAAAACAGAAATTCCACTTGTTCAGAGGCAAAAAAGCAGAAATTCCCCTTATTTTGGTTCAAAACTCAGAAATTCCACTTATTTTGGGGCAAAATTCCAGAAATTTCCCTTATTTTGGTGCAAAATTGCAGAAATTTTATTTATTTTGGGGCAAAATTGCAGAAATTTCACTTATTTCAGGGAAAAAAGGCAGAAATTTTCCTTATTTTGTGGCAAAAAGGTAGAAATTCTTATATTTTGTGGCAAAACTGCAGAAATTCCCCTTATTTTGAGGTAAAAAGGCTGAAATTCCCATTATTTGGGGCAAAAAGGCAGAAATTTCCCTTATTTTGGGTCAAAATTACAGAAATTTCACTTACTTCAGCGTAATAAGTCAGAAATTTCCTTATTTTGGTGCAAAAAAGACAGAAATTCCCTTTGTTTTGGGGGAAAAATAAAAAATTCCACTTATTTAGAGGCAAAAAAGCAGAAATTCCCCTTATTTTGGAGCAAAAATGAAGAAATTTCCCTTTTTTTTTATTGCAAAAAGGTATGCATTCTTCTTATTTTCAGGCAAAAAGGCAGAAATTCCTTGTATTTTGGAGCAAAATTGCAGAAATTCCCCTAATTGTGGGGCAAAAAGGCAGAAATTCCCTATATGTTGGGGCAAAAAGACAGAAATTCTCCTTATTTTAGGGCAAAACTCAGAAATTCCACTTATTTTCGGGGAAAATTCCAGAAAATCCCCATATTTTGGAGCAAAATTGCAGAAATTCCCCTAATTGTTGGGCATAAAGGCAGAAATTCCCTATATGTTGGGGCAAAAAGACAGAAATTCTCGTTATTTTTGGGCAAAACTTAGAAATTCCACTTATTTTGGGGCAAAATTCCAGAAATTTCCCTTATTTGGGGGCAAAATTGCAGAAATTTCACTTATTTCAGGGTAATAAGTCAGAAATTTTCCTTATTTTTGGGCAAAAAAGACAGAAATTCCCTTTCTTTTGGGGGAAAAAGACTGAAATTCCACATTTTTAGAGGCAAAAAAGCAGAAATACCCCTTATTTTGGAGCAAAAAAGAAGAAATTTCTTTTTTTTGTGGCAAAAGGTATTCATTCTTCTTATATTCAGGCTAAAAAGCAGAAATTCCCCGTATTTTGTAGCAAAATTGCAGAAATTCCACTAATTGTGAAGCAAAAAGGCAGTAATTCCCTATATGTTAGGGCAAAAAGACAGAAATTCTCCTTATTTTGGGGCAAAACTCAGAAATTCCACTTATTTTGGGGCAAAATTCCAGAAATTTCCTTATTTTTGGGGCAAAATTGCAGAAATTTCATTTATTTTGGGGCAAAATGGCAGAAATTTCACTTATTACAGAAAAAAAAGGAGAAATTTTATTATTATGGGGCAAAAAGACAGTAATTTCTTTTATTTTGGTACAAAATTGCAGAAATATTTCTTTTTTGGGGGCAAAAAGGCAGAAATTTCCCTTATTTTGGGCAAAAATGCAAAAATTCCCCTTATTTTGAGGTAAAAAGGCTGAAATTCCCATTATTTGGGGGCAAAAAGGAAGAAATTTCCCTTATTTTGGGGCAAAATTGCAGAAATTTCACTTATTTCAGGGTAATAAGTCAGAATTTTTTTTTATTTTGGGCCAAAAAACAGGAATTACCTTTGTTTTGGGAGAAAAAGATAGAAATTCCACTTATTTAGAGGCAATAAAGCAGAAATTCCCCTTATTTTGGAGCAAAATTGCAGAAATTCCCCTAATTGTGGGGCAAAAAGGCAGAAATTCCCTATATGTTGGGGCAAAAAGATAGAAATTCTCTTTATTTTGGGGCAAAACTCAAAAATTCCACTTCTTTTGGGGCAAAATTTCAGAAATTTCACTTATTTTGGGGCAAAATTGCAGAAATTTCACTTATTTTGGGGCAAAATTGCAGAAATTTCACTTATTTCAGAAAAAAAGCCGAAATTTTCTTATTTGGGGACAAAAAGGCAGAAATTTCTATTATTTTGGTACAAAATTGCAGAAATTTTTCTTATTTTGGGGCAAAAAAATATATATTTCTCATATTTTGTGGCAAAAATACAGAAATCCCCCTTATTTTGAGGTAAAAAGGCTGAAATTCCTCTTATTTAAGGGCAAAAAGGCAGAAATTTCCTTTATTTTGGGGCAAAATTGCAGAAATTTCACTTATTTCAGGGTAATAAGTCAGAAAATTTCCTTATTTTGGGGCAAAAAAGACAGAAATTCCCTTTGTTTTTGAGGAAAAAAACAGAAATTCCACTTGTTCAGAGGCAAAAAAGCAGAAATTCCCCTTATTTTGGTTCAAAACTCAGAAATTCCACTTATTTTGGGGCAAAATTCCAGAAATTTCCCTTATTTTGGGGCAAAATTGCAGAAATTTTATTTATTTTGGGGCAAAATTACAGAAATTTCACTTATTTCAGGGAAAAAAGGCAGAAATTTTCCTTATTTTGTGGCAAAAAGGTAGAAATTCTTATATTTTGTGGCAAAACTGCAGAAATTCCCCTTATTTTGAGGTAAAAAGGCTGAAATTCCCATTATTTGGGGCAAAAAGGCAGAAATTTCCCTTATTTTGGGGCGAAATTGCAGAAATTTCACTTACTTCAGCGTAATAAGTCAGAAATTTCCTTATTTTGGTGCAAAAAAGACAGAAATTCCCTTTGTTTTGGGGGAAAAATAAAAAATTCCACTTATTTAGAGGCAAAAAAGCAGAAATTCCCCTTCTTTTGGAGCAAAAATGAAGAAATTTCCTTTTTTTTATTGCAAAAAGTTATGCATTCTTCTTATTTTCAGGCAAAAAGGCAGAAATTCCTTGTATTTTGGAGCAAAATTGCAGAAATTCCCCTAATTGTGGGGCAAAAAGGCAGAAATTCCTTGTATTTTGGAGCAAAATTGCAGAAATTCCCCTAATTGTGGGGCAAAAAGCAGAAATTCCCTATATGTTGGGGCAAAAAGACAGAAATTCTCCTTATTTTAGGGCAAAAGTCAGAAATTCCACTTATTTTCGGGGAAAATTCCAGAAAATCCCCATATTTGGGAGCAAAATTGCAGAAATTCCCCTAATTGTTGGGCATAAAGGCAGAAATTTCCTATATGTTGGGGCAAAAAGACAGAAATTCTCGTTATTTTTGGGCAAAACTCAGAAATTCCACTTATTTTGGGGCAAAATTCCAGAAATTTCCCTTATTTGGGGGCAAAATTGCAGAAATTTCACTTATTTCAGGGTAATAAGTCAGAAATTTTTCTTATTTTTGGGCAAAAAAGACAAAAATTCCCTTTCTTTTTGGGGGAAAAAGACTGAAATTCCACATTTTTAGAGGCAAAAAAGCAGAAATTCCCCTTACTTTGGAGCAAAAAAGAAGAAATTCCTTTTTTTTGTGGCAAAAGGTATTCATTCTTCTTATATTCAGGCTAAAAAGCAGAAATTCCCCGTATTTTGTAGCAAAATTGCAGAAATTCCACTAATTGTGAAGCAAAAAGGCAGTAATTCCCTATATGGTAGGGCAAAAAGACAGAAATTCTTTTTATTTTGAGGCAAAACTCAGAAATTCCACTTATTTTGGGGCAAAATTCCAGAAATTTCCTTATTTTTGGGGCAAAATTGCAGAAATTTCACTTATTTTTGGGCAAAATGGCAGAAATTTCACTTATTTCAGAAAAAAAGAGAAATTTTCTTATTTTGGGGCAAAAAGGCAGAAATTTCTTTTATTTTGGTAAAAAATTGCAGAAATTTTTCTTATTTTGGGGCAAAAAGGCAGAAATTTCCCTTATTTTGGGGCAAAATTGCAGAAATTTCACTTATTTCAGGGTAATAAATCAGAAATTTTCCTTATTTTTGGGCAAAAAGACAGAAATTCCCTTTCTTTTGGGGGAAAAAGACTGAAATTCCACATTTTTAGAGGCAAAAAAGCAGAAATTCCCCTTATGTTGGAGCAAAAAAGAAGAAATTTCTTTTTTTTTGTGGCAAAAGGTATTCATTCTTCTTATATTCAGGCTAAAAAGCAGAAATTCCCCGTATTTTGTAGCAAAATTGCAGAAATTCCACTAATTGTGAAGCAAAAAGGCAGTAATTCCCTATATGTTAGGGCAAAAAGACAGAAATTCTCCTTATTTTGGGGCAAAACTCAGAAATTCCACTTATTTTGGGGCAAAATTCCAGAAATTTCCTTATTTTTGGGGCAAAATTGCAGAAATTTCACTTATTTTGGGGCAAAATTGCAGAAATTTCACTTATTTCAGGGAAAAAAAGCAGAAATTTTTTTTATTTTGGGCCAAAAATGCAGAAATTTCTAATATTTTGCGGCAAAAATGCAGAAATTCCCATTATTTTGTGGTAAAAAGGATGAAATTCCCTTATTTGGGGGCAAAAAGGCAGAAATTTCCCTTATTTTGGGGCAAAATTGCAGAAATTTCACTTATTTCAGTGTAATAAGTCAGAATTTTTCCTTATTTTGTGGCAAACAAGACAGAAATTTCCTCTTTTTGGGGAAAAAGACAGAAATTCCACTTATTTAGAGGCAAAAAAGCAGAAATTCCCCTTATTTTGGAGCAAAATGAAGAAATTTCTATTTTTTATGGTAAAAAGGTATGCATTCTTCTCATTTTCGGGCAAAATGCAGAAATTCCCCATATTTTGGAGCGAATTTGGAGAAATTTTCCTAACTGTGGGGCAAAAAGGCAGATATTCCCTATATGTTAGGGCAAAAAGAAGAAATTCTTTTTATTTTGGGGCAAAATTCAGAAATTCCACTTATTTTGGGGCAAAATTCCAGAAATTTCCCTTATTTTGGGGCAAAATTGCAGAAATTTTTTTTATTTTGGGGCAAAATTGCAGAAATTTCATTTATTTCAGGGAAAAAAGGCAGAAATTTTCTTTATTTTGGGGCAAAAAGGCAGAAATTCCTAATATTTTGTCGCAAAAATACAGAAATTCCCCTTATTTTGAGGTAAAAAGGCTGAAATTCTCCTTATTTGGGGGCAAAAAGGCAGAATTTTCTCTTACTTTGGGGCAAAATTGCAGAAATTTCACTTATTTCAGGGTAGTAAGTCAGAAATTTTCCATATTTTGTGGCAAAAAAGACAGAAATTCCCTTTGTTTTGGGGGAAAAGACAGAAATTCAACTTATTTAGAGGCAAAAATGCAGAAATTCCCCTTAATATGGAGCAAAAATGAAGAAATTTCCCTTTTTTATGGCAAAAAGTTATGCATTCTTCTTATTTTCGGGCAAAAAGGCAAAAATTCCCCCTATTTTGGAGCAAAATTGCAGAAATTCCCCTAATTGTGGGGTAAAAAGGCAGAAATTCCCTATATGTTGGGGCAAAAAGACAGAAATTCTTTTTATTTTAAGGCAAAACTCAGAAATTTCCCTTATTTTGGGGCAAAATTGCAGAAATTTCACTTATTTTGGGGCAAAATTGCAGAAATTTCACTTATTTCAGAAAAAAAGCAGAAATTTTCTTATTTGGGGACAAGAAGGCAGAAATTTCTATTATTTTGGTAAAAAATTGCAGAAATTTTTCTTATTTTGGGGCAAAAAAATATATATTTCTCATATTTTGTGGCAAAAATACAGAAATCCCCCTTATTTTGAGGTAAAAAGGCTGAAATTCCTCTTATTTAAGGGCAAAAAGGCAGAAATTTCCTTTATTTTGGGGCAAAATTGCAGAAATTTCACTTATTTCAGGGTAATAAGTCAGAAAATTTCCTTATTTTGGGGCAAAAAAGACAGAAATCCCCTTTGTTTTTGAGGAAAAAAACAGAAATTCCACTTGTTCAGAGGCAAAAAAGCAGAAATTCCCCTTATTTTGGTTCAAAACTCAGAAATTCCACTTATTTTGGGGCAAAATTCCAGAAATTTCCCTTATTTTGGGGCAAAATTGCAGAAATTTTATTTATTTTGGGGCAAAATTGCAGAAATTTCACTTATTTCAGGGAAAAAAGGCAGAAATTTTCTTTATTTTGTGGCAAAAAGGTAGAAATTCTTATATTTTGTGGCAAAACTGCAGAATTTCCCCTTATTTTGAGGTAAAAAGGCTGAAATTCCCATTATTTGGGGCAAAAAGGCAGAAATTTCCCTTATTTTGGGGCGAAATTGCAGAAATTTCACTTACTTCAGCGTAATAAGTCAGAAATTTCCTTATTTTGGTGCAAAAAAGACAGAAATTCCCTTTGTTTTGGGGGAAAAATAAAAAATTCCACTTATTTAGAGGCAAAAAAGCAGAAATTCCCCTTATTTTGGAGCAAAAATGAAGAAATTTCCCTTTTTTTTATTGCAAAAAGGTATGCATTCTTCTTATTTTCAGGCAAAAAGGCAGAAATTCCTTGTATTTTGGAGCAAAATTGCAGAAATTCCCCTAATTGTGGGGCAAAAAGCAGAAATTCCCTATATGTTGGGACAAAAAGACAGAAATTCTCCTTATTTTAGGGCAAAACTCAGAAATTCCACTTATTTTCGGGGAAAATTCCAGAAAATCCCCATATTTTGGAGCAAAATTGCAGAAATTCCCCTAATTGTTGGGCATAAAGGCAGAAATTCCCTATATGTTGGGGCAAAAAGACAGAAATTCTCGTTATTTTTGGGCAAAACTCAGAAATTCCACTTATTTTGGGGGAAAATTCCAGAAATTTCCCTTATTTGGGGGCAAAATTGCAGAAATTTCACTTATTTCAGGGTAATAAGTCAGAAATTTTTCTTATTTTTGGGCAAAAAAGACAAAAATTCCCTTTCTTTTTGGGGAAAAAGACTGAAATTCCACATTTTTAGAGGCAAAAATGCAGAAATTCCCCTAACTTTGGAGCATAAAAGAAGAAATTTCTTTTTTTTTTTGTGGCAAAAGGTATTCATTCTTCTTATATTCAGGCTAAAAAGCAGAAATTCCCCGTATTTTGTAGCAAAATTGCAGAAATTCCACTAATTGTGAAGCAAAAAGGCAGTAATTCCCTATATGTTAGGGCAAAAAGACAGAAATTCTCCTTATTTTGGGGCAAAATTTTAGAAATTTCATTATTTTTGGGGCAAAATTGCAGAAATTTCACTTATTTTTGGGCAAAATGGCAGAAATTTCACTTGTTTCAGAAAAAAAGAGAAATTTTCTTATTTTGGGGCAAAAAGGCAGAAATTTCTTTTATTTTGGTAAAAAATTGCAGAAATTTTTCTTATTTTGGGGCAAAAAGGCAGAAATTTCCCTTATTTTGGGGCAAAATTGCAGAAATTTCACTTATTTCAGGGTAATAAATCAGAAATTTTCCTTATTTTTGGGCAAAAAGACAGAAATTCCCTTTCTTTTGGGGGAGAAAGACTGAAATTCCACATTTTTAGAGGCAAAAAAGCAGAAATTCCCCTTATGTTGGAGCAAAAAAGAAGAAATTTCTTTTTTTGTGGCAAAAGGTATTCATTCTTCTTATATTCAGGCTAAAAAGCAGAAATTCCCCGTATTTTGTAGCAAAATTGCAGAAATTCCACTAATTGTGAAGCAAAAAGGCAGTAATTCCCTATATGTTAGGGCAAAAAGACAGAAATTCTCCTTATTTTAGGGCAAAACTCAGAAATTCCACTTATTTTGGGGCAAAATTCCAGAAATTTCCTTATTTTTGGGGCAAAATTGCAGAAATTTCACTTATTTTGGGGCAAAATTGCAGAAATTTCACTTATTTCAGGGAAAAAAAGCAGAAATTTTTTTTATTTTGGGCCAAAAATGCAGAAATTCCTAATATTTTGCGGCAAAAATGCAGAAATTCCCATTATTTTGTGGTAAAAAGGATGAAATTCCCTTATTTGGGGGCAAAAAGGCAGAAATTTCCCTTATTTTGGGGCAAAATTGCAGAAATTTCACTTATTTCAGTGTAATAAGTCAGAATTTTTCCTTATTTTGTGGCAAACAAGACAGAAATTTCCTCTTTTTGGGGAAAAAGACAGAAATTCCACTTATTTAGAGGCAAAAAAGCAGAAATTCCCCTTATTTTGGAGCAAAATGAAGAAATTTCCATTTTTTATGGTAAAAAGGTATGCATTCTTCTCATTTTCGGGCAAAATGCAGAAATTCCCCATATTTTGGAGCGAATTTGGAGAAATTTTCCTAACTGTGGGGCAAAAAGGCAGATATTCCCTATATGTTAGGGCAAAAAGAAGAAATTCTTTTTATTTTGGGGCAAAATTCAGAAATTCCACTTATTTTGGGGCAAAATTCCAGAAATTTCCCTTATTTTGGGGCAAAATTGCAGAAATTTTTTTTATTTTGGGGCAAAATTGCAGAAATTTCATTTATTTCAGGGAAAAAAGGCAGAAATTTTCTTTATTTTGGGGCAAAAAGGCAGAAATTCCTAATATTTTGTCGCAAAAATACAGAAATTCCCCTTATTTTGAGGTAAAAAGGCTGAAATTCTCCTTATTTGGGGGCAAAAAGGCAGAATTTTCCCTTACTTTGGGGCAAAATTGCAGAAATTTCACTTATTTCAGGGTAGTAAGTCAGAAATTTTCCTTATTTTGTGGCAAAAAAGACAGAAATTCCCTTTGTTTTGGGGGAAAAGACAGAAATTCAACTTATTTAGAGGCAAAAATGCAGAAATTCCCCTTAATATGGAGCAAAAATGAAGAAATTTCCCTTTTTTATGGCAAAAAGTTATGCATTCTTCTTATTTTCGGGCAAAAAGGCAAAAATTCCCCCTATTTTGGAGCAAAATTGCAGAAATTCCCCTAATTGTGGGGTAAAAAGGCAGAAATTCCCTATATGTTGGGGCAAAAAGACAGAAATTCTTTTTATTTTAAGGCAAAACTCAGAAATTTCCCTTATTTTGGGGCAAAATTGCAGAAATTTCACTTATTTTGGGGCAAAATTGCAGAAATTTCACTTATTTCAGAAAAAAAGCAGAAATTTTCTTATTTGGGGACAAGAAGGCAGAAATTTCTATTATTTTGGTAAAAAATTGCAGAAATTTTTCTTATTTTGGGGCAAAAAAATATATATTTCTCATATTTTGTGGCAAAAATACAGAAATCCCCCTTATTTTGAGGTAAAAAGGCTGAAATTCCTCTTATTTAAGGGCAAAAAGGCAGAAATTTCCTTTATTTTGGGGCAAAATTGCAGAAATTTCACTTATTTCAGGGTAATAAGTCAGAAAATTTCCTTATTTTGGGGCAAAAAAGACAGAAATTCCCTTTGTTTTTGAGGAAAAAAACAGAAATTCCACTTGTTCAGAGGCAAAAAAGCAGAAATTCCCCTTATTTTGGTTCAAAACTCAGAAATTCCACTTATTTTGGGGCAAAATTCCAGAAATTTCCCTTATTTTGGGGCAAAATTGCAGAAATTTTATTTATTTTGGGGCAAAATTGCAGAAATTTCACTTATTTCAGGGAAAAAAGGCAGAAATTTTCTTTATTTTGTGGCAAAAAGGTAGAAATTCTTATATTTTGTGGCAAAACTGCAGAATTTCCCCTTATTTTGAGGTAAAAAGGCTGAAATTCCCATTATTTGGGGCAAAAAGGCAGAAATTTCCCTTATTTTGGGGCGAAATTGCAGAAATTT
This sequence comes from Micromys minutus, assembly GCF_963924665.1. Lineage (NCBI taxonomy): Eukaryota > Metazoa > Chordata > Mammalia > Rodentia > Muridae > Micromys > Micromys minutus. The sequence continues at coordinate 7,666 of NW_027667366.1, read as the reverse complement.
CACTTACTTCAGCGTAATAAGTCAGAAATTTCCTTATTTTGGTGCAAAAAAGACAGAAATTCCCTTTGTTTTTGGGGAAAAATAAAAAATTCCACTTATTTAGAGGCAAAAAAGCAGAAATTCCCCTTATTTTGGAGCAAAAATGAAGAAATTTCCTTTTTTTTATTGCAAAAAGGTATGCATTCTTCTTATTTTCAGGCAAAAAGGCAGAAATTCCTTGTATTTTGGAGCAAAATTGCAGAAATTCCCCTAATTGTGGGGCAAAAAGCAGAAATTCCCTATATGTTGGGACAAAAAGACAGAAATTCTCCTTATTTTAGGGCAAAACTCAGAAATTCCACTTATTTTCGGGGAAAATTCCAGAAAATCCCCATATTTTGGAGCAAAATTGCAGAAATTCCCCTAATTGTTGGGCATAAAGGCAGAAATTCCCTATATGTTGGGGCAAAAAGACAGAAATTCTCGTTATTTTGGGGCAAAACTCAGAAATTCCACTTATTTTGGGGCAAAATTCCAGAAATTTCCCTTATTTGGGGGCAAAATTGCAGAAATTTCACTTATTTCAGGGTAATAAGTCAGAAATTTTTCTTATTTTTGGGCAAAAAAGACAAAAATTCCCTTTCTTTTTGGGGAAAAAGACTGAAATTCCACATTTTTAGAGGCAAAAAAGCAGAAATTCCCCTTACTTTGGAGCAAAAAAGAAGAAATTTCTTTTTTTTTTGTGGCAAAAGGTATTCATTCTTCTTATATTCAGGCTAAAAAGCAGAAATTCCCCGTATTTTGTAGCAAAATTGCAGAAATTCCACTAATTGTGAAGCAAAAAGGCAGTAATTCCCTATATGTTAGGGCAAAAAGACAGAAATTCTCCTTATTTTGGGGCAAAATTCCAGAAATTTCCTTATTTTTGGGGCAAAATTGCAGAAATTTCACTTATTTTTGGGCAAAATGGCAGAAATTTCACTTATTTCAGAAAAAAAGAGAAATTTTCTTATTTTGGGGCAAAAAGGCAGAAATTTCTTTTATTTTGGTAAAAAATTGCAGAAATTTTTCTTATTTTGGGGCAAAAAGGCAGAAATTTCCCTTATTTTGGGGCAAAATTGCAGAAATTTCACTTATTTCAGGGTAATAAATCAGAAATTTTCCTTATTTTTGGGCAAAAAAGACAGAAATTCCCTTTTTTTTGGGGGAAAAAGACTGAAATTCCACATTTTTAGAGGCAAAAAAGCAGAAATTCCCCTTATGTTGGAGCAAAAAAGAAGAAATTTCTTTTTTTTTTGTGGCAAAAGGTATTCATTCTTCTTATATTCAGGCTAAAAAGCAGAAATTCCCCGTATTTTGTAGCAAAATTGCAGAAATTCCACTAATTGTGAAGCAAAAAGGCAGTAATTCCCTATATGTTAGGGCAAAAAGACAGAAATTCTCCTTATTTTGGGGCAAAACTCAGAAATTCCACTTATTTTGGGGCAAAATTCCAGAAATTTCCTTATTTTTGGGGCAAAATTGCAGAAATTTCACTTATTTTGGGGCAAAATTGCAGAAATTTCACTTATTTCAGGGAAAAAAAGCAGAAATTTTTTTTATTTTTGGCCAAAAATGCAGAAATTCCTAATATTTTGTGGCAAAAATGCAGAAATTCCCATTATTTTGAGGTAAAAAGGATGAAATTCCCTTATTTGGGGGCAAAAAGGCAGAAATTTCCCTTATTTTGGGGCAAAATTGCAGAAATTTCACTTATTTCAGTGTAATAAGTCAGAATTTTTCCTTATTTTGTGGCAAACAAGACAGAAATTTCCTCTTTTTGGGGAAAAAGACAGAAATTCCACTTATTTAGAGGCAAAAAAGCAGAAATTCCCCTTATTTTGGAGCAAAATGAAGAAATTACCATTTTTTATGGTAAAAAGGTATGCATACTTCTCATTTTCGGGCAAAATGCAGAAATTCCTCGTATTTTGGAGCGAATTTGGAGAAATTTTCCTAACTGTGGGACAAAAAGGCAGATATTCCCTATATGTTAAGGCAAAAAGAAGAAATTCTTTTTATTTTGGGGCAAAATTCAGAAATTCCACTTATTTTGGGGCAAAATTCCAGAAATTTCCCTTATTTTGGGGCAAAATTGCAGAAATTTTTTTTATTTTGGGGCAAAATTGCAGAAATTTCATTTATTTCAGGGAAAAAAGGCAGAAATTTTCTTTATTTTGGGGCAAAAAGGCAGAAATTCCTAATATTTTGTCGCAAAAATGCAGAAATTCCCCTTATTTTGAGGTAAAAAGGCTGAAATTCTCCTTATTTGGGGGCAAAAAGGCAGAATTTTCCCTTACTTTGGGGCAAAATTGCAGAAATTTCACTTATTTCAGGGTAGTAAGTCAGAAATTTTCCTTATTTTGTGGCAAAAAAGACAGAAATTCCCTTTGTTTTGGGGGAAAAGACAGAAATTCAACTTATTTAGAGGCAAAAATGCAGAAATTCCCCTTAATATGGAGCAAAAATGAAGAAATTTCCCTTTTTTATGGCAAAAAGTTATGCATTCTTCTTATTTTCGGGCAAAAAGGCAAAAATTCCCCCTATTTTGGAGCAAAATTGCAGAAATTCCCCTAATTGTGGGGTAAAAAGGCAGAAATTCCCTATATGTTGGGGCAAAAAGACAGAAATTCTTTTTATTTTAAGGCAAAACTCAGAAATTTCCCTTATTTTGGGGCAAAATTGCAGAAATTTCACTTATTTTGGGGCAAAATTGCAGAAATTTCACTTATTTAATTGAAAAAAGGCAGAAATTTTTCTTATTTTGGCGCAAAAACGCAGAAATTCCTAATATTTTGTGGCAAAAATGCAGAAATTACCCTTATTTTGAGGTAAAAAGGCTGAAATTACCCTTATTTTCGGCAAAAAGGCAGAATTTTCCTTATTTTGGGGCAAAATTGCAGAAATTTCACTTATTTCAGGGTAATAAGTCAGAAATTTACTTTATTTTGGGGCAAAAAAGACAGAAATTCCCTTTGTTTTGGGAAAAAAGACAGAAATTCCACTTATTTAGAGGCAAAAAAGCAGAAATTCCCCTAATTTGGGAGGAATAATGAAGAAATTTCCTTTTTTATGGCAAAAATGTATGCATTCTTCTTATTTTTGGGCAAAAGACAGAAATTCCCCATATTTTGTAGCAAAATTGCAGAAATTCCCATTAATTGTGCGGCAAAAAAGCAGAAATTCCCTATATGTTGGGTTGAAATGACAGAAATTCTCCTTATTTTGGGGCAAAACTCAGAAATTCCACTTATTTTGGGGCAAAATTCCAGAAATTTCTATTATTTTGTGGCAAAATTGCAGAAATTTCACTTATTTTGGGGCAAAATTGCAGAAATTTCACTTATTTCAGGGAAAAAGGGCAGAAATTTTCCTTATTTTGGGGCAAAATCGCAGAAATTCCTAATATTTTGTGGCTAAAATGCAGAAATTCCCCTTATTTTGAGGAAAAAGTCTGAAATTCCCCCTATTTGTGGGCAAAAAGGCAGAATTTTACCTTATTTTGGGGCAAAATTGCAGAAATTTTACTTATTTCAGGGTAATAAGTCAGAAATTTTCCTTATTTTTGGGCAAAAAAGACAAAAATTCCCTTTGTTTTTGGAGAAAAAGACAGAAATTCCACTTATTTAGAGGCAAAAAAGCAGAAATTCCCCTTAATATGGAGCAAAAATGAAGATATTTCCCTTTTTTATGGAAAAAGTTATGCATTCTTCTTATTTTCGGGCAAAAAGGCAGAAATTCCCCGTATTTTGGAGCAAAATTGCAGAAATTCCTTTAATTGTGGGGTAAAAAAGAAGAAATTCCCTATATGTTGGGGCAAAAAGACAGAAATTCTCCTTATTTTAAGGCAAAACTCAGAAATTTCAATTATTTTGGGGCAAAATTGCAGAAATTTCACTTATTTCAGGAAAAAAAGGAGAAATCTTCTTATTTTGGGGCAAAAAGGCAGAAATTTTTGTTATTTTGGTACAAAATTGCAGAATTTTTATATTTTGGGGCAAAAAAGCAGAAATTTCTCTTATTTTGGGGAAAATATGCAGAAATTCCCCTTATTTTGATGTAAAAAGGCTTTAATTCCCCTTATTTGGGGGCAGAAAGGCAGAAATTTCCCTTATTTTGGGGCAATATTGCAGAAATTTCATGTATTTAAGGGTAATAAGTCAGAAATTTTCCTTATTTTGGGGAAAAAATACAGAAAGTCCCTTTGTTTTGGGGGAAAAAACAGAAATTCCACTTATTTAGAGGCAAAAAACTGAAATTCCCTTTATTTTGTAGCATAAATAAAGAAATTTCCCTTTTTTATGGTAAAAAGGTATGCATTCTTCTTATTTTCAGGCAAAATGCAAAACTTCCCCGTATTTTGGAGCAAAATTGCAGAAATCCCCCTAACTGTGGGGCAAAAAGGCAGAAATTCCCTATATGTTAGGGCAAAAAGAAGAAATTCTCATTATTTTGGGGCAAAACTCAGAAATTCCACTTATTTTCGGGGAAAATTCCAGAAATTTCACATATTTTGGGGCAAAATTGCAGAAATTTCACTTATTTTGGGGCAAAATTGCAGAAATTTCACTTATTACAGAAAAAAAAAGCAGAAATTTTATTATTTTGGGGCAGAAAGGCAGAAATTTCATTTATTTTGGTACAAAATTGCAGAAATTTTTTTTTATTTTGGGGCAAAAAGGCAGAAATTTCCCTTATTTTGGGCAAAAATGCAGAAATTCCCCTTTTTTTGAGGTAAAAAGGCTGAAATTCCCATCATTTGGGGGCAAAAAGGAAGAAATTTTTTTTATTTTGGGGCAAAATTGCAGAAATTTCACTTATTTCAGGGTAATAAGTCAGAATTTTTTTTTTATTTTGGGCCAAAAAAACAGGAATTACCTTTGTTTTGGGGGAAAAAGATAGAAATTCCACTTATTTTGAGGCAAAAAAGCAGAAATTCCCCTTATTTTGGAGCAATATTGCAGAAATTCTCCTAATTGTGGGGCAAAAAGGCAGAAATTCCCTGTATGTTGGGGCAAAAAGATAGAAATTCTCCTTATTTGGTGGCAAAACTCAGAGAATCCACTTATTTTGGGGCAAAATTCCAGAAATTTCACTTATTTTGGGGCAAAATTGCAGAAATTTCACTTATTTCAGAAAAAAAGCAGAAATTTTCTTTTTTGAGGGCAAAAAGGCAGAAATTTCTATTATTTTGGTACAAAATTGAAAAATTTATCTTATTTTGGAGCAAAAAAGAATATATTTATCATATTTTGTGGCAAAAATACAGAAATTCCCCTTATTTTGAGGTAAAAAGGCTGAAATTCCTCTTATTTGGCGGCAAAGAGGCAGAAATTTCCTTTATTTTGGGGCAAAATTGCAGAAATTTCACTTATTTCATGGTAATAAGTCAGAAATTTTCTTTATTTTGTGGCAAAAAAGACAGAAATTCCCTTTGTTTTGGAGGAAAAAAACAGAAATTCCACTTGTTTAGCGGCAAAAAAGCAGAAATTCCCATTATTTTGGAGCAAAAATGAATAAATTTTTCTTTTTTTTATGGCAAAAAGGTATGCATTCTTCTTATTTTTGGGCAAAAAGACAGAAATTCCCCATATTTTGTACAAAATTGCAGAAATTCCCCTAATTGTGGGGCAAAAAAGCAGAAATTCCCTATATGTTGGGTTGAAATGACAGAAATTCTCCTTATTTTGGGGCAAAACTCAGAAATTCCACTTATTTTGGGGCAAAATTCCAGAAATTTCTCTTATTTTGGGGCAAAATTGCAGAAATTTCACTTATTTTGGGGCAAAATTGCAGAAATTTCACTTATTTCAGGGTAATAAGTCAGAAAATTTCCTTATTTTGGGGCAAAAAAGACAGAAATTCCCTTTGATTTTGAGGAAAAAAACAGAAATTCCACTTGTTCAGAGGCAAAAAAGCAGAAATTCCCCTTATTTTGGTTCAAAACTCAGAAATTCCACTTATTTTGGGGCAAAATTCCAGAAATTGCCCTTATTTTGGGGCAAAATTGCAGAAATTTTATTTATTTTGGGGCAAAATTGCAGAAATTTCACTTATTTCAGGGAAAAAAGGCAGAAATTTTACTTATTTTGTGGCAAAAAGGTAGAAATTCTTATATTTTGTGGCAAAACTGCAGAAATTCCCATTATTTTGAGGTAAAAAGGCTGAAATTCCCATTATTTGGGGCAAAAAGGCAGAAATTTCCCTTATTTTGGGGCGAAATTGCAGAAATTTCACTTACTTCAGCGTAATAAGTCAGAAATTTCCTTATTTTGGTGCAAAAAAAAAAAGAAATTCCCTTTGTTTTGGGGGAAAAATAAAAAATTCCACTTACTTAGAGGCAAAAAAGCAGAAATTCCCCTTATTTTGGAGCAAAAATAAAGAAATTTCCCTTTTTTTATTGCAAAAAGGTATGCATTCTTCTTATTTTCAGGCAAAAAGGCAGAAATTCTTTGTATTTTGGAGCAAAATTGCAGAAATTCCCCTAATTGTGGGGCAAAAAGGCAGAAATTCCCTATATGTTGGGGCAAAAAGACAGAAATTCTCTTTATTTTAGGGCAAAACTCAGAAATTCCACTTATTTTCGGGGAAAATTCCAGAAAATCCCCATATTTTGGAGCAAAATTGCAGAAATTCCCCTAATTGTGGGGCATAAAGGCAGAAATTCTCTATATGTTGGGGCAAAAAGACAGAAATTCTCGTTATTTTTGGGCAAAACTCAGAAATTCCACTTATTTTGGGGCAAAATTCCAGAAATTTCCCTTATTTGGGGGCAAAATTGCAGAAATTTCACTTATTTCAGGGTAATAAGTCAGAAATTTTTCTTATTTTTGGGCAAAAAAGACAAAAATTCCCTTTCTTTTGGGGGAAAAAGACTGAAATTCCACATTTTTAGAGGCAAAAAAGCAGAAATTCCCCTTACTTTGGAGCAAAAAAGAAGAAATTTCTTTTTTTTTGTGGCAAAAGGTATTCATTCTTCTTATATTCAGGCTAAAAAGCAGAAATTCCCCGTATTTTGTAGCAAAATTGCAGAAATTCCACTAATTGTGAAGCAAAAAGGCAGTAATTCCCTATATGTTAGGGCAAAAAGACAGAAATTCTCCTTATTTTGGGGCAAAACTCAGAAATTCCACTTATTTTGGGGCAAAATTCCAGAAATTTCCTTATTTTTGGGGCAAAATTGCAGAAATTTCACTTATTTTGGGGCAAAATTGCCGAAATTTCACTTATTTCAGGGAAAAAAAGCAGAAATTTTTTTTTTATTTTGGGGCAAAAATGCAGAATTTCCTAATATTTTGTGGCAAAAATGCAGAAATTCCCATTATTTTGAGGTAAAAAGGATGAAATTCCCTTATTTGGGGGTAAAAAGGCAGAAATTTCCCTTATTTTGGGGCAAAATTGCAGAAATTTCACTTATTTCAGTGTAATAAGTCAGAATTTTTCCTTATTTTGTGGCAAACAAGACAGAAATTTCCTCTTTTTGGGGAAAAAGACAGAAATTCCACTTATTTAGAGGCAAAAAAGCAGAAACTCCCCTTATTTTGGAGAAAAATGAAGAAATTTCCATTTTTTATGGTAAAAAGGTATGCATTCTTCTCATTTTCGGGCAAAATGCAGAAATTCCCCGTATTTTGGAGCGAATTTGGAG